>NC_047036.1:109616922-109922070 GCF_011762595.2 Tursiops truncatus
GTCAATTTATCCTTTTGATGAAAGATGCTGAGAGATCTCTTGGAATCCAAGGGCAGGGATGCTTCTGGCCCTGGGTATAATGAAGTAGGGAACTTATTTAAAAGACCCTGAGGCAGTTCTCTCTATTTGATTGCTTTGTCAATGTGACCGTACAACTTAGGTCTGTTGATTAAGAATCTTCCTTGGATTTGCTTGGATGGGCATCACTAAGGTTTGCCTTTATACTCCTTTTACTGTGTGTCTTTTACTGAACAATCCCTTATCTAAGCTCTAGAGTCAAAAAGAAAACAATACAAAAGTAATTGGCAAAAATTATCTTTCTTCTAAATTAATATAATTTATACTTTGAGAACTTATTTACCATAAAATAAAAATATTACATATAAGGCAAATATTTTTAAAGTTTTAGTAATGTACATTTCATGTATATACAACTCATTTTTTATACTATCAAAAATTTATTTCATGAGAAAATTCCAAATATATTGCTGCTTTCCTAAGATTTTATTCTGAATCATTGTGGTAAGTTTAATTGATCTTTCTTTTCCTCCTGTTTAAATATATACCTATTTTTCAGCAATGAGGCTTTACTGACCTTACAGAATAAATTGGTGACTTTAAAAATAAATAAAAAATAAACTGTACAGTCTTTAGATGTTTTCAAGTACCTTTGCCTGTCTGTTATGTATCATCATGTTTTTTTTTTGTTTTTTGGGTTTTTTTGCGGTACGCGGGCCTCTCACTGTTGGGGCCTCTCCCGTTACACAGCACAGGCTCCGGACGCTCAGGCTCAGCGGCCATGGCTCACGGGCCCAGCCACTCCACGGCATGTGGGATCTTCCTGGACTGGGGCACGAACCCATGTCCCCTGCGTCGGCAGGCGGACTCTCAACCACTGCGCCACCAGGGATGCCCAAGAGTTATACCTTTTAATATGAGAAAGCTATCCACAGGGAGTGGATGAGAAGCCATTTGTTTTTGTTTTTTTTTGCAAGTACAGCATGAAAGATTGACTAAGTAACAGAATATTTTACGTAAGTTCTTGATTTTTGTTTTCTATAGGCATGGCGAAAAGGTCAGTCTCAGCTCCAAGTGTGCAGAAATTGACCGAGAGATGATAAGTTCTCTTGGGGTTTCCAAATCTGTGCTAAATAATGTCATTTTCTGTCACCAAGAAGAGTCTAATTGGCCTTTAAGTGAAGGAAAGGCTTTGAAGCAAAAATTTGATGAGATTTTTTCCGCAACAAGGTTTGTAACCTTTAATTAGATTTTGTAGTCCATTAAGTTATTGAGCCAGAGTTGCAATTTAGATGCTTCTTTTTTTTAAACAGAAAGATATTGTAAAGCAAGAAAGTCAGCAGTTATTACCTCTTATCCAGTGGCAACCAGTCAGCATATTTCCTTTCAGTTTTCTTTCTTTGCATCTTTATTTACCTGCTTGACAGTATATATGTAACATTTGTACTTACTGTTATGTCATAAGCATTTTCTAAGTTATTAAAAACTCTTTGTAAATGTAATCTTAATGACTGCATTATAGTCCATTGTTTGAATATACTATAATTTGCTTAGCCAGAAATTTGATTTTTATTTAATATCTTCAAAGGTACATTAAAGCGTTGGAAACACTTCGGCAGGTACGTCAGACACAAGGTCAGAAAGTAAAAGAATGTCAAACAGAACTAAAATATCTGAAGCAAAATAAGGAAAAAGCTTGTGATATTCGCGATCAGATTACTCGTAAGGAAGCGCAGTTAACATCGTCAAAGGAAATTGTCAAATCCTATGAGAATGAACTTGATCCATTGAAGGTAATTTGGTTTCTTGTATGCTGAGGAGAAGGTTACCATTTACCGTGGTATCTCTCACCCGAAAAGCATTATTTTTCTGTGCATTTGAATGGTGTGTATATTTCTTGAAAAAATTATCAGAGACTATATAATGTTATGGTTCATGTCTTACGTCTGTATTTAAGTTGCCCAAAGAGCTTGGATTTGAGGGTAAACAAATTTATAGCATCATATTAAATTAGTAATGTAGATCACTAAGTTGTTTTTTGTTTTTTTTTTTGCGGTACGCGGGCCTCTCACTGTTGTGGCCTCTCCCATTGTGGAGCACAGGCTCCGGACGCGCAGGCTCAACGGCCATGGCTCACGGGCCCAGCTGCTCCGCGGCATGTGGGATCTTCCCAGACCGGGCACAAAAAGTGTCCCCTGCATCGGCAGTCGGACTCTCAACTACTGTGCCACCAGGGAAGCCCTAGATCACTAATTTTTTTTTTTTTTTTTTTTTGCTGTACGCGGGCCTCTCACTGTTGTGGCCTCTCCCGTTGCGGAGCACAGGCTCCGGACGCGCAGGCTCAGCGGCCATGGCTCACAGGCCCAGCCGCTCCGCGGCATGTGGGATCTTCCCGGACCGGGGCACGAACCCGTGTCCCCTGCATCGGCAGGCAGACTCTCAACCACTGCGCCACCAGGGGAGCCCTAGATCACGAATTTTTAAATATCAGTGTAATGGCTCAACCTTACAGTTCTGTATTCTTAAGGAGACTTTATTTTTTTAATTGACAGGTCTTTCTAGGGAATTTTTATAATTTGCAGGATGTTCTTGACATTACACAAAGTTTGAAATTGGTGCATAACGTGTTGATATATTTGCAAATGAGTTAGCTTTCTAAATTCTGTGGTTTGTAAGTAAGATCTTAAAGAAATCCCATTTATTCATTTCACAAGCATTTATTAAGTGTTTCCTGTGTGCCAGGGTATACTATGCTTGGGGCTATAGGTACAAGGAGAACTACAATAGTGTCCTTGCCCCTTAAGGTATTCCTAGTCTAATTAAGAGTATTCTTAAAAATGGCTTTTTAAATTTACAGATAATGGGAGATTTAAGAAAAAAAATTTTAATTATTGATTTAGTTTTTTAAAACTCACCTATAAATGCTGGTATAAATCTTGGAATTGTATTATGGAAAAACTTTGATTTTCTGTCCCAGTGCCCATTGACATGAATGCATCTTTTTTTTTTTTTGCGGTACATGGGCCTCTCACTGTTGTGGCCTCTCCCGTTGCGGAGCACAGGCTCCGGATGCGCAGGCTCAGCGGCCATGGCTCACAGGCCTAGCTGCTCCGCAGCATGTGGGATCTTCCCGGACCGGGGCACGAACCCGTGTCCCCTGCATCGGCAGGCGGACTCTCAACCACTGCACCACCAGGGAAGCCCATGAATGCATCTTTTAATGAATATTTATTGTTTTGTGCATAGCACTGTGCTAGGTGCTCTTGGGAATAAGGAAGCCAAAGACTTAGACGTTGCTTTTAATGATCTTATAGTCTAGCTGGAGAAATAAGGAATATATTTTAAAAGATAGTTAGGATTACAAAGAAGTAAAGTGAAGAGCTATGTGAATGATATAGTTTAGAACAGAGGTTTCCAACCCCTGGGCCATAGACCAGTACCGGTCCATGGCCTTTTAGGAACCAGGCTGCACAGCAGGAGGTGAGTGGCGGATAAGCGAGCAAGCTTCATTTGCTGCTCCCCATTGCTCTCATTACTGCCTGAACCATCACTCCGCCAACCCTGCCCCAGCCTGTGGAAAAATTGTTTTCCACAAAACCTGTCCCTGGTGCCAAAAAGGTTGGGGGCTGCTGGTTTAGAACATAGGATCTTTAAGAGCTAAAAGATGGTGACTGTGGCACAAGTGAGAAAAGAAAAGAAAAAATGGGTAAATTGGACTTCATCAAAAGAAAAACCTTTTGTTCTACAAACTATACCATCAAGAAAGCAAAAACACAACCCATAGAATGGGAGAAAGTATTTGCAAGTTACATATGTGATAAGGAACGTCTATCTGGGTTATATGAAGAACCCAGTAAAAAAAAGTAACACAATTTGAAAATGCACAAAGGCTCTGAATAGATATTTCTCCAGGGAATATATGTGTGTATCCCATAAGCACATGAAAAGATGCTTGACGTCATTATTCATCAGGGAAATGCAAATCAGAATCACAATGAGCTATTACTTCACACCCACTAGAATGGCTAAAAGTCAAAAAGATAGGTAATAATTATTGAAAAGGATGTGGAGAAATTGGAACCTTCATACATGATGGTGGGAATGTTAAATGGGGCAGCCACTTTGGAAAACAGTTCAGCAGTTCCTCAAAATGTTAAACATAGGGACTTCTCTGGTAGTGCAGTGGTTAAGAATCCACCTGCCAATGCAGAGGACATGGGTTTGAGCCCTGGTCTGGGAAGATCCCACATGGTGGAGCAGCTAAGCCCATGCGCCACAACTACTGAGCCCGCATGCTACAGCTACTGAAGCCCGCGCACGTGGAGCCTGTGCTCCACAGCAAGAGAAGCCACTGCAATGAGAAGCCTGCATGCTGCAACGAAGGGTAACCCCTGCTCCCCGCAGCTAGAGAAAGCCCACATGCAGCAGCGAAGACCCAACACAGCCAAAAATAAATTAAAATAATAAATAAATTAAAAGAAAATGTTAAACCTAGAGTTACCATATGACCTGGCCATTTTACTCCTAGGTATCTTATACCCAAGAGCAGTTAAAATGTACATCTATACAAAAACTTATATAGGAAAGTTCATAACAGCATTATTCATAATAGCCAAAAAATGGAAACAATTCAAATATCCATTAACTGATCAATAAAATGTGACATATCCATACATGGAATATTATTCAGCTTTAAAAAAGTATGAAGTTCTGATACAAGCTACAGTAGGCAAGAACCTTGAAAACATGTTAATTGAAAGAAGCCAATCATAAAAGACTACATAATTGTATGATACCGTTCCATTTATTTGAAATGTCCAGAATAGGCAAATCTATAGAGACAGAAAATAGACTAGCAGTTGCCTAGGGTAGTGGGTAGAGACGAATAAATAGTGACTGCTTAGGGGCACAGAGTTTCTTTTCTGGAAGTGAAAATGTCATGGGGGATGGTTGCACAACTCTGAATATACTAAAATATGTTGAATTGTACACTTTAAATGGGTGAATTTTATAGTAGGTGAGTTCCATCTCAATAAAGTGATTTTTAAAGTGATGGCCTGGCCTTTGGGATGAAACTGCCATCTTCCAGTAATTCACCAACATGACCAACACAAAGGGAAAGAGGAGGGGCACCTGCTATATGTTCTTTAGGCCTTTTAGGAAACATGGAGGTGTTCCTTTGGCCACATACATGCAAATCTACAAAAGTGATATTGTAGATATTGAGGGAATGGGCACTGTTCAAAAAGGAATGCCCCGGGCTTCCCTGGTGGCACAGTGGTTGAGAGTCTGCCTGCCGATGCAGGGGACACGGGTTCATGCCCCGGTCTGGGAAGGTCCCACATGCCGCGGAGCAGCTGGGCCCATGAGCCATGGCCGCTGAGCCTGCGTGTCCGGAGCCTGTGCTCTGCAACGGGAGAGGCCACAAAAGTGAGAGGCCCGTGTACCGCAAAAAAAAAAAAAAAAAAAAAAAGGAATACCCCACAAATGTTACCATGGCAAAACTGGAAGAGTCTACAGTGCTACCCAGCGTGCTTTTGGCATTGTTGTAAATAAGCAAGTTAAGGGCAAGATTCTTGCCAAGAGAATCAGTGTGCGTGTCAAGCATATTAAGCACTCTAAGAGCCAAGATAGCTTCCTGAAACAGTCTGAAGGAAAATGATCAGAAAAAGAAGGAAGCCAAGCAGAAAGGTACTTAGGTTTAGCTGAAGTGCCAGCCTTCTCCACCCAGAGAAGCACACTTTATGAGAACCAATGGAAAAGAGCCTGAACTGTTGGAACCCATTCCCTATGAATTCATGGCATGATAGGTGTAAAGAAAATAAAAGACCTGGATTGTTAAAAAAAAAAAAAAAAAAAAAGTGATAGCCTGGAATGGAAAACTATCACAAGACCTTCAAGGGAGAAGCTGATCTGGGCCATAAAGATGGGGAAAAATCAAACTGACAGACTAGAAGCTATTTTATATATGTTTGTTTTGTGTTTTGTTTTTTGTAATCTTTTTTTAAAATTTGTTTATTTATTTGGTTGCGCCAGGTCTTAGCTGCAGTGGGCGGGCTTCTTAATTGTGGCTTGCCAGCTCCTTAGTTGCAGCATGTGGGCTCCTTAGTTGCAGCTCCAGGGCTCCTTAGTTGTGGCATGTGAACTCTTAGTTGCGGCGTGCATGTGGAATCTAGTTCCCCGACCAGGGATCGAACCCGGTCCCCCTGCATTGGGAGCTCAGAGTCTTATCCACTCTGCCACTAGGGAAGTCCCTGTATGTTTGTTTTTATTTTGTATTTTTTTCTTTTAAAACTAATACGTGCTCACAATGAAAAAAATATGGAAGAATATTAGTTGAAAAGTAAGAGATGCTCTTCCTACTCCTCATGTCTGACCTCTCACATATATCTTATGATCAAGTGGGTTTTCTTGCACAAATACACTATATGTGTGTATACAAACATGCACATGTATATATGTACATATTCACAAATACAAGCTTATTAAAACAGGACTGTGAGGAAGAGCCTGGGTTAAGTAAATCAAGGTAAAAGGAGTGGGAGCTAGGATTTGCAGTCAGATTATGAAGAGCCTAATGGGTTTAGAATTTAGTGTAATAGACATAAGAGTGAGAAAAAGTATGTTATATTTTAGAAGTAGTTGTTCTAATAACTGTGTGTAGGTACTGTGGTAGTTACCAAGATATTGGAACACATTTTATTTTCTTCAGGAGCAGCCTGGTTGGAAAGATGACAAGCACATATAAGGCAGAAAAAGGCAAGAGCTGTGAGAGCTTTGAGGAGGAAAGAAGAGAAAGTCTGAGGTGGCCAGAGAGGATTTCATAGGACTGAATTTGGGGTACCATTTTGTTGACCTTAAGTAGATTGGTAATTACAGATATGGTGACAGCAAAATGCAGGCTGTCTTTGAACAGTATCAAGGAAATCCTCATAGTTGAAATGGAGCATTTGTATAGGAAATAATGTCAGGGTAGAGCTAAGTGATAATACCTGGTATTTATTGAGCAGTGCCAGGATTCTAAACAAGGCTGTAGCAAATGTTGAGGTGTTTGTTTATTTCTTTATTTGTATTTAATTTTGGCTAGTCCAAGGGTTTAATCTTACTCTCTGTATCTTTAGAGCCTAGCCTGGTGCCTGACACTTAGCAGGTGGTTCAGTAAATATTTATTAAGGGGATGATTTCCAAAGTCCTTTTTTTTTTAAGCTCTGAGTTAAAAGGATTCTTCCCTTCATAGAACTCAGCATAAAGCTTGAATCAGATCATCTTCCCAGCAGCCATCCAGAAGACAGCTCCATTTCAGTACTGCACTATAATTCATGCTTTCCCATTTTTACAGATTTCCTACACTTTCACGAACTCTCTCATAAACTACTTTATTCCCATACCGCCACATCCTATCCTGACCTTGGCCCACTTAGCCCTGTTTTCCTTTCTTGCCCTCAATGGAAATGGCTTGAGAAATTTGTTTTCAAGTTCAAAAGCACCCTCTGGCCCTCTTATTTATTCTTCCACACATAATTTCATGATCCTTGTGCACCTTATAGCCCAAGTGCCTGATTCTTTTGTCTTATTTCACACACCTAAGCTTTGAACACTCTGCTGCTATATTTTTTGTTGTCTTTCTATTTGTTTTAGCTTCTTTTACTAGGTTGTGTGCTCTGGGGGTAGAGCCTGTGTTTTGTGCTCTGGGGTTCGAGCCAAAACACAGATGTCAAAGAAGGAATCCCCAGCATCTAGTTACTGGCTGGATTTAAGGAATGAAGCAGCTAGAGATGTCACAAAAGATCTAAGCCAAGATAATGTTTTTTGTTTTTTTTAAAAAGTTTATTTTATTTATTTATTTTTGGCTGCTTTGGGTCTTCGTTGCTGCACACAGGCTTTCTCTAGTTGCAGCGAGCAGGGGCTACTCTTTGTTGTGGCATGTGGGCTTCTCATTGCGGTGGCTTCTCTTACTGTGGAGCATGGGCTCTAGGTGCGCGGGCTTCAGTAGTTGTGGCTTGCGGGCTCTAGGGTGCAGGCTCAGTAGTTGTGGTGCATGGGCTTAGTTGCTCCGTGGCAAGTGGGATCTTCCCGGACCAGGGATTGAACCCGTGTCCCCTGCATTGGCAGGTGGATTCTTAACCGCTGCACCATCATGGAACCTCCAAGATAATGTTAATGCTTCTACAATACAGTGAAAACATTGGTAGAAACGGAGTAGTTTCTGAGAAGTAGGGTACCATAACAGAGGTGTTAATATTTATTGCTCTTAAGAATGAATCCAGTTCTCTTTGTTAGATTGTTCAAAGATATTTTGTGAACACAGAATTTTTTTCACAAGTGATGTGAATGGTCCCGTTCATTGAGGGTCTACTGTATGCCCAGTTGCTGATCAAAGTGCTTTAAAATGTATTATGTGAGCCCCACAGTAACCCCGTGAAGTTTCATAGATGAGAAAAGTGAGGCACAGGTATTCACGTTGGAAGTAAGGGGTAAAGCCAGGATTTGATTCCAGGCTTCTTTGATTCCTAAACTGATACTTTTTTTTTCTTTAGTCAGATTTATTGAAATATAATTTGCATTTAGTAAAATCCACCCTTTTGAAAGTATATGATTTGATGAGTTTGGACAAATGCATACAGTAGCATTACTATCAGTACAGTCAAGATATAGAACATTTCCACCCCAAATAGTTCTCTCAAGTCTATTTGTAGTCGGTCCCCTACCTCCATTTCCAGCCCTTGGTAATCCCTGATTTGTTTTCTGTCAGTATAGTTTTGCCTTTTCCAACGAATGCGACATCAGTGGAATCATACATTATATAGCCTTTTGTGTCTGACTTCTTAGCATAATGCTTTTAAATTTATGTGGTTGCATGTACGAGTAGTTCATTCCTTTTTATTGCTGAGGGTATTCCATTGTAAGGATATATTACAGTTTGTTCATCCATTCCTTTGTTGTTGGACTTCAGGTTGTTATCAGCTTTTAGCTATTACAAATAAAACTGCTATAAACTTCTGTGTACAGGTCTTTGTTTGGAGATATGTTTTCATCTCTCTTGGGTAACTCCCTAGGAGTGGGATTGCTAGGTTGTGTGTTAAGTGTATGTTTTACCTTAAGAGCTGCCAAACTATTTTTCAAAGTGGCACATTTGGTAGTCCCACAGCAACGTACAAGAGTGCAGTTGCACTTCGTCCTTGTCAGCACTTAGTATTATCAGCTTTTTATTTTAGCCATTAAAATAGATGTGTGATAGAATCTCTGAGCAGCTTTTCTTTTTCATTATGGTTTTAATTTGCATTTTCCTAATGTTAATCAATGTTGAGCATCTTTTTATGTGCTTATTTGCCATTTGAGTATCGTTTTTGGTAAAGTGTCTATGCATATCTTTTGCCTGTTTTCAATAGGTTTTGTGTGTGTGTATTTTTTGTTTTTGTTTTTGGTCTTACTGTTGAAGCTGTGAGAGTTCTTTAATTATTCTGGATATAAGCCCTAATTGGGTATGTGTTTTGCAAATTTTTTTTTCTTCTTAACTGCTTTCAAAGGACAGGAGTTTTTAATTTTGATGAAGTCCAGTATATCAAAATTTTCTCTTATAGTTTTTGCTTTTTGTTTCCTATCTAGGAAATCTTTGCCTGACCCAAGGTCACAAAGATTTTCTTCTTGAAGTTTTCTAGTCTGAGTTGTTATATTTAAGTATATGTTCTATTTCAGGTTAACTTTGAATATGGTATGAGGTAAGGTTGAGATTTACTTCCTTTTTTTTTTTTAGTTAGTTTTTATTGGAGTATAGTTGCTTTACAATGTTGTGTTAGTTTCTGCTGTGCAGCAAAGTGAATCAGCTCTACGGAGATTTACTTCTTTACATAGAGATGTCCAATCATTCCAGCTCCCAGAGCCTGTAGTCTTAATTGTTATACCATCCTGCCTCCCAGTCTCATCTCCCATACTCCCATACAGTGCTCATTGACCATTCCGAAAATCTTCAGGGCCCTTAAGAATTATGCTAAATCTACTGTGCCTGTGCTCTATAAATGGAGCAACCTGGATGGCAGCATCTCTGTTTACAACATGGTTTATTGAATATTTTAGACCCACTGTTGAGATCTGCTGCTCAGAAAAAAAAAAGGATTTTCTTTTTCCCCCAAATATTACTGCTCATCGGCCATGCATCTGGTCACCCAAGAGTGCTCATGGAGATGTACAATGAGATTCATGTTTTCATGTCTGCTAACACAGCATCCATTCTGCAGCCTATGGATCAAGAAGTCACTTTGACTTTTAAATCTTTTTAAGAAATACATTTCGTAAGGCTATAGCTGCCATAGATAGTAATTCCAGTGATGGATCTGGGTAAACTGAAAACTTTCTGGAAAGGATTCACCATTCTAGATGCCATTAAGAACATTCGTGATTCATGGGAAGAAATCAAAATATGAACACTTTTTTTAAGACATAATACTATTGCACACTTCTACAGTATAGTGTAAACAACTTTTATATGCACTGTGAAACCAAAAAACTGTGTGACTTGCTTTATTGCAATAATCACTTTATTGCAGTGGTCTGGAACTGAACCCAGTATATCTCTGAGGTTTGCCTGTAGTGTCATAATGATTAGAGGGAACGTATGGCAGCACCTAGTACAATGTCTGCAGTATAGCAGGCATTTGATCAATGATAGCTATGACTGTTATTATTGGTAAAAATTTTTTTTTCAAATCTCTCAGCTAACATACTGAACACTTGTTACATGTGCTGAGGAAGCATTGGTGAACAAAGTAAAGTTTCTGTGGTGATAACGTGTTACCTATTAATATACAAATCATAAGATATGGTATTAGTATAGTTTATCAAATGACATTGAAGTTGAGGATGCGTTTTGGTGCAGCTATGAAAGCTTACAATGGATATTTGTAATAATGTGTTAGTTTAAAAATTAGGTTCTAAAATTGTCTTAGAAGAGGAGTTGGTCAGCCTAGAGGCAAACACCAGAAGAGTATCCAAGGAGGGAAGACTCTGAGCCAGGTCACTCATATTCCTAGGAGATGAGGCAACCAGCTGTTCCTGGAAGCAGGCCACTGAGACCATTTGTCACATTTCACTTGTGATGCACCATGAGTTTCCAGTCCACTCAGTAGTTCTAATTCTTTTTAAATAAATAGTTAGCCTTTTAAGGATTAAGTTCTGTTTTTTTTTAATTTTTGGCTGTGTTGGGTCTTCATTGCTGCTCATAGGCTTTCTCTAGTTACGGCAAGCGGGGGCTACTCTGTGTTGCAGTGCACGTACTTCTCATTGTGGTGGCCTCTCCTGTTGGGGAGCACAGGCTCCAGGCACGTGGGCTCAGCAGTTGTGACTCACGGGCTCTAGAGCACAGGCTCAGTAGTTGTGGCACATGGGCTTAGTTGCTCCATGACATGTGGGATCTTTCCGGACCAGGACTTGAACCCATGTCCCCTGCATTGGCAGGCGGATTCTTAACCACTGTGCCACCAGGGAAGTTCCAAGGATTAAGTTCTTAAAATGTGGTACTTTACATAATGTGGCTCCAAGTACCCAATGAATGAATGACTTTGTGGGAGCTGTTGAGGGCAGGGGATGGGCTTTGGAGTTAGAAGGGAGTTAAATTCCTGCTTTTCTTTACTATCTGTAAGGAGTTGGACAAGTTACTTAATGTCTCTGATCCTCAGTTTCTCAGTGCTCCCTTTATAGCAGTGTTACCATTAAATGAGATCACTTTTACTAAGTGCCTGGTCCTGGGACATGTTATTTATCTTCAGTTATTTGCAGTATAAACTATAGTGAATTCTGTTTATGTAGGGTGTTTGTTTATTTTCAGAATCGTCTAAAAGAAATTGAACAAAATCTCTCTAAAATAATGAGACTCGACAATGAAACTAAAGCTTTGGGTAGCCGAAAGAAGCAAATGGAAAAAGATAATAGTGAACTGGAACAGAAAATGGAAAAGGTTTGTGGTGGTAGAATTTTGTTTTACTTCAGAATTTTCAGATTATTGTAATGAACCTCATTTGATTCCATTTTGACAGTCATATTTTGAAACAAACATACAAATCTTGATGTTTGTGTTACTTCCATGTTTATGTTAAAAAGAAGGATATTGAATAAGCTTTGGTTCATATTTTGTACCTCAGACTGATACCTTGTTATACATTAAAGCTCTTTATTTTGGTTCTACACAGGTTTTTCAAGGGTCTGATGAGCAGCTAAATGATTTATATCACAATCACCAGAGAACAGTTAGGGAGAAAGAAAGGAGACTGGTAGAATGTCAGCGTGAACTGGAAAAATTAAATAAAGAATCTAGGCTTCTCAATGAAGAAAAATCAGAACTACTTGTTGAACAGGGTAAGAGACAGTGTTTACTTGGTCTTTTCCCCTATTATAATATTACACATTTTCTGCATGAATGACAAGTCTCCAGGGAATTATGCTGAGTGAAAAAAGTCTCAAAAGATTATATATAGTATGTTTCCACTTCATATGACATTTTGAAATGCCAAAATTTTAGAAATGTAGAACAGGTTAGTGGTGGCCAGGGTTACCCAGTAGGAGGAAAAGCAGGAGGAAGGCTAATGTGGTTATGGTTTTAAAAAAACCAAGAGGGGTTCTTATGGTATTGGAACTGTTCAGTATCTTGGCTGTCATGGTGGATATAAGAACCAACACAGTTGATAAAATTATGTAGAACTTAATACACACACAGATATGAGTAAAACTGGGGAAATAAGAATAAGATTGATGGATTGTATCAGTGTCAGTATCCTGGTTGTGATATACTATAATTTTGCAAATTACTAAAAGAAAACACAGTTTTTCTACTCAACAACAGTTCTGACGCCAGGTGTGTGGGTTTTTCCACACCAAGCAATTCTCCAATTCTCAGTGAACACCAACTAAGTGTCCTGTAATTTAATTCAGTTCTGACACTCCCTGTCCGGAGTTAGCATAGACCCCACAGATTAAGGGCTCAGTCTCATGAGACTGTCTCCCACTCCACTCCAGCTGCCAATCCCAAGTCCCAGGTTGTCTGGCACCTGTACTTCTGACCACTGGCTGTAAATCAGGGGTTCCCACAACCCTTTTCTCAGGTTCAGTAATTTTCTATAACAGCTCCTAGAACTCAGGGAAGCACTTACTATTACCAGTTTATTAAGGATATAGCTCAGGAACACCCAGATGGAAGAGATGCATAGGGTAAGGTATGGGGGAGGGACACTGAGCTTTCATGCCTTCTCCACATGCGCGACTTACTCAGCACCTCCATGTCATATTCACCAACCTGGAAGCTCTTTGAATGCCATTGCTTAGGGTTTTTATGGAAGTAATCATGTAGACATGATTAATTAAGTCATTGGCCATTGGTGATTGAACTCAGACTTCGGCCCCTCCCCAGAAATGGGAGGGGTGGGTACTGAAACTTCCTACTCTCTAATCACAGAGCTGATTCCTCTGACGACCAGGTCCCATTCTCCAGGAGTCACCTCATTAGAATAAACTCAGGTACAGTTGAAAGGGACTTATAATGAATAACAAAAGATACTCCTCTCACCCCTATCACTGAGAAATTCTAAGCGTTTTTTTGGAGCTCTGTACCAGGAGCCAAGGACAAAAACCAAATATGTATTTCTTACTACATCTCAATACAATAGTTACCATTTGGGGAAACTGAGCAAAGGATGTAAGAGATCTTGCTCTTTTATTTTTTAAAATATCTGATAAAAGAATTACTATGATTGTGTTTTTTAAAGGTCGTCTGCAGCTACAAGCAGATCGTCATCAAGAACATATGCGAGCTAGAGATTCATTAATTCAGTCTTTGGCAACACAACTAGAATTGGATGGCTTTAAGCATGGACCATTCAATGAGAGACAGATAAAAAATTTTCACAAACTTGTGAGAGAGAGGCAAGAAAAGGAAGCAGAAACCGCCAGGCAACTGATGGTAAATACTGTTATTTTCTTTTGTTTGTATCAGATTGTCTAGTTGAATTGTTTTAATTTTGGGGTTGACCTTATTTTGTCATATTTTTGGATTAGTGTTAGGATAAAATTTGCTATGAGGTAGAATAAAACCTTTATGGAAGCAAATTTTTTAAAGTTTATAAGTATAAAAGTACAAGGAATATATAGACCTATGTTTTTTATTTGATTTTAAGTAAAATTTCTTTTTAAAGCTAATTGTAAAGAAAAAGTTTGCTCGAAGTTAATAATGATTATCTCTGGGTTATGATCATTATATTTTTTTATGCTTTTCTATATTTTCCTCAGAGTGCATGTGTTACTTTTGCATCAAAGAAACTTTTTCTTAATGAAGTTTTTAGTGAAAAAATTGTTAATGCTCATGCTTCTCATTATGTATTTAGAATGACTTTGCAGAAAAAGAGACTCTGAAACAAAAACAGATAGATGAGATAAGGGATAAGAAAACTGGACTGGGAAGAATAATAGAGCTAAAATCAGAAATCCTAACTAAGAAGCAGAGTGAGCTGAAAAATGTGAAGTATGAATTACAGCAGTTGGAAGGATCTTCAGACAGAATTCTTGAACTGGACCAGGAGCTCACAAAAGCTGTAAGATACTATTTGAGCAATCTAATAATTTTAAGGTATAAGATATTTAGAAGTATTTTACCTTTTGCTAATCCTGAGATTATGGCATTTTAATAAAAATGTCAACCTTGTCTATCAATCTCATGTAAAATGAATTTATCTGAATATCTTAATGACCCAACTCTGCTCCTGGAACCTGGTGGATTGAAAATTAGAATCATCTAAAGAAACTTAAAATAAAAAACTTATGCTTAGACCTTAAACCTTCCAAATAAAAATCTCTAAGAGTGGGCCATAGAAATGTGTTCAAAACAGAACTGGGTGATTCTTATGCGTACCTTGATTGAGAACCACTTACCTAAGTTTAAAAAAAAAGTATTTTCCCTCTAGGTTCCACACACTACAGATTTTATATGATTATTGCTGTGTTATCACTTCTTCTGGGGTAGAAATTTTCTTAGCCCACCTCTTCCTTTCATGAATTTCCAAAATTTCTTCTTTGTTTCTAATCTCTTCCCTTCCTTCACACCTCCATTACCAAAATAAGCATCCTAAAGCTTGGCAAATGCCACTTTCAGGTCCCATCTTGATAATTTAAACATTTCTATTTACTCCCAAACTTAACATCTAGCATACATTTTTGTCAGTTTAGCACGATATTGTCCTGTTGTGATGGGGAGATACTGTTCAGGGACCATATCACACGATTTTTAGTTTCTATATGCCAGGCAATGTAGTGAGTTACATGGGTACTTGATAAATGCTTAGTTATTGATTGAAGAGTCACTAAACTGTATACTTAAGCATATTTTTCTTAATTTTGCACTAATTTTCACTTTTCCCTCCTGTTTGACTCTTCCAGATTTATTTACTAAGTCTCTACTGTTATAAAATAGTAAGGTAACTTTATAAGATCTTTCTTAAAAATTGTATTACTTCTGCTTTTTCTGTTGTTGGATAAAATCAAACAGTAATATTTTGACCATCCTGAGGAGTAGCTGATTTCTAATACACTTTGTCATTATTTTAACACAACACATATAAACCTGTTCATTTATTTGAATTATTAAGGAACGTGAGCTAAGCAAAGCTGAGAAAAACAGCAATGTAGAAACTCTAAAAACAGAAGTAATAAGCCTTCAAAATGAGAAAGCAGATCTAGACAGGACCCTGCGTAAATTGGACCAGGAGATGGAGCAGTTAAATCATCATACAGCAACACGTACCCAGATGGAGATGCTGACCAAAGACAAAGTATGACCTTTCTTTTTGTTCTAATTATACTTTCTGGTATTTAAAATAGCTTATCTTAACATTCATAATCGTTACACTGTGAAGTATTTAGTTGATATTGGCTTTTTACTTTAGGGTTTAAATGAACTTAATATAAAGTTTTCAAGTTTAAAAACTGTTTTCTAATTACAAAGAAATAATAATACAGAAGTGTATACACACAAACACACACGTGTACATTGCTGTTAATTTTTATCATATACCATACAGAAGTTTTAATTTTTATATCATCAGACTTGTTATTCTTTTCTCTAATGGCTTAGAAAGTCCATCCTCACGTTAAGAGTTTAAGAAATTTTCAGGAGTTCCTTGGTGGCCTAGTGGTTAGGATTTGGTGCTTTCACTGCCATGGCCCGGGTTCAGTCTGTGGTCGGGGCGCTGAGATACTCCTCAAGCAGTGAAGCATGGCCAAAATTTAAAAAAAAAAAGAAGAAATTTTATATTTTCTTCTTGCATTTTTGTAGTTTTATTTTTTAAGCCTAGAACTGTAATCAATCTAAAATTTATTTTTGTTCTTTATATAATGTGGAGATATTGAGCTTTATTTTTAAACGATTTTTTTTTCCTATAGGCTGACAAAGATGAACAAATCAGAAAAATAAAATCTAGGCACAGTGATGAATTAACTTCATTGTTAGGATATTTTCCCAACAAAAAACAGCTTGAAGACTGGCTTCATAGTAAATCAAAAGAAATTAATCAGACCAGGGACAGACTTGCCAAATTGAAGTAAGTAGTTACAACATTTGAAGATGTAGTAGAAGTCTCTTTTTTCATGCTTTCACTTTTAATTGTTTTGAAATCATTTATTGTCACGAAGTGGTATGTCTTATTAAGTGACTTTGATTTTCCCATATTTTACAAATTAAGTAAAATGGTAACAGATAGTGAGTTCAGCTTCTTGTTCCTTGAAAGTCTGCAGAACTAAGTGAGAGGATTAAAATATTCCTTTATAAAAAGTGAGACCTGAAACTATAAAACGCCTAGAAGATAACATAGAGGAAAGGTTTCATTGTATTGAAATTGGCAATGATTTCTTGGATATGACACCAAAAGCACAGGCAGCAGAAGCAAAAATAGACAAATGGGACTATATCATACTTAAAAACTGCTGCACAGCAAAGGGAACGATCAACAGGGAAAAGGCAATTAACAGAATGGGAGAAAACATTTGCAAATTATATATCTGATAAGGGGTTAGTATCCAGAATATGTAAAGAACTCGTACAACTCAATAATAAAAAAAAAAATACCCGGATTAAAAAAGTGGGCAGAGGGACTTCCCTGGTGGTGCAGTGGTTGGGACTCCGAGCTCCCAACGCAGGGGGCCCGGGTTCGATCCCTGCTCAGGGAACTAGATCCCACAACTAAGAGTTCACATGCCACAGCTAGGGAGTCCGCCTACTGCAACTAAGACCTGGCACAACCAAATAAATAAATAAATAAATATTTTTAAAAATAAACAGGCAGAGGACTTGAATAGACATTTCTCCAAAGAATATATACAGATGGTCAACAGCATATGAAAAGATGCTCAAGATGATGCTTGTCATCAAGGAAATGCAAATCAAAACCACAGTGATATCACTTCACACCACTTAGGATGACCATTATCAAAAAAAACAGAAAATATAGTAGTGTGTTATAATAAGCTATAATGGAAAAAAATCTGAAAAAGAATAATATAACTGAATCACTTTGCTTTATACCTGAAACTGACACAACATTGTAAATCAACTATACTTCAATTAAAAGATAAAATAAGAAGTTGAAAAAAAAACAAAATAACAAGTGTTGGTGAGGATGTTGAGAAATTGGAACCCTCTGCACTATTAGTGGGAGTGTAAAATGGTGCAGTTACTGTAGAAAACCTGTGGAGGTTCTTCAAAAAATTAGGAAAAGAATAACTAGATGATCCAGGAATTCCACTTCTGAGTATATATTCAAACGAATTGAAAACATGATATCAAAGAGATATTTGCTAATCCATGTTCACTGCAGCATTATTCACAATAGCCAAGAGGTGGAAGCAACCTAAATGATGGATGAATGGATAAAGAAAAACTGGTGTATGTATAATGGAATATTATTTATCTTTGAAAAAGAAGGAAATCCTCTCATATGCTATGACTTGATGAACCTTGAGGATATTAAAGCGAAGTAAGCTAGGCACAAAAAGACGAGTACTGCTTGGTTCCACTTATGTGAAGTATCCAAAGATGTTGAACTCTTAGAAAGTATGTAGAATGGAGGTTCAGAGTAGCCAGGGGGCGGGGGCGGAGGGGGGGTAGTTTTTCAGTGGGTATAGAATTTTAGTTTTGCAAGATGAAAAAGTTTTAGAGATCTGTTGCACAACAATGTGCATATAGTTAACACTACTGTGCTGTACAGTTAAAAATGGTTAAGATGTTAAAGTTTATGTTTTTCCCACAGTTTAAAAAAGTGATCCATTTTTTCAGATATCACCTTGAGTGTTACTTGGATAAGAGGGTCAAAAATTCCACACATATTTTTGAGGCAGATAGTGGATTTGACCATGTTAAATTTGTGTTTCTTGTGGAAATGTCTGTTAGGGAATAGAATACTGGAGTTTGAAGTTCAGAAGAGTGGAAGTTGTTGCTTTGTAAGTGATAACTGGCATCAGTAGGTCATGTCAACTTGAAGGAGTTATTCAAAGAGAAGAGAAAAAATTGTAGTTAGACTCCTGGAAAACACCAACATTTAAACTGTTGGCAAGCAAAGGAAGAGGAGCAAGCGAAGTCAGTGCCCCAGGAGCCAGGGTGAGAACAAGACAGGAGTGATGTCTGGGTTGCCTTGAGAAAATAGTCTTTCAAGGAGGGGTTCAACCGTGTTTGGTGCTGCTGAGATAGTGATCTTAATGAGCAATGCTCAATGACTAGGATGGTGAGAACATCATCTACATGTTATTTTTTTTCCAAATTTTTACTGTGACTCACAGTGGGAAGTATCAAGATGAGGCACATGTACACTCACATAGATTTATCTGAAACAAATTTCTTAAAATAGTACCTATCCTAACCACACACAATCTACTCCAATATATTCTACATATTATGCTTAATTTTTCAAAATATGCTGAATACAATGCATTGAATTGATTATATGACTTGCCTAATGCATCAGAACCTGTAAATTGAAAACCCCTGATCTGTGTGGGCATGGAGGCTGGCTAGGATTATATTTAAGAGTTGGAGTGGAAATAAATTGTACCAGTGAGCAAAGTCTTTGATGAATGAGAGGCAGTGAATGATCAGGTTGTAAGTAGGTGACAGCAACAAGGAGGGAACAAAGGAAAAGTTTTTACAGGAGGGAACGGAAGTACAGTTGTGAAAGGGTCCACACAGAGTTAGGAGAATGTTCTCCTTTTTTTTTCTTCCCTCCAGATCTGGCAAGCATATTCTCCTTGCTGAGGCTCTTAACCCAAGATCTAAGACCATGAACCCCTGCAAAACCAAGCAGGGTTTTATCTGTACACATTTTTCTGGGAGCAGGCATATGACCAGGGTGAGTCCATGTGGTAGGGGTAGATTCAGGCAGTAGTGGACTGTTGCCATGACTTCTAAAAAAAAAGTGCTTGGTCACAGCAGACCTTTGTAATATTTTCTGGCAGAGTTTGTCTTGGATCTACCTTCTCACACTTTTCATTTCTCATGTTTTAAAATTGTAATCCATATTCTTATTTTAGCAAGGAACTGGCTTCAGCTGAGCAAAATAAAAATCATATAAATAATGAGCTAAAAAAGAAGGAAGAGAAGTTGTCCAGCTATGAAGACAAACTGTTTGATGTTTGTGGTAGCCAGGATTTTGAAAGTGACTTAGACAGGCTTAAAGAAGAAATTGAAAAATCCTCAAAACAACGAGGTAGGTTACCTACTTTATATTAGAAAAGGCATTTTGATGTTTTTGAATTTTCGTTCACAGGTAACTATTAAGGATGGGAGATTTTTAAACTTGGTTCTGGAGCTCGTTGGCTTAAATTTCAGTTCTGGTTCTACAACCTACTTGCTGTGTGACTTTGGGCAAGTTATCGAAACCTTTCTGTACTTCAGATTCATTAATAATTGCCTACCACGTGTAGGGTGTTAGGGAGGAGTAAATGAGATTATAGTTTCTGGCACATAACAAGCTTTAAAAGTTTTATACTTGTGTGTTACCAGAAAATAATTTCTACAAATCTGAATGTATTGTGTCCTTGGGAAGATTTAAATATCAGAATTTTGATTTCTTTCATTGTGTGTTTATAAAGCAAGAAGAATAATCATGTATTTACAGAAAAGGATATAACCATGTTGACAAAACTGTATTTTGTATTCTTTTCACTGGGAGTATATATATATTTTTTTAAATAGCCATGCTGGCTGGAGCTACGGCAGTTTACTCCCAATTCATTACTCAGCTAACGGATGAACACCAGTCGTGTTGCCCTGTCTGTCAGAGAGTTTTTCAGACAGAAGCTGAATTACAAGAAGTCATCAATGATTTGCAGTCTAAGCTGAGGCTTGCTCCAGATAAGCTCAAGTCAACAGAATCAGAACTAAAGAAAAAAGAAAAGCGGCGTGATGAAATGCTGGGACTAGTGCCCATGAGGTGAGAATAGGGATTTACTATTACTGTACCTGTACAGCAGCGCTGTAAGAGGTACCTATTCCACTGTCTAACATATGGTAGGTATTCAGTAAGCAAGAGTTGAATGAATAAAGGTTAAAGTCAGGATTCTAAGCCAGTATGCTCATCTCATGTTATTTATGTGATAAGAAAGAATTATTTTGTTTCAAGATAAGCTTGTTTCTTAAACTAGTCACAGGGTGGATATAATCTTTAATTTGTGTATGTTTGTTTCATTCCTGAGACTTGGCTTGAGGGCAGAAATTTTGATAGATTTTATAACTATGTGTCACTTTCTAAACCCAGCAAAGAATTAAAGTACCGGAAAGCTCCCCTCAAGAGACAAATTTTAAACTATACTTTTATGTTTTTCTCACTTCCAGAAAGAATGAATCATAGATGATTTCTATTATTTATTTTTCCCTTGCTTGTATAAGAAGTTCAGATGATTTTCTATTTATAACTAAAATCAAGTCAGAAAGTATGTGATGATTGCCTTGGTGTCTCCCAGAGCACAAAGATGGTCACAGAGACCAGTAAGACATGACCTTCATGGAGCTGATGGTCTATGTAAGGAGAAAAGCTCTCAGGATTAGACATAGAAAGCTGGGCTTAATAAAGTACTTAATTGGTTCAAACAAATGTATTAATTAGGAAGAGAGAAGCCAGTGGACTACAGAATCAGAATAGGATTTTGAGAACAGGGTAGGAGGAGGGATGTAAAGCATAGGGAAGGTGGTTTGACTTATTTAAGAGGAGGAAAGGGGAGAGGGTGTGTGTAAAGAGTAGGAGAGTAAGACCTGTGCTGCAGTAGAAACATTATCTGGAGTTTGAGAACTTATTTGTAGTGATTGATTCACATAAGTAGGGAAGATAGAGCTACAATTATGTTCAGACCTAGTTATAGCTCTATTAGGTGATGGGGAGCCATCCTAAGAGATTTAATGAAAGATGTGTTTTAGGAAAATTAATCTAATGTTAATACATTGGATGAAAGTGAGAGAAACTCTGGAAACAGAAAAACCCGGAGGGTATGTTGTCCTGGAAAACTGAAAAGGAGTTTAAGGAAGAGAAGGAAGGGAAGATGCAAGAAGATGTGCTTTGTGGTAGCCAGCCTCTAAGATGGTCCCCAATGATCCCTGCCTCCTAGTATTCACACTCTTGTATTAGTCTTCTCTCATGTTCCAGGATTGGTCTGTGTAACCAATAAAGTACAACGGAAGTGATAGCATGTCCCTTCCAGCATGTCCCATACCATCATGAATGAAATTTCAGCTGAAAATGTACCTATTTATCATGTTTCTTAGTACTGACTTGGGTTCATTTTTTATAACACCTCATTTAAATAAAAACTCCATATTTTTCCCACAGGTTTTTTTCAGTACTGTATCTGTGTTAGTTGGTTCCTTTTACATAAAATTCCCTTGGAAAAAAAATGCTGTCACAAAATTGAGTTTCTGAAAAATTTAAAAAACAAAAGAGAAAACTCTACTAGAGCTCAGTAACCATTCTCTCAGGAAATATCTTTACTGTTTCTTAGAGTACTTATTTTAGCGTCTTAGGTAATCATCAGAAAAGAAGGCACCAAAACCTGGACCACATCAATAAGGGGTTTTTGTGTGTGTGTGAAAATGTAAAAATGGGGTTAAAATTGAATGGATGCCTATAGTTCTCTGCAAAAATGTCCCAGTCAAGTGAATGCTTGACTGTCATTAGGCTCTCATAGCTTTGTCACTTTCTAGGTACTGGGTACATAACTTAAGACCAACTTCTGGTCTATAACACTGGGAAGTAATGTGGGCATGAATTATTCATAATCTGAATATGTTCATATTTATTCAGGGAATTTTTTCATTCCTCTGGTATAAAAAATTACAGGTCTCTGTCACTCAGATCAATTCAGGTTGGCATTTCTTGCTCATAGTTTGGACTTTAAAAAAATCATTAAGTAATAACAATATCTGAGAGCTAATCCTTGAGTTTCTGGTTTATTATAAGGCTCCCATTAGAAACCAATTGAATTTATTATACTAATTTGATTTTAAGAATTTGGGATTTTTCTGAAAAAAGCTTAATAGCTTTTTTTTTTAAAGATTACATACAAGTTTTATTGTTTCAGAGGTATCAACAAAAATAGGTGTGGGGCCAGTACCTGCCATAGGGATGGTAATTCATTAGCTAGAGTAGCAGCAGTAAAGTGGGTTTAACAGCTTTTGTACCATAAACCCATGTAGCATTTGACTGAGTGCTTTCCTTCTTTCCTATTTTCTTTCCTTCCTTCCTTCTGTCCTTCCATCAGTTTTTAAACTTTTTTATTTTGAAATAATTTTAGACTTACAGAAAATTTACAAAAATAGTACAGAGAATTCACATATACCCTCACCCAGCTTCTCCTGATGTTCACAGTTTATGTAACCATAATATGGTTATCAAAGTCAAGAAATTAACTTTGGTATAATTCTAGTAATTAAACTACAAACCATATTTGAATTTTAGCAGTCTTTCTATTTAATATCCTTTGTCTATTTCAGGATCCAACTCAGGATTCCCACATTGCATATACTTGTTATTTCTCCTTAGGCTCTTGTAGTCTACCATAGTTCTTCTTTGTCTTTGACAGTCTTTCTTGGTCTTTCATGGTCTTGACACTTATGATGAGTATGGTCAGGTAATTTGTAAGATATCTTTCAGTTTGGCAAACAATATGGTAAAAATTGCTGGTATCAAGATCTGTCAATAGGTACTAGTTATAAAATCAGTGGACAGAGGTTTGAGGAGAAACAGGATATTTACATTTTCTTCAATGTATTTCTCCTATGATACTTTGATTACATAGAGAAAAATAGTAACTTTACAATGGGTAAATCTGGCTGACACCTTCTTAACTAAGAGTAACATACTGACATCATGTACCCACTGATGTGTTGCCCTAAGAAGGATACAACATCACTTCTGTGGTATTCTTGCCAAAAATACATAACCTTAATCTCATTATGAGAAAACATTAGATTGCTTATTTTTAATTGTGTATGTTCTGTGAAGGCAAAGCATAATTGATTTGAAGGAGAAGGAAATACCAGAATTAAGAAACAAACTGCAGAATGTGAACAGAGACATACAGCGCCTAAAGAATGACATAGAAGAACAGGAAACACTTTTGGGTACAATTATACCTGAGGAAGAAAGTGCTAAAGTGTGTCTGACAGATGTTACAATTATGGAGAGGTTCCAGGTAAGTTTACTGCAGTTTAAGGCAGAATAAAACTAGTTTCATGGTGGTTTGAATATGAAATGTGAGTGTTAAAGATAGTAGCTAGTATTCTGGTACAGATTGTGTTTAGAGTTCCCTATCCTGAATTTCAGGTAGTCTCAGGGAGTAACTGCTTAGCTTATTTATATTCCTGAGTTTAGATTTTATTATCCATAAGTTCTGAGAATTAAGAAGTAGTCTTGTTTATTTTTCATTTTTAGTCTGCTTCCTTTTGTTTACATCATTTAAATTAATTTCATCATAAAAATTAATTTTATTTTTATCCTTGAAAATTTGTTAAAATTATATGAGAGCAGTTATAAATTAGATTTTAAAAAGTAAAAGCAGTTAATTCTTAAAGATTTTGAATAATGATAATGGCATAAGTTTCTTAAAGGAAATAACTTTGATTTATTCTTAAGATGGAACTTAAGGATGTTGAAAGAAAAATTGCACAACAAGCAGCTAAACTCCAAGGACTAGATTTCGATAGAACTGTTCAACAAGTAAACCAGGAAAAACAAGAAAAGCAACACAAATTAGATACAGGTAATAGAGACTGTTTCCTTATAAAGACTTCAACATTCCCAACATATGCTTTTTATCATAAATTTTATAACTATTATGTGGACAAAGAACAGCCTTTCTTCCAGTCCATGGTATATGCAGTTTCTTTTCTCAAAGGCATCACTTCTCCTCTGTTTCCTTTCTTTGCAGAACAGATTTTTTTTTTTTTTTTTTTTTTTTTTGTGGTACGCGGGCCTCTCATTGTTGTGGCCTCTCCCGTTGCGGGACGCACAGGCTCAGTGGCCGTGGCTCACGGGCCTAGTTGCTCTGCGGCATGTGGGATCTTCCCGGACTGGGGCACGAACTCGTGTCCCCTGCATTGGCAGGCGGACTCTCAACCACTGCGCCACCAGGGAAGCCCCAGAACAGATTTTGAATGATGAGTAACAAATGAGCTGTATTCTTTCTCAGTCATATCTGCCCCATTCAGGAGGGGACAGCAAGCAGGTTTGGGAGCTGGACAGGTTCTTGTGGCATTTTTATTGCAGTAGGTGGGACCCACAGAAACTCAGCCTTTGGGAATGCCACAGAGACCTATAAAACTGGAATGAGGCTGCTTATAGTATTTTCTATACCCTTACATTAATCACTGTATCAATATGTTTTCATGCAGTTTCCAGTAAGATTGAATTGAATCGTAAGCTTATACAGGACCAGCAGGAACAAATTCAGCACCTAAAAAGTACAACAAATGAACTTAAATCAGAGAAACTTCAGATATCCACTAATTTACAACGTCGTCAGCAACTGGAGGAGCAGACTGTGGAATTATCCACTGAAGTTCAGTCCTTATACAGAGAAATAAAGGTAAAAGCATTCATACATATTAGTTTTAAAAATCAGTTCAAATATGTGAAATTCTCTTTATTGGGGCAATGGCCAGAACTATGGTTATTGTGAGGATCAAGTGAAAATGGTATATAGAACTTCTACTAATAGGTAAAAATTTCTGGAAGAAGATTTATTGACCATAATAAGGAAGAACTGGCTGCCTGGTTAAGTAGTGAACTTCCTGTTACTGGAGGTGGTCTGGCGGTGGCTGGCTAACTCCATATAAGGATTCCTACTTGTATAGGAGGTTTGTCTTACCTACAGATCCTATATCCCTGACAGACACTGCCTCTCAGGCATAGCACTTTTTCTTTTTAATTCCAGATGTAGTCTCGGAATACTTCCCACTGAGGAGGCACTGAGTTGACACATGGAATGGAACCCATTTGGCATCCCTCATCTAGATTTATCAAATCTAAGACCCAACCAATTAAATCTGGTTAGAATCTGATTAGAATCTGTTACTAATTACTGTAAATGTTTCTTAAGTAGTTTTGGATTACAAAATAACAGAGGCTTAGAGTATGGTATAAAATGTACTACCTTACATTTGTATTTTTCATTGCTTATAAAGCACTTTGACATTAAACTGTTCAGTGTCTCATTTTGTATTCAGTGTATCATTTTGATAAATGTGACTAAATCTCCTTTTTATAGGAAAAGAAATTGAGACTTACAGATATCCCATGACTTGCCCAAATTCATACAGTTAGTAGGAGGCAGGGTTAATTTTCTGGTAGGTCTTCTGATGTGTAAGACATTTGACTTCCCACCACACCAAACCACTTCCTAATACAAAATATTCCTACATTGAAATAATACTAGGGGCTTCCCTGGTGGTGCAGTGGTTGAGAGTCCACCTGCCGATGCAGGGGACACGGGTTCGTGCCCCGGTCCGGGAAAATCCCACATGCCGCGGAGCGGCTGGGCCCGTGCATGGCTGCTGAGCCTGCGCGTCCGGAACCTGTGCTCCGCAACGGGAGAGGCCACAATGGTGAGGAAAAAAATAATAATAATAATACTAAATAATTTTTTCTACCTTTATGGATTCATTAGGTATTTCAGGATCTTAAAGTGCTTAAGGATCATGGTTTTGAACAGTGGTTATCGTATACTTATTCTGTAGAGATGTTATAAGGCCAAATGATGTGGACTTCTGATTAGTAAAATAGTTTGTTATTTGAAAACCCCTTTCCTTCCAAAATAAGTGTGGGCACACCAACGTCAATGTACTAGTATGCTTAATTACCATAAAATGTCTACTTGGCCTCAGCAAACTAAGCTTAAGATCAAAAGTTCCTTTATGATTGAGACAGGCTGCAGCAGACTGTGGACCTTTCGGGTACAGAGAAAAATATTCTACCTTCAGGATGCTTTGGCTGCGCAAATTCAGAAACACTTATGGAAGTAGATATAGTTGCACAGTCCCTAGTTGTGCTTATTAATTCAGCAGGCAGTCAGAATACCAATGTCAGGAACATCGGTGCATCTTATCTCACCTTGGATAATCCCTTGATGGAAGTAGAAACATCAAAATGTAACCCTTCCTTTAAAATTCCATTTCCACTCAGGATTTACACCTTCCAGAAAGTAGTGTTGAAATGTCTGGAACAAGTAAGAAATATGGGAATTGCCCCTTCTCTTAAGTCTCTGTGGCAGTTGTCAGCCCTCTGTCAGCCCAGAGTCAGCAGAGGAATCTTGCTCATCTGTAACAGCAGCCTTGAAGGAACTTCATGAACTTTTTGTCATTAGTAGTAAACCAGCTTCAGAAAACACATCTGAAGAAGTTTTCTGTCAATCAAAGACAGTAACTGAGGGGCAAACAGGTATTAAGGACCTTTCTGAAGGATGGACCCAAAATGAGCATCTTACAGCTACCCAGAGTGAACAAGTCTCCTTTCATCAGGCCGTATCTGTATCAGTGAAGACGGAAGAATTAACAGACAATTCAGCAGACACTAGAGTAGAAGATGTAGAAAATATTAACTTCAGGGGTCTAGGTGATGGCCTGTTAGTACTGATAAGGAAGGTGTCCCCAAGTCTAAGGAGTCAATAAATGAGAGCAGTTCTGTCACTCTAGCCTCAGCTGAAACTTCTAATCAACTACATTGCACCTTTGGTGTCGAAATTTCACCCAGACTTTTAGCAGGTAAGGAGGATGCACTCAATCAGACTTCTGAGCAAACTGAGTCCTTGTCATCCAGTTTCATATTGGTTAAAGATCTGGGTCGGGATACACAGGCCTGAGACCAGAGAAAATGTCTGTTCTGAAGCTGCAGGACCACTTCTAGAATTTGAACCACCTACCAGCCATCTATCATCAAGTCCCTCCTTTCTTGCACCATTAATTTTTCCTGCTGCAGACATTGATTGGATCCTCCGTGCCGGCTTTACTTTGCAGGAAGCTCTTGGGGCTTTGCATTGAGTTGGTGGAAATGCAGACCTTGCACTTCTTGTTTTGCCAGGAAAGGACATTGTAGTTCCTACACAACCATGGAAAAGTGGACTAGACCATACTCCATTCCCTTAAAAAAAGCTATATATCTACACACATACACACACACACACACACACACACACACACACACACACACACACACACACACACACACACACTCACACTCACTGTAGAAACCTGCAAGCAGAATGTTGAGCCTTTTTTTTTTTTTTTTTTTTTTTTTTGCGGTACGCGGGCCTCTCACTGTTGTGGCCTCTCCCGTTGCGGAGCACAGGCTCCGGATGCGCAGGCTCAGCGGCCATGGCTCACGGGCCCAGCCGCTCCGCGGCACGTGGGATCTTCCCGGGCCGGGGCATGAACCCGTGTCCCCTGCATCGGCAGGCGGACTCTCAACCACTGAGCCACCAGGGAAGCCCCATATTTTTTTTTTAAGATTTTTTTTCAGCCAAAATAATTTATGATCTCTTGTCTGATGTACTTGTCTAATCTTTTGTTAAAATTTGGGCCTTTTTAAATGTATTGGCAGTACATGCATACAAAAACTTTTTTTTTATTAAGATGATATATTCTGGAATAAAACTGATGGTTTTGTGTATAGCATACCATTTTAGAATGAGAGTGAATACTTTAAAAAGCAGAAGTCATGAGAAATCCCACTACCCATGCAGCTAAAAGCAGATAAACTTTATAATTTGGCTGTGTCTGTGCTGAAGGCAAGGTATGGCTTGTTAACTCAATTTTTGGTTTACAAACTTGATCACATGATTTTGTGTTTGGAATCGTACTTAGTGCTCTGTGTATTATGATTCATCAGTTGTAACAGAAAATGGAAGAATAATTGAAAAAAAAGTTCTTTTATGATCATATTTCCATCTGTAAAAGAAAGACCTGGACTGAAAGAGCTTTCCTGTTTTTCAGTCACACAGAGCTGATATGGGCCCCTACAAACTCAGGAAAATTTATACCTGAAGCCACATGCTCATATAATTGGGAGTACGTGGTGTAGATTAAGAATCAAGTCAGTGGCTGACGCAGTATAGCGTAGTGGTTAAAAGAAAGACTCTGGAGCTGGATGAGATTTGAATCCTGGCTCCTTCATTTACTGGCTTTTGGGACCCTGGATAAATCATCTCTGTGCTCATCTGAAATATAGCAGGAAAATAATGGTACCTTCCTCATAGGGTTGTTGGAAGGAGCAAATGAATTGACTTGTAAAGCCTGGTACATAGAAAGTGATTTTATTATGAAGTGTGACACCTGAAATAAGATAATGGAATTTTATATAAGACCTTATATTTTTTATATCCTTAGGATGCTAAAGAGCAGGTAAACCCTTTGGAAACAACATTGGAAAAGTACCAGCAGGAGAAAGAAGAATTAATCAACAAAAAAAATACAAGCAACAAAATAGCACAGGATAAAGTAAGATTTCATGTATATATTTAGTTATCAAAAATATATGTTAAAATTATTATTCAGAGCACCATGTTGGACACTAGTATTTCACATGAAATTAAAAACATGATGAAATAGTATTTTCATATTTGTGACATAATCTTAACATTCCAAATGTTTTCAGAATGATTAAATGTAAATTATTTTGCTTCTTGATCTAAAATAGAAGTTGAGAATTGAGACCTTTTAATCTAATCCCATAGTAATAAAGGGAGATCATAAAATTTGATTTCAGATAAAATCTGCTCGTGATGGAAACTGGAACTCAGGGCTTCTAACTTCCAAGCCAGTATTTCACTGTACTCTCCTATTAAGTTTTTGTTATCTTAATAAAAGATATTCCTTGGAAATAAATCTTCTTAAATGCCCTAGTCTGAACTAGTATATTTTTAATAAATATTTTTCCACAGATAAATGATATCAAAGAGAAGGTTAAAAATATTCATGGTTATGTGAAAGACATTGAGAATTATATTCAAGATGGAAAAGATGACTATAAGAAGGTAATTTAAAACTACTTAATTGAATATAATTTAAAATGATTGTTTATATTTTTATTTCTTGTGCTTAAGAAATTTTCATTTTTGTAGCAAAAAGAAACTGAACTTAATAAAGTAATAGCTCAACTAAGTGAATGTGAGAAACACAAAGAAAAGATTAATAAGGAAATGGGAATCATGAGACAAGATATTGATACACAGAAGGTAGGTCCTTTTTTTGCTAATGATTTATGGTGGCATTTATACCAGTAACATTCTTATCTTTCTTTTTTACTTTTTACGTTTATTTTCAATACTTGCATTGAGTAGAAATGCAAACAGTAGAGAAAAGCAATTCTTTTTTTTTTTATGTGTATATGTTTATATAAAAAGTATGTTTCTTTTTTATGTTACTGAGACACAAAATTTTCCTTTGGCAGTATAAAAAGAGACATATTTTCATTTGTAAAATGAAATAATAAAAAGTGCATTTGGTATAACTCAAGCTGTTGTGATTCTTCTCGTTATAACATTTTTACCTGATTGTATTCTTTTTTTTAATTTATTTTTTATTAAAGTATAGTTGAATTACAGTGTTGTGTTAGTTACTGCTGTACAGCAAAGTGACTCAGTTACATATATATATTCTTTTTCATATTCTGTTCCATTATGGTTTATCACAGGATATTGATTATATTTCCGTGTGCTATACAGTAGGATCTTGTTGTTTATCCATTCTATATATACCAGTTTTTGTGTATGCTAATCCCAAACTCCCAGTCCAACCCTCTCCCACCCTCCTCCCCCTTGGCCACCATAGTCTCTGCTCTATGTCCCTGATTCTGTTTCATAGATAGGTTCATTTGTGTCACATTTTAGATTCCACATATTAATGATATCCTATGGTTATTTATCTTTCTGACTTACATAGTATGATAATCTCTAGTTGCATCCATGTTGCTGCAAATGGCATTATTTTGTTTTTTTTATGGCTGAGTTCCCTTGTATATATGTAACACATCTTTATTCATCTGTTGATGGACATTTAGGTTGTTTCCATGTCTTGGCTATTGTGAATAGTGCTGATATGAATGTAGGGGTGCACGTATCTTTTTGAATTATAATTTTGTCTGGATATATGCCCAGGAGTGAGGTTGCTGGATCATACGGTAGTTCTGTTTTTAGTTTTCTGAGGAGCCTCCATACTGTTTTCCACAGTGGCTGTACCAACTTACATTCCCACCAACATTGTAGGAGGGTTCCCTGAGAAAAGCAATTCTAATAACATTGTCTTTTCTTCTTTCCTTTTTTAATTTTTATTTTCAGTAAAAGACTTACCTGGTAAAAGTTTAAACATAAAAGCATAAAATTAAAGTCTCCTTCCCCTTCTGCCAATTCTCAATCTCATTTCTAGGTATCATTCTTAAAAGTTGTCTGTAAGTAAAATATGTATATACTAAGTTGTTTTTCAGTTGATTCCTTTATCATTTACTTTCTTGATTAAGGAAATTAATTTCCACAGTATAATTAAAATCACATTAAGAAAATAATTTTCAGCATGCCTTATATAAGCATGATAGTTAATGCCTTTAAAAACTACACCGCTTCTCTGTTTCTGCTGTTTTGAATAAAATTTGCTATTTGAAAGCTTTAATCACTTGGTTATAAACAATGGTTAAAATCTCTTTGAAGATTAGCCATACCCGTTTTCTGCAGAATCTCTGGCCATAGTGCCAGGAATGTCAAATATATGAATATCAGTCAAAGGTAAATCAAACCTCTGCCATCTAGTAAATGCTATATAAATTTATGAAGCATGTATAACAAAATACTTAGTTATCACTAGCTTGTGGGTTTTCTATTTAAAATCACAATCTGTAAATCAGTAATGTCCATACAAATATAGAGAGATAATTAAGATACACCAGTCTGTGACCCTTTTCAAGTTGAAGGTCTAAATTTAGTGGATCTGACTATATTAGTTTACTTTTATAACCTACCATGTTCTAGAAATCGTTTACTAAGTTATATACATAGAGCAATGCTAAATAACATTTTAAATTGATGAGAAAATGAGACAATGTGGAAATAAGGACAAGAAGAAGGCAATGAAACCAGGAGAGTAGTAAGTATATAAAACGTAGGCCATGAAATCTGATATGCTTGCTAAAGATTTTAGTAGTCACATGAAGAGAGAAAGTCATAATTAATTAAGTTTCACATTGTCTCAAAGCTAAAAACAAACCAGTTCTCTGGACTGAGACCAGAGAAAAATGTCTCCATAGGCATTCATGGAAAGGAAGACACTATATAGATTAATAAAAAGCAGGTCTTCAACAAACTTCATGGTTGTTTTTGTTTGTTTGTTTTTGCAGTGTGTTTCAGCACCTTTATCATCCCTTGATGACTGTAGAAGGTGGTGTGATTGGAGCCTAAAATAAATGTTAGAGTGTTTGGAGAGCAAAAGTTAGCTATAGGCACCCATCAAGATCACCTGGGTTTTTCCCACTGCTAAGTGTATAATAACCAAGAAAACGTAAAATATATGTTTACATTAAAAATTATACAAGAATGTTTATAGCAGCATTATTAATGACAGTCAAAATATGGAAAACAGCCCAAATGGTTATCAGCTGATGAACAGATGAATAAAATTTGGTATATTCATATGTATTTGTCAGGGATCTCCAGAGAAGTAAAGCCAGTAAGAGATCAATAAATATAGATACAGATAAAGATATAGATATAGATAAAGAAATTTATTATAAGGAATTAACTCAAGTGATTGTGGAGGCTGAGATGTCCCAAGATATGTGGTTGGCAAGCTGGAGGCTCAGGAGAGCTTGATGGTGTAGTTCCAGTTTGAGTCTGAAGCCTGAGAACTGGGAGAGCTAATAGGCTCTAGATCCAAGAAGAGCTGAGGTTTCAGTTTAAATATGAAGGCAGGAAAAAACCACTGTCCCACCTCATACAGTCAGGCAGGATGAGTTACCCCTTATTCAGCCTTTTTTGTTCTGTTCACGTCTTTAGTTGACTGGATGAGGCCCACCCACATTAGGAAGGGCAGTCTGCTTTACTTATTCAGTCTACCAATGTAAATGTTAATCTCATCCAGAAACACTGTCAAAGACACTCAGAATAATGTTTGACCAAATGCCTTGGCACCCTGTGGTGTCAAGTTGACACATAAAATTAACCATCATGGAATATTACTCAGCCATTAAAAGGAATGAAATATTGATAGATGCTGCAACATGGACAAACCTTGAAAACATTATGCTAAATGAAGTCAATCACAAAAGACCATATTGTATGATTCCATTTATATGAAATGTACAGAATAGGCAAATCCATAGAGACAGAAAGCAGAGGAGTGTTGGTGGGGGTTGGGGGGAAGGAAAGAAAAGGAAATAGAGAGTGACTGCTAATGGGTATGGAGTTTCTATTTGGGGTGATAAAATGTACTGGAATGAGAACCTTGTGAATATACTGAAACCACTGAATTGTACACTTTAAATTGGTGAATTTTATGGTATATGAATTACATCTCAAACTTAAAAAAAAAATCACCTGGGTTATTGAAAATACACATCTCTTTCTCCATTCCAGACCAATAAATGGGAACCTCTGGGGCATGGGCATACACATATGCATGTATATTTTGTTAAAGTTCCTCAGAGGTTCTGATGTATCCCCTTAACTATCAATCACTGAGTCAGAGCACCGCATGGCTTTCAGGAAATTCTCTATAAATGGCATTTTCTCCAACCAGACTTTTGGTGGATTTTGGAATGGGGTTTATTCAGCATATTACTCTATCACAGATAACTAGAAAGCAGCTAACTTTTATGGTTTCTGTAAGTGGCCAGCTGCATGCATTAACTGCTCTCTGAGCTGAGTGATTCAGGTTACTATCTTAAGAGTTGAGGAGCCTAACAGCTTATTTATGCACTTAAGCCCTATTAAATTTACTCCACAGAATTTTAAAATTTGGAAGTTTAATAATCTTCCTCCCTCATTTTTCAGATGAAGGGAACTGGAGTTGCCCTAAATTGCCCAAGGTCACAAAAGTAGTGAGTAACAGAGGTAGAACTTGACCCTACATTGTCAAATTGCTAGTATAATAGGAAAACAGTTTTGGTGTAGTATACCTACATCTGGTTTTCTCTGATACTTTATCTCTTCTTTCTCTCCTATTTTCTATTTTGAAGACTAACTGGAATTTTTACTGCTTAAAGTGTAAGGACAGATTTGACCCAAAAGGTATTTCACTAGCAGTTATTGAGCCAGGCACTGTACTTAGTACTTTTTACATACACTAACTATTTTAATCTTTAGAAGGCTCAGAGAATTTAAACTAACTTGTCCAAAGTCATCCTATTTGAAAGTTGTAATGCTGAGATTTGAGCTTAGGTATATCTGACTTCAAAGCCTATGCTCTTTAACTACTGTGCTATATACTGTCTTTCAGAATGAAAGAGCAATTAGAAGCTGACCTAAAAGAAGGAAATCCCTAGCTTTCTGGTGACCATGCAGGATAACAGACCAGGAACATTATTTCATGAAAAAATCAGTCTCACCTAAAAATGTGATAGCCCTTTAAATAGTCCTTTCAGGTATTCATGAAAGCAAATTCCATTGTTATATAATATTAGATGAAAGCGAGCAGTGCCACATTCTTTTGTTCCTAATAAGGAAAATGTATAAGCATAGTTCCCCATGGGAGAATCTTGGAGAGTCATAGCAGCTGCGGTGGCACATTAGGTTGCCTTGGCAACAAAAGGACGTTTACAACCATATCATTTTAGTCATCTCTAACTGCTTATAACGATTCCTTTAATAGATACGTATATATTTATATTATTAGTTCCAGGAAAACTGAAAGGAACCTTAATGACAGTTAAAAAAACAAAAAAAACCTCAAAATAGTGATTCATAGATGGGCAGGGTTGGATGCGAACATTAAGCATATGAGAGAAGTCCTTGGCTTCCCTTCTTCTCTCCCACCTCCCAAATCCTTTTTCCCTGGTGACTCCTGTGTCAGTATTGTTGGCAACGAAGTGTTACCAAAGATCTGCCCCTGCCTCCTACTTCCCACATCACTGAGTTTATCTCAACTACAAGGGTTGCTGTAGAAGGGTCTTTGAGAAGGCCTGACTCCAAACTTAGGATGAATTTTTTCTGTTCAGGCTTCTATGGGCCAAACCACCATTTTCTGCAGGAAAATTTTTTTTCCTAAGTTCCAAAGAGTCAACTTATAAATTGTTTCCTGTTTGTCTCTTGACAACATAGTCCGTTTTAATCACCAGGAAAAGTACTGAAATAATTGTGTTGGTGCTGCTGCCGCTGCCAAATGATTTAGTGGTTGCTTTTTAAGGACAAAACTACTCAACAAGAACAGCTAAATTTAAATTTTTCAGTGCAATTCAGTGGCCAGGAAAGTGTCATCAAGTATATAGACTTACTGTTTTTGTGAAACTTCTTACTGCCTTGTATGATTGTCAGCTTGAAGGTAAAAATCTTATCTGACATACTTAACAGTATATAATGGTCTTGGCACACGTTAGTAGACAAATACAACTAGGGAAAAAAAAGTTGGGGAGACTTTGGTAGTAGTCTTGCTCTCTTTTTATCTTTTAGATCACTAGGCTCCATTGTGAGGTTCTTATGCAAGATGATCCAATGGGGCATAGGTATAAAATATTAAAAATCCAGTTATATCATTTTATCTCATCATTTTAATGTCTGTTTTGTGTGTATATGGGCCATCCAGATTCCTCCAGGCCTGGAGATTCCTTTACACTGGCTTCTTCTCCCTCTGCTGAGATACACATGATTCTAAGGCAGAATTAGCACTACCTGTCACCAGTTGCCTGCTATGAATCACGTGTTGGTAACTTGATTATTTTTATTAACGAATTTAATATTTACATTTAGGTACAAGAAAGGTGGCTACAGGATAACCTTACTTTAAGAAAAAGGAATGAAGAACTAAAAGAAGTTGAAGAAGAAAGAAAACAACATTTGAAGGAAATGGGTCAAATGCAGGTTTTACAAATGAAAAAGTGTGTTTTAAAAAATAATCTTTAGTTTAAATAAAGGTCTTTATTATTGAAATGTGAAAAATATTCAATACATGTTTTTGACAAAGAATGTAAGCCTGTAGCCAAAGTGTCCTTTCAGACTTAAAGGAAGATGGGCACTTTTTTTACAAATGTATTTCATGGCTTTACAAGCTGAAGTAGTAATATAGAATTTATAGTCACACTATGACTATGCAGTGATGGCCAGTATTAAAAATACCAAGCTCCCAGACTTTTGCGAGCCTGCTTCACAAGATTATGGCATAAATATGTCCTCTGGACCCTGCCTGGGTCAGAGCGTAATGCTTAACTCTTAATGGAGTTATTGCCAAAGCAATTTGATATTGATGATCCATTCTACATGGTCCCAGGTGTAATTATGCGCAAACCAGAGCATCATTTTTGCGATTAATAGAATTCTTCTTTTATCTGGTTTTATTGGTACTTACTGTAGTTGCTGTCTTCCTGCTACAGCAGAAAAGATTTGATTCTTGCTTTCTCTGCCTCACAGTTGCCTTAGGAATTCTGTAAGAACCTGGTTGATGCTAAGGCACTAGACTGGTGTAAAAGGTTGTACTAGCCAAATAGATTTTTTGGAACCACCTCAGCTGGTTGGATATATTCATTCATTCAGCCATTCCTTGTAGATTTTTCATTTTTCTTGTGATTTCACAAAGAAATCTGAATCAAAGAATGCTTAAGTTTTTCTAAAGGATATAATAAATTGAAATTTAATTTAGTTATTAAAACCTAACAAATAGTTACTCCTATGTTATTGTAAGTTCTCTTGGTTTAGCTATTTTAAATAACTTTCATATATCAAGGAGATCAGACTTAACAACTAGAAGAGCTCTTCATCTTTCAGCCTGTTTGTTTTTTATGCATTAGGACACTGAGACCCAGAAAAAAAGATCCTAGGAAATTAGAATGAAAGCCAGGAATGTGACCAGATATCCTAGCTTCCAAGCCTCAGCTCTTTAACACTGTAATGTTGGTGTTCTTGGTGCCAAGATGAAAAAAAAAAAGTGAAGCTTATAGAACAAGTTTTAAATGAAACAGTTTATTCCTTGCTACTAAAGATCAAAAACAGATATTTTTATAATTCCTTCTGTAATTAGTACATAACAGTGCTTTTTACATTCATTCAGACTACTAAGCATAACTTCTCTTTTTCAAACCTTTCTTCAACCAGGACACAACAGAAATGTCAACAAAACAGATAATCAGGCCAGTTCTATAAGGATGTTCATAATCTTGAGAGAAGTGCCTGGCAAATAAGAGGATGCCTAATAAGTAATTGTTAAATAAATGAAGATTTTTAAAGCATACGTTAAAATCTGTATTATCTACCAAGTTATCAGAAAAGTTTAAGTATTTTACTTTTTTTTTTTTTTTTTTTGTGGTACGCGGGCCTCTCACTGTTGTGGCCTCTTGCGTTGCAGAGCACAGGCTCTGGATGCGCAGACTCAGTGGCCATGGCTCACGGGCCTAGCCGCTCCGTGGCACGAACCCATGTCCCCTGCATCAGCAGGCGGACTCTCAACCACTGCACCACCAGGGAAGCCCAAGTATTTTACTTTTTTGTCAGTATTGATGCTTTGTTTTTTGGAACTCCTCTTCATGTTTTTCTTTTCTTTTTTTAAAATTTTTATTGGAGTATAGTTGCTTTACAATGTTGTGTTAGTTTCTACTGTACAGCAAAGTGAATCAGCTATACGTATACATATATCCCCTCTCTTTATTGATGCTTTTTTATACTTATGCAAGAGAAATTTTGTTTTAATAGAGAAATACAAACTTTTAGTAATACTACTGCATAAATTTTTGAGATAAAATTTTCTTTTGTCTGACATACTGTGAACGAACTGATGATACCTGTTGCTCAGTAACTTCTCAGAGTTGGTAACTGAGCATTCTTATTTGACAATGAGAAGTTTGTGAATTTGTAATATTAATCACCAAGAGTACTTTTCTTAGGTTAGTGTGTAAACGTCAGGAACTTTTTCAGTGTTCACATGTTATGAGAGTACTTTATTGAGCACACAGAAATCAGCTGTTTAAAAACCTGGATGCTTCAGAGATTTGGAAAGAAGAAAGTTTTCCTTAGTACTGAAACCTTAAAGAAAAAGCAAGGAGAGACTTTTCATATGCTGATTGCTAAGGAGAATGATAAATGATATTTATCTATCTGGAGAAATCTGTCTTTTCCACTTTAGTCTGCTAAAATCTAAAAATGGTCCTCATTTGTCGTTTTCCCTCCTAGTGAACATCAGAAGTTGGAAGAAAAAATAGAAAATATAAAAAGAAATCTCGGTTCGGCAATAGGGCGACAGGAAGGTTATGAGGAAGAAATTATTCGTTTTAAGAAAGAACTTCGAGACCCTCAATTTTGGGATGCCGAGGAAAAGTATAGGGAAATGATGATTGTTATGAGAACAACAGAGCTTGTGAACAAGGATCTGGACATTTATTATAAGACCCTTGACCAGTAAGTATTGGACTGGGGATTTGGTTCCCGTTGCAATCAGTATCAACTAGCATAATTTAGTCTTACTTTCACCCTTTTAAACTTATTTAATGTATTTCATACCTACCACAGAATGGAAAAATATATGTGTATATGTGTGTACACATACACACATGCTTACTTGAATTATGAAGTAAAGTTATAAAGGATATTAATATTAAGGTGCACTCATGATCCCACCACCCCCATACACAATCCAAGAACTCTACCATTATCACTAACTGCCATCCACATAGATGCTCCTCCTTATCTCAACCATTTGTCATCCTCACTCTTCGTAACCACTGACACAGATTTTTGCTCTCTGTGTTTTTTTGTTGTTTTTTTTTTTTTTTTTTGCGGTACGCGGGCCTCTCACTGTTGTGGCCTCTCCCGTTGCGGAGCACAGGCTCCGGACGCGCAGGCTCAGCGGCCATGGCTCCCAGTCCCAGCTGCTCCACAGCATGTGGGATCTTCCTGGACCGGGGCATGAACCCGTGTCCCCTGCATCGGCAGGCAGACTCTCAACCACTGCACCACTAGGGAAGCCCTGCTCTCTGCTTTTTAAAAATAATTTTATCATATGTATCATGTTTTGAGCTTTTAAAAAAAAATGATATCATACTCTGAGAATGCTTCTAGAATTTGCTTTTTAGCTTGTTTTACTTTATTTTGCTTTTATTTACTTAAGTTGCTTATAGCTGTGGTATATGCATTTTCACTGATGTACAGAATTCTTTTGTGGAAATATACCATAATATATCCATTTTTGGGTAGATGGACATTTGGGTTGTTTCCAGCTCTTTACTGATATAACCCTTGCTTCTAGGAACATTCTTGTCATGTCTTACAGAGCAAAGGTGTAAGAGATTCTCTAGAGTACATGTGGGAGTAAAATTGCTGGGTTGCAGGGTATGCTCAATTTTACAAAATAATGTTATATTGTTTTCCGAAGTGATTTTACTAATTTATACCACTAGCGGAATATAAGGGTTCTCGTTGATGCATTCTTTGACACTGATTTTGTCGATTCTTAATTTTTGCAAATCTAATGGGTTTTATTTTTACTTTATTTTTTTAAACATCTTTATTGGAGGGCTTCCCTGGTGGCGCAGTGGTTGAGAGTCCGCCTGCCAATGCAGGGGACACGGGTTCGTGCCCAGGTCCGGGAAGATCCCACGTGCTGTGGAGCGGCTGGGCCCGTGAGCCATGGCCGCTGAGCCTGCGCGTCTGGAGCCTGTGCTCTGCAACGGGAGAGGCCACAACAGTGAGAGGCCACAACAGTGAGAGGCCCGCGTACCGCAAAAACAAACAAACATCTCTATTGGAGTATAATTGCTTTACAATGGTGTGTTAGTTTCTGCTTTATAACAAAGTGAACCAGTTATACATATGTCCCCATATCTCTTCCCTCTTGCGTCTCCCTCCCTTGGACCCCCCATCCCACCCCTCTAGGTGGTCACAAAGCACCAAGCTGATCTCCCTGTGCTATGCGGCTGCTTCCCACTAGCTATCAGTTTTACGTTTGGTAGTGTATATATGTCCATGCCACTCTCTCACTTTGTCCCAGCTTACCCTTCCCCCTCCCGTATCCTCAAGTCCATTCTCTAGTAGGTCTGTGTCTTTACTCCCATCTTGCCCCTAGGTTCTTCATGACCATTTTTTTCTTTTCTTTTTTTTTTAGATTCCATATATATGTGTTAGCATACGCTATTTGTTTTTCTCTTTCTGACTTACTTCACTCTGTATGACAGACTCTGGGTCCATCCATCTCACTACAAATAAAACTCAATTTCATTTCTTTTTATGGCTGAGTAAGGTCCATTGTATATATGTGCCACATCTTCTTTATCCATTCATCTGTTGATGAACACTTAGGTTGCTTCCATGTCCTGGCTATTGTAAATAGAGCTGCAGTGAACATTGTGGTACATGACTCTTTTTGAATTATGGTTTTCTCATGGTATATGCCCAGTAGTGGGATTGCTGGGTCGTATGGTAGTTCTATTTTTAGTTTTTTACGGAACCTCCATACTGTTCTCCATAGTGGCTGTATCAATTTACATTCCCACCAGCAGTGCAAGAGGGTTCCTTTTTCTCCACACTCTCTCCAGCATTTATTGTTTCTAGATTTTTTGAGGATGGCCATTCTGACCGGTGTGAGATGATATCTCATGGTAGTTTTGATTCGCTTTTCTCTAATGATTTATGATGTTGACCATTTTTTTATGTGTTTGTTGGCAATCTGTATATCTTCTTTGGAGAAATGTCTATTTAGGTCATCTGCCCACTTTTGGATTGGTTTGTTTGCTTTTTTGATATTGAGCTGCATGAGCTGCTTGTAAATTTTGGAGATTAATCATTTGTAAGTTGCTTCATTTGCAAATATTTTCTCCTATTCTCAGGGTTGTCTTTTCTTCTTGTTTATGGTTTCTTTTGCTGTGCAAAACCTTTTAACTTTCATTACGTCCCATTTGTTTATTTTTGTTTTTATTTTTATTTCTCTACGAGGTGGGTCAAAAAGGATCTTGCTGTGATTTATGTCATAGAGTGTTCTGCCTGTGTTTCCTTTAAGAGTTTGATAGTATCTAGCCTTACATTTAGGTCTCTAATCCATTTTGAGTTTATTTTTGTGTATGGTGTTAGGGAGTGTTCTAATTTCATTCTTTTACACGAAGCTGTCCAGTTTTCCCAGCACCACTTATTGAAGAGGCTGACTTTACTCCGCTGTATATTCTTGCCTCCTTTATCAAAGATAAGGTGACCATATGTGCGTGCGTTGATCTCTGAGCTTTCTATCCTGTTCCATTGATCTGTATTTGTTTCTGTGCCAGTAGCATACTGTCTTGATTAGTGTAGCTTTGTAGTATAGTCTGAAGTCAGGGAGCCTGATTCCTCCAGCTCCGTTTTTCTTTCTCAAGATTACTTTGGCTATTCAGGGTCTTTAGTGTTTCCATACAAATTGTGAAATTTTTTGTTCTACTTCTGTGAAAAATGCCAGTGGTAGTTTGCTGGGAATTGCATTGAATCTGTAGATTACTTTGGGTAGTATAGTCATTTTCACAGTGTTGATTCTTCCAATCCAAGAACATAGTATATCTCTCCATCTTTTTTTTTTTTTTTTTTTTTTGCGGTACGCAGGCCTCTCACTGTTGTGGCCTCTCCCGTTGCGGAGCACAGGCTCCGGACGCGCAGGCTCAGTGGCCATGGCTCACGGGCCCAACCGCTCCGCGACATGTGGGATCTTCCCGGACCGGGACACGAACCCGTGTCCCCTGCATCGGCAGGCGGATTCTTAACCACTGCGCCACCACGGAAGCTCTCTCCATCTATTTTTATCATCTTTAATTTCTTTCATAAGTGTCTTATAATTTTCTGCATATAGCTCTTTTGTCTCCTTAGGTAGGTTTATTCCTAGATATTTTATTCTTTTTGTTTCATTGGTAAATGGGAGTGTTTTCTTAATTTCACTTTCAGATTTTTCATCATTAGTGTATAGAAATGCAAGAGATTTCTGTGCATTAATTTTGTATCATGCTGCTTCACCAGATTCATTGATTAGCTCTAGTAGTTTTCTGGTAGCATCTTTAGGATTCTCTATGCATAGTACCATGTCATCTGCAAACAGTGACAGCTTTACTTCTTCTTTTCCAATTTGGATTCCTTTTATTTCTTTTTCTTCTCTGATTGCTGTGGCTAAAAGTTCCCAAACTATGTTGAATAATAGTGGTAAGAGTGGGCAACCTTGTCTTGTTCCTGATCTTAGTAGAAATGGTTTCAGTTTTTCACCATTGAGCATGATGTTGGCTGTGGGTTTGTCATATATGGCCTGTATTATGTTGAGGAAAGTTCCCTCTATGCCTATTTTCTGGAGGGTTTTTGTCATAAATGGGTGTTGAATTTTGTCAAAAGCTTTCTCTGCATCTATTGAGATGATCATATGGTTTTTCTCCTTCAGTTTCTTAAATGGTGTATCACATTGATTCATTTGTGTATATTGAAGAATCCTTGCATTGCTGGGATAAACCCCACTTGATCATGGTGTATGATCCGTTTAATGTGCTGCTGGATTCTGTTTGCTAGTATTTTATTGAGGATTTTTGCATCTATGTTCATCAGTGATATTGGCCTGTAGTTTTCTTTCTTTGTGACATCTTTGTCTGGTTTTGCTATCAGGGTGATGGTGGACTTGTAGAATGAGTTTGGGAATGTTCCTCCCTCCGCTATATTTTGGAAGAGTTTGAGAAGGATAGGTGTTAGCTCTTCTCTAACTGTTTGATAGAATTTGTCTGTGAAGCCATCTGGTCCTGGGCTTTTGTTTGTTGGAAGATGTTTAATCACAGTTTCAATTCAGTGCTTGTGATTGGTCTGTTCATACTTTCTGTTTCTTCCTGATTCAGTCTCGGAAGTTTGTGCATTTCTAAGAATTTGTCCATTTCCTCCAGGTTGTCCATTTTATTGGCATAGAGTTGCTTGTAGTAATTTCTCATCATCCTTTGTATTTCTGCAGTGTCAGTTGTTACTTCTCCTTTTTCATTTCTAATTCTATTGATTTGAGTCTTCTCCCTTTTTTTCTTGATGAGTCTGGTTAATGGTTTATCAATTTTGTTTATCTTCTCAAAGAACCAGCTTTTAGGTTTATTGATCTCTGCTATTGTTTCCTTCATTTCTTTTTCATTTATTTCTGATCTGATCTTTATGATTTCTTTCCTTCTGCTAACTTTGGGGGTTTTTTGTTCTTCTTTCTCTGATTGCTTTAGGTGTAAGTTTAGGTTGTTTATTTGAGATGTTTCTTGTTTCTTAAGGTAGGATTGTATGGCTATAAACTTCCCTCTTAGAACTGCTTTTGCTGCATCCCATAGGTTTTGGGTCGTCGTGTGTTCATTGTCATTTGTTTCTAGGTATTTTTTTATTTTCTCTTTCATTTCCTGAGTGATCTCTTGGTTATTAAGTAGTGTATTGTTTAGCCTCCATGAGTTTGTATTTTTTACAGATTTTTTTCCTGTAATTGATATCTAGTCTCATAGCATTGTGGTCGGAAGATACTTGATACAATTTCAATTTTCTTAAATTTACCAAGGCTTGATTTGTGACCCAAGATATGATCTATCCTGGAGAATGTTCCATGAGCACTTGAGAAGAATGTGTATTCTGTTGTTTTTGGATGGAATGTCCTATTAATATCAATTAAGTCCATCTTGTTTAATGTATCATTTAAAGCTTGTGTTTCCTTATTTATTTTCATTTTGGATGATCTGTCCATTGGTGAAAGTGGGGTGTTAAAGTCCCCTACTATGAATGTGTTACTGTTGATTTCCCCTTTTATGGCTGTTAGTATTTGCCTTATCTGTTGAGGTGCTCCTATGTTGGGTGCATAAATATTTACAATTGTTATATCTTCTTCTTGGATCGATCCCTTGATCATTATGTAATGTCCTTTTTTGCCTCTTGTAATAGTCTTTGTTTTAAAGTCTATTTTGTCTGATATGAGAATTGCTACTCCAGCTTTCTTTTGATTTCCATTTGCATAGAATATCTTTTTCCATCCCCTCACTTTCAGTCTGTATATGTCCCTAGGTCCGAGGTGGGTCTCTTGTAGACAGCATATATACGGTCTTGTTTTTGTATCCATTCAGCCAGTCTATGTCTTTTGGTTGGAGCCTTTAATCCATTTACATTTAAGGTAATTATCAATATGTATGTTCCTATTACCATTTTCTTCATTGTTTTGGGTTTGTTATTGTAGGTCTTTTCCTTCTCTTGTGTTTCCTGCCTAGAGAAGTTCCTTTAGCATTTGTTGTAAAGCTGGTTTTGTTGTGCTGACTTCTCTTAGCTTTTACTTGTCAGTAAACGTTTTAGTTTCTCCGTCAAATCTGAATGAGATCCTTGCTGGGTAGAGTAATCTTGGTTGTAGGTTTTTCTCCTTCATCACTTTAAATATGTCCCGCCACTCCCTTCTGGCTTGCAGAGTTTCTGCTGAAAGATCAGCTGTTAACCTTATGGGGATTCCCTTGTGTGTTACTTGTTGTTTTTCCCTTGCTGCTTTTAATATATTTTCTTTGTATTTAATTTTTGATAGTTTGATTAATATGTGTCTTGGTGTGTTTCTCCTTGGATTTATCCTGTATGGGACTCTGCGCTTCCTGGACTTGACTATTTGCTTTCCCATATTAGGAAAGTTTTCAACTATAATCTTTTCAAATATTTGCTCAGTCCCTTTCTTTTTCTCTTCTTCTTCTGGGACCCCTATAATTCGAATGTTGGTGCACATAATGTTTTCCTAGAGGTCTCTGAAACTGTCCTCAATTCTTTTCATTCTTTTTTCTTTATTCTGCTCTGCAGTAGTTATTTCCACTATTTTATCTTCCAGGTCATTTATCTGTTCTTCTGCCTCAGTTATTCTGCTATTGATTCCTTCTAGAGAATTTTAAATTTCATTTATTGTGTTGTTCATCATTGTTTGTTTGCTGTTTAGTTTTTCTAGGTCCTTGTTAAACATTTCTTGTATTTTCTCCATTCTGTTATACCAAGATTTTGGATCATCTTTACTATCATTACTCTGAATTCTTTTTCAGGTAGACTGCCCATTTCCTATTCATTTGTTAGGTCTGGTGGGTTTTTGCCTTGCTCCTTCATCTGCTGTGTGTTTCTCTGTCTTCTCATTTTGCTTAAGTTACAATGTTTGGGGTCTTCTTTTTGCAGGCTGCAGGTTCGTAGTTCCCGTTGTTTTTGGTGTCTGTCCCCAGTGGCTAAGGTTGTTTCAGTGGGTTTTGTAGGTTTCCTGGTGGAGGGGACTAGTGCCTGTGTTCTGGTGGATGAGGCTGGATCTTGTCTTTCTGGTGGGCAGGTCCACGTCTGGTGGTGTGTTTTGGGGTGTCTGTGGCCTTACGATGATTTTAGGCAGCCTCTCTGCTAATGGATGGGGTTGTGTTCCTGTCTTGCTGGCTGTTTTGCATAGGGTGTCCAGCACTGTAGCTTGCTGGTCATTGAGTGGAGCTGGGTCTTGGCATTGAGATGGAGATCTCTGGGAGATTTTTGCCGTTTGATATTACGTGGAGCTGGGAGATCTCTTGTGGATCAGTGTCCTGAACTTGGCTCTCCCACCTCAGAGGCACAGCCCTGATGCCTGGCTGAAGCACCAAGAGCCTGTCATCCACACGGGTCAGAATAAAAGGGAGAAAAAAAAGAAAGAAGAGAGCAACCAAACCAAACAAATCCACCAATGATAACAAGTGCTAAAAAATATACTAAAAAAAAACAAAAAAACGTACAGACAGAACCCTAGGACAAATGGTAAAAGCAAAGCTATACAGACAAAACCACACACAGAAGCAGACACATACACACTCACAAAAAGAGAAAAAGGGAAAAAATATATATATCGGTGCTCCCAAAGTCCACCTCCTCAATTTGGGATGATTTGTTGTCTATTCCGGTACTCCACAGATGCAGGGTACATCAAGTTGATTGTGGAGATTTAATCCGCTGCTCCTGAAGCTGCTGGGAGAAATTTCCGTTTCTCTTCTTTGTTCGCACAGCTCCTGGGGTTCAGCTTTAGATTTGTACCCGCCTCTGTGTGTAGGTTGCCTGAGGGCGTCTGTTTTTTGCTCAGACAGGACGGGGTTAAAGGAGCAGCTGATTCGGGGGCTCTGGCTCACTCAGGCCGGGGGGGGGGGGGGGGGTGGGGGGGAGGGAGGGGTATGGAATGCGGGGCGAGCCTGTGGCGGCAGAGGCCAGCATTTACAACAATCTGAGGCGCTGTGTGTTCTCCTGGGGAAGTTGTCCCTGATCTCAGGACCTTGGCAGTGGCGGGCTGCACAGGCTCCCGGGAGGGGAGGTGTGGATAGTGACCTGTGCTCGCACACAGGCTTCTTGGTGGCTGCAGCGGCAGCCTTAGTGTCTCATGCCCGTCTCTGGGGTCTGCGCTGATAGCCGTGGCTCACGCCTGTCTCTGGAGCTCCTTTAAATGGGGCTCTTAATCCCCTCTCCTCGTGCACCAGGAAACAAAGAGGCAAGAAAATGTCTCTTGCCTCTTCGGCAGCTCCAGACTTTTCCCCGGACTCCCTCCCGGCTAGCTGTGGCACACTAGCCCCCTTCAGGCTGTGTTCACACCGCCAACCCCAGTCCTCTCCCTGGGATCTGACCTCCAAAGCCTGAGCCTCAGCTCCCAGCCCCCGCCCGCCCCGGCGGGTGAGCAGACAAGCCTCTTCGGCTGGTGAGTGCTGGTTGGCCCCGTTCCTCTGTGAGGAAATCTCTCCGCTTTGCCCTGCGCACCCCTGTTGCTGCGCTCTCCTCCGTGGCTCCGAAGCCTCCCCCCTCTGCTTCCTGCAGTCTCCACCTGCGAAGGGGCTTCCTAGTATGTGGAAACCTTTCCTCCTTCACAGCTCCCTCCCACTGGTGCAGGTCCCGTCCCTCTTCTTTTGTCTCTGTTTTTTCTTTTGCCCTACCCAGGTACGTGGGGAGTTTCTTGCCTTTTGGGAGGTCTGAGGTCTTCTCCCAGCGTTCAGTAGGTGTTCTGTAGGAATTGTTCCACATGTAGACGTATTTCTTATGTATCTGTGGGGAGGAAGGTGATCTCCATGTCTTACTCTTCCACCATCTTGAAGCTCCCCCAGTCTAATGGGTTTTAAATGGTAAATCATTGTGGTCTTCATTTGCAGTCCCAATTTCTAATGATGCTGAACATCTCTTTATGTTTGATCATGTTTCTTCTTTGAAATGTTTGTATTGTGTACCCATTTTTATTAAAATTTAATTTTTGGCTATGTTGCTGCCCGCGGGCTTTCTCTAGTTGTGGAGAGCGGGGGCTACTCTTCGTTGCGGTGTGCGGGCTTCTCATTGTGGTGGTTTTTCTTATTTCAGAGCACGGACCCTAGGCACATGGGCTTCAGTACTTGTGGCACGCAGGCTCTAGGGTGTGCGGGCTTCAGTAGTTGGTGGTGCACAAGCTCAGTAGTTGTGGCCTGCGGGCTCTAGAGTGCAGGCTCAGTAGTTGTGGAGCATGGGGTTAGTTGCTCCACAGCATGTGGAAGCTGGACCAGGGATCAAATCCATGTTCCCTGCATTGGCAGGCAGATTCTTAACCACTGTGCCACCAGGGGAGTCCCTGTACCCATTTTTAATGTATTATTGGTAGTCTTACTGATTTGCATGTGTTCTTTTAGCTCTTCTGAATTTTAATTCTTTTTCAGTTATATGTGTTGTAAGTATCTTCTCAAGTTTTTATCTTTTCACTTCCTTATAGTGTCTTTTAATAAACAGATTTGATTGTAAGATAGTTATATTTACCAGTCTTTTATGGTTAGCTCTTTTGTGTCTTAAGAAATCCTTCCCTATTCCTATATTTTCTTCTAAAAGTTTTAAAGTTTTGATTTTCACATTCAAATACATTTAAGTATTTAATTCTAAATTGAATTTTATGTACAGTATGAGGGAGGAATCCAATTTCATTTTTTCCCTTATGGATACCAGTTGTCCTGGCTCTGTTTATTGAGAAATCTAATCCTTTTCTAATGATCTGCAGTGTCACTTCTGTCATGTCAGAATTCCATGTGTGCATGGGTCAGTTCTGGGTTTTATATTCTGTTTCATTGGTCACTTTGTCTATCTCTGTGCCATTACCAAGACTGTTGTAATTGCTACAACTTTACAGTATATTCAGCATGTAGCAAAATTTTGTTTTTTATTCAGTCTGTCCATCTTTTGTCTTTTTTTTTTTTGGCGGTACATGGGCCTCTCACTGTTGTGGCCTCTCCCGTTGCAGAGCACAAGCTCCGGACGTGCAGGCTCAGCGGCCATGGCTCACGGGCCCAGCCACTCCGTGGCATGCGGGATCTTCCCGGACCGGGGCATGAACCCACGTCCCCTGCATCGGCAGGTGGACTCTCAACCGCTGAGCCACCAGGGAAGCCCCCATCTTTTGTCTTTTAACTAGTGAATTTAGTCCGTTCATTTCATTGTGATTGATTACTTAGTTATATTTATTTCTATTTTTTCCTACTTTCCTGACTTCTATGGGATTGATTGATTTTTCTTTATTCCTCCTTTTTCCCTTCTTTGGGTTGTAAATGATATATTATACTTTAGTTATTTGGGTGTTTACCTTTAATTTTTTAACATGCATATTCGACCTAAAAGAAATCAAATGTATTGATTCCCAAAGGGGTCCTGGAGCAACATTATCAGCATCACTTTGGAACTTGTTAGAAAAGAAAATTCTCACTTTCTACTCCAGACCTGTTATTTCAGAAATGTTAGGGACAAGGCTCAACAGGCTGTGTTTTAACAGGCCTTCCAGGTGATTATGATGCACATCAAAGTTTAAGAACCATGTCTCTAATATGACTTGCTTTATCTTCTTCTTGAATGTTAATTAATTTCTCCTATCTGCTGTGTTTCTATTGTCTGGTATTTTCATTTTACCTTGTTTTTATATCATCTCAAATTAGTAATAATTAATGTTATGGTTTCATAGTCAGTGCTTATTTGGATAAGCCCGCATATGTTTACCAATTTCTTATGAATCCCACTCTTTCCTTCTTTAGCTTCAGTTACTCTCTCTCTTTAATTTTATTTTTTTGAAGTACATCCTTTAATAATTTTTTTCAGTGAAGGATTGTTAGTAGTAAATTCTCTTCCAGTCTTTGAAAAGTCTTTGCTCTCAGTCTTGATAGTTTAGCTGAGCATAGGTTCTAGATTGAAAGGTTTTTTTTTCCTTTGAGTACTTTGAAAATATTCCATTTTTTCCTGACCTCCATGGTTGCTGTTGAGAAATCATTCTAATTATTCCTTTGGAGGTAATCTGCCTTTTTTCTCTGGTTCTTTTAAGATTTTTCCCTTGTCTCCAGTATTCTGCATTTTTTTTAGAGTGTGTCTAGATTTAGGTTTAGTTTTAGTTCTATTCAGAAATTATGCCTATTGATTTGAGGGTTGATACCTTTCATTAATTTTGGAAAATTCTCATATATTATCTCTTCAAGTATTATCCTTGCTCCATTTCTTACTATTATCCTCTCCTTCATTTCTCTTTAGACATAAATAAACCTTGTCATTCTCTTCCTTCTATATTGCTTAACCCCTCTTGAATATACTGGTAATACACTGGGCAACTTCCTCATAAATACCTTCCAGTGCACAGATTCTTTAGCTGCTTCTTATACTGCCTATTGAGTTGTCCTTTTAAAATTTACTTTTCATTTCAAGGTATTATTCAATTCTATTATTTCTTTTTTTTTTTTTTTTTTTTTTTTTTTTGCAGTACACGGGCCTCTCACGGTTGTGGCCTCTCCCGCCACGGAGCAACAGGCTCCGGACATGCAGGCTCAGCAGCCATGGCTCACAGGCGCAGCCGCTTGGTGGCATGTGGGATCTTCCCAGACCAGGGCACGAACCTGTGTCCCCTGCATCGGCAGGCGGACTCTCAACCACTGCGCCACCAGGGAAGCCCTATAAGTTCTATTTTATTCATTTTCAGAAATTTTTCTTTTTTTCATAATGTATTTTTTCCTTAGTGTTTTGATTCCTTCTTGTATGTCTTTACTCATTTTAAGTATACATATTTCATATTCTTTCACATTGTCATTTTTTAAAAATTATTTTATTTTTTGGGGGGTGTTGGGTCTTTGTTGCTGCATGAGGGCTTTCTCTAGTTGCAGTGAGCAGGGGTTACTCTTTGTTGTGGTGTGCGGGCTTCTCATGCCAGTGGCTTCTCTTGTTGCAGAGCACAGGCTCTAGGCATGTGGGCTTCAGTAGTTGCAGCATGCTGGCTCTAGAGTGCAGGCTCAGTAGTTGTGGTGCACAGGCTTAGCTGCTCTGCAGCACGTGGGATCTTCCCGGACCAGGGGTAGAACCCATTTCGCTTGCATTGGCAGGTGGATTCTTAACCACCAGGGAAGTCCCCACATTGTCATTTTTTTATTTCGCATTTTTAGGAGTCTCTTTCTACTATTTTGTGTGCTGATTCTAGCCCTAGTGAGGTATTTCTTGGGTTTCATGTAGTGTTTAATTGTAAGCTCATCTTTAGTAGTGCTTTTTTTTTTTCCTATGAAGCGCCCTTGTGACCTTTTTGTGTGGATGTCCTTCCACACAGAGATTTGTTTTGTATCTGCTGGGCACTCTGGGATAGCACTGGCCTAAGTCTAGTTTTTATGTTAATTTTTCAATTTGGGAGTTCCTGAACTACACTGGTGGTATAACAGAGGACCTTAAACCCATGTAAGGCATTTGCCCAGTACTTTGAACTCACAAATTATTAATTTTCCACTCTTTTATTGAAGGTTGCTGTTCAAGAGTCTCAGCCTTTATGTTGGGAGTCACTTCTTTCTGCCTCAGTTGGGTCCTATGCCTCATCTTCTGTCGTGGGTTATAATACTGAAACTCTGGGTTATGAAAATAATAATTAAATTCATCTGCGGTATCATATCACACATTGACCGTTCTGGTTTTTAGTTCCATCTTTGTTTCCACCATGTAGGGATTTGCCTTTCTTTCTTGTAAACTCAGCTATAATGTAAAATAAATTTTGTTATAAACCTGTCTAGCATTTCTAGGTATTTGTAGCAGGAGAATTATCAGTCACCTTAGATTTTATCCGTTGCTGTTTTCTAAAAAGGAAAATATCCTCTTCAGTGCTAAGAGAAGTACACAGACAGCATCTCTTCTCTTTTAAGGCTTCCTCTGGAAAGAGCATAGTGAACAGACCAGCCTCAGCAGTGGCATTCAGACCACAAGGCTCAGGAGGACAGGAAGACCCACTTTTCAGTATGAGGATTCTTTTAGTTAATGATGATAGCAAAGGTGGCCCCAGAATCACCTAGCTATAACTCTGGCAATACAAATTTTGGAAAGTACATAGTCTTTTAACATAAGTGAAAATTGGAACTGAGCCAGTTACGTTATTTTCAAAAATAAATACTAATAAGATTTTTGTTGGATTAAGTTCGACTTCTACAATGACTTTCGGAGGGACACATCTTTTGTCGTCTTTCACTGTGAGTGAATAAGTTAACATTACAATGTTCCTTGGGTCCAGAAACGCTCATAGGTATGTATGTCTGTACCAAGTGGAAACTTTTTTTTTTTTTTTTTGCGGTACGCGGGCCTCTCACTGTTGTGGCCTCTCCCGTTGCAGAGCACAGGCTCCGGACGCGCAGGCTCAGCGGCCATGGCTCACGGGCCCAGCTGCTCCGCGGCATGTGGGATCTTCCCGGACCGGGGCACGAACCCGTGTCCCCTGCATCGGCAGGTGGACTCTCAACCACTGTTTTGAAATAAGAGCATAAGCAAGACATTACTAAAGAATCCTCACCTCCTGGACTTCCCTGGTGGTCCAGTGGTTAAGACTTGGCGCTTCCACTGCAGGCGGCTTGGGTTCGATCGCTGGTTGGGGTATGAAGATCCCATATGCTGTGCCACGGCCAAAAAAAATTCCTTGCCTCGTAGACTATTCATACATAACATTTGTCTTTTTTAAAAAAAAAATTCCATAATTCCTTTTAGTCTTTCCAGCTATAGGTATATATGCCTTTAGAAGCCTTTTTACTTCTTGAGTTCTTTTTACTTCTTGAGTTCCCCTGCATCGGCAGGCGGACTCTCAACCACTGCGCCACCAGGGAAGCCCCCTTTTTTTTTTTAAGTCCATTATAGCATTCAGTATAGAGTCAGAATTAAAAGGGGAATTTACAGGCCATTTAGTCCAGCTTTCTTTGTCATGTTACATTCTTTATTTTTTATTTATTCATTTGGTTGCGCTGGGTCTTAGTTGCAGCAGGCAGGCTCCTTAGTTGTGGCATGCAGACCCTTAGTTACGGCATGCATGTGGGATCTAGTTCCCTGACCAGGGATCGAACCCAGGGTCCCTGCTTTGGGAGTGCAGAGTTTTAACCACTGTGCCACCAGGGAAGTCCCAGTGTTACATTCTTTAATGTATATTGTTAAATTCTCTATTTCTTAAGAGCACTAAGGAACTTGACCAAGAAAACGTAGGTTTCTGTTGTTTCTATTTAAACATGCTTTAAGACTAAATTTCTCAATGGCGGGGGCTCTGCAGAGGAGATACTAATATTAATTCATTACTTAATATGTGTTAGCCATAATCTAATTGAATTCGGGCATCTACCTGTAAAGGGCAAGTATTCATCAGAGAGATTAAGAAGACTGTCCAAGATTACCCAGCTAAATGGTTGAGATAAATTAGATCTCAGAACTAAGGCCTTTATATTCCCACTCTGCTGTGCTGCTACCATGGTCCCCCCCACCCTTTTTTAACCTTTAAAAAACTAATACCAATATTTATATAGAAAGTTTTCCTAACTGTTAATTAACTCATACTTCCTGGTTTAGAGCCACAATAGTCAACTTATTTTTATATATTTTATACCTCCTTAGCAAAGTGTGTATGTGCATAATATATATTGTCATATGTATTAGGATTTTGTTCAATTAAGATTTGAGTGCTTACATGTTTTCTACTGTTCTAGATACTGTACACTAAGTATACAGGGATGAAGAAACAGAAAATTAAGAAATAAATCCATAAACAGTGAAAATTAACTATGGTGATGGGAATAACTGAGGGGCTACTTTAGGCCTTTTCTAAGGCAGAATCTTTCTGAGAATGTGACATTTAAGCTAGGACCTGATTGATGAGAGGAAGCAAGATATGCACAAAGCTGAGATGCAAGCATTCCAGATGGAGAGAGTAGCTGATTCAGAGGCCCTAAGACCAGTACAAACATGAGGTGTTCAAGGAATAGGAAGAAGGCAAGCGTGGCTGGAGTATAGTGAGCAGGGGAATAAGGTCGGAGGAAGATGGTTCCCAGAGTATGCCATGCCTTGCAGCCTTGGTTAACAATTTGATTTTATTCTAAGTGTGATAGGAAGTCACTGGATGGTTTGAAGCAGAGAGGTAACGTAATCTGATTCATAGTTTGAAGAAATCACACTTGTTGCCGTGTGGAGAATGCATTATAGGGGCACCCAGGAGAGAGTGGTGGACTGGTGTAGGATGGTAGCAGTGGAAATGGAGAAAAGTAGATGGACTCCATTTTTGTTTTGCAGATAGAGTTGACAGGCCTTGCTTCTGAATTGAATGTAGGGGAGGAAAAGCAAAAGAAAGAAGAATTGATCCTACATGTGTTTTCTTGACCAGTAGGATGTTGGGAAAGCAAATTCCCATTCCCTAAAATGGGCAAGGTTGGGGAGGGGAAAATCTAGAGTTCTGTTTTGGACACTTTAAGTTTGAGGTGCCTGTAGACTTCTAAGTAGAGATGTCAAGCAGGCAGTTGGATGTATAATCTGGAGTCTAGAGCTCAGGGGAAATGTATAAATTTAGGAATTATCATCATATCTGTAGTATTTAAAGCCATGGAATGAGATTACATAGGGAATAACTGTGGATAGAGATGGGAAGGGTCCCAAAACTCACGATGTTTACAAATGCAGTGAAAAAGTAGCTGATGAAGTAGAAGAAAAATTTTAAAGGCGTGGTAGCTTGAAAACCAAGTACAGAAAGTATTTCAGGAGTCTAATGCTATTGAGAGGTCAAATGAGATGAAGGACTAAGAAGTGACCCTTGAAATTGATAAAATGGAGGGTGTTCATCACTTTGGGGAGCAATCTCAGTGGCATGGTTGGAACTGAAGCCTTAGAGTTGGATGAGGAGAGAATGGGTGGTAAGAAATGGAGACAGTGAGTATAGATAATTCTTTAAAAAATTCTGTGAAGAGGAGCAGAAAAATGGAGTGCTAACTAGAGGGGACAAGAGGGGCCAAGTTAGGTATTATGTAGGTTGGTTTTGTCTTAAATTTTATGTGCACATATTCTGCTACAAGGTAGCTCTTCCTCTTAGTACACTGACCTGCAGACCTGGGGTTTCATGTGTTAACTAAATAGAAAACTATACCTAGGAGCCCTCCTGCTATCCCTACAGACCCTGAGAGCCATTGACAGCAGGAACAAGAGGAATTCCCTCAATAAGGCACCTGTTCATTCAAAAACCCCTGTTCTGTCTTCTCTTGGCGGACTCTGGGAAGACAGAAATATCATACCCTGTCCCTCCTGCAAAGTGGTAACTGTTCAATAGGGGAGACCATGGTAGGTGCTGCATAGTCTATACTTGACCTGGGCCATGAATAATGAAGGAAGGGCCTTTCAGTAGAGAGAAGTGCCTCAATCATAGAGGCATCACACTGAGCGGAGTGAGGGCATGTGAGGGAGCTTGATGGGGCCAGCCAGGAGCTTGTGGGGGTGGAGAGGTACAGTGGTGCTTTCCAGCAATTTAGGCTTGCCTAAGGAACAAAGTCAGGCTGTTTACTGAGTTCTGTTATCTGGTTATCAGATGCGTTCTTCTAAATGAGAAGAAAAGAAGTGGTACCGATTTCTCCAAAATTGAGTGTTTGTGGGCTTATGCTTGCAAATCTTCTTAAGGTTTATACTGTGAGCCTTAAATTTGCCTTCTCACCTAGAAGAAAGTAAGGTCCAAAATTTCCCATATTGTTTCACCTCTTAGAAGAAGCATGTAGTCATTGTAATTGTTGCATTCATCTGTCTATTCAAGGTAACACAGGAAATTAGCAGTGCATTTTCAAGAAAAGCTGATTACCATCTGTTATTAGTAATCATCTAAAACAATCACTGATTGTAAGCATTGCTAATGGTCAGAGACACACTAGATAAGAAGGGGGAAAACATCCATTATTTAGAATTTATTATCCCTTATCCACCCCCTTAAAAGAAGACATCAATTAAAATTAAGTGATTTTGGAATATATCAAAGTACACTGTTCTGCCCTATCCCCAAAGTGTTCCACTGTCATTTTCCCCCAAATGTGGAATGTTGAACATTAAGTCATATTTCTTCTGAGACTCAGTGGAAACATGTAAGTTTTGCGTCGAAGGCAGCCAACTCTCTTTGAGTCTTTTCAGAGCCTGGCTTCTTACACTCAAGCAGAGCTTGGGGGTGAGGCCTTTAACCAGGACTCACCTCATGGCCACCATTCTAATCTTGTCTTGGATACAGTACAGTTTCACATTAGCAGCCCCTGTAGCATCAAATAAGTAGATTACAAAACCAAATGATAGCTGGTGGCATTTCACACTCGCAGGTTTTCTTAACCAAATATTTATCAAGCACTGTGTTAATAGTGGGTGACCCATTGCCTGAATTTTAAAAGCTGATATTTGGGAGTTTGGCTAAAGGAAATACAGCAATTCAACAGTTTTAAGTGTTTCAGGAAATTCGTTTAATAGTCTTAAAGGTTTTATCCAGAAAAAGACATTTTTCTTTTAAATGTGCAACTTAAGTTTGGCAAGTTAGGGATTTTAAATTGTGCTAAGTAATAAAAACCACTATTAGTTTGGAACGTGATACTCAGTAGAATGTGATACTCATCATATCACTTCCTTTATACTAGAGGGCTTCCGCTGACCTAAATGTAGGGAGATAGGAAATTCTCACGGTGGTAACTACAGTAGGGAAGAGTATTCAATCAAAATTGATCTTAGCCAATTTTTTGGCAACCTGTATATCTCATAGTTTGGTACAATTTTATATACAAAGATAAGGATAATACTGTTGGCAAATGTCTTTTGTAAGTATAATCTTCTCTACTGCTTTTGTCCAGCTTGGATAATCTTCATGAACTTATTTGTTTTTATCCTACTTATGAATTTTTTTTATTAGGAAGGCACACATATATTTGGCCCTTCTAATTATTATTTTATTTACTGAAATAGCTTGAGACATGAGGAAATCCAGTTCAAATTTTGCAAAATGGTAACTAACCTTCCTCAGTAGTTTGAGTCCTGGAGATGGCTAAAATACGAAAGATGTAAGAGCTGGAAGGGTCTTTTCCTGGCAGGTGAGATTTTGGTCTACCTAATGACTAATGACCTAATGACATTTGGTCTAATGACTCTTTTTCAGGCATTCAGTTCTCTGGTAATGACTAAGTCTTGAGATGATTTTAAAAATGACCTCAGAGCAGGGCAGCAGTAAAAACCCTGAACTACTGTCCTGGGGATGCCTAATATGCTTCATTTGTGACATCAAGCTAGAACCCATGTGTACTTAGAAAGTAGATAACTCCGAGGCTTGCAGAAGCTTTTCATCACAGGTCCAAGTGTGGAGGCAGTTAGCTTAGAACACAAAGGAAAGTCATCTAGAAATTGCTGGGGCAGAAGCCATAGTGCAAAGAGGTGCTGAAGGATAGTATATAGTTAGCTTGGCATTCAAAGGAGGTGTCTGTGTGAAGAAGGAAGGAGGGGCATGGATGAAAACAGCTCTACATACTACACTAGTGCATACCCCTTTCTCTCCTTTTTAAATAGACTATTTTTTGGAGCAGTGTTAGATTCACAGCAAAATTGAGCAGAAAGTACAGAGATTTCCCATATATCTCTGCCTCCCCCCACCCCAACCATAGCCTACCCCACTATCAACATCCCTTACCAGAGTGGTATATTTGAACAACCTACATTCACACATCATACTCACCAAAATCTGTAGTTCACATTAGGGTTCACTCGTGGTGTACATTCTGTGGGTTTAGACAAATGTTTAATGACATGTGACTACCCTTATAGTATCATATAGAATAGTTTCACTGGTATTTGTCTTTCTGCCTTTTGGCCTCATTGTGCCTCCCTTAAAACAGTAAATATATTAGGCCTTTGTCATTTGTGAGGATCACATCCTAAGACTTCCATGGATCACCAAAATTATAAATACCACTAAAACCATCATTTGTCCTCATAAAATGCAACAGATTGTTACTGAAATTTTCAAGGAAATTTTTCAGATTCTTAAGAATATTTAAATATAAGATTGATTTATAAATCACTGTTTTCTTAGATCTTAGACCTTTTCATTTTATTTTGGGAGTCAGTTTTCACAAAACATACACTTAATATGAGTTAGTACTATGTGCATTTAACTGAATGACATGCACACTCCAGGCACATGGTGGTGCTGATGCAACCAGCCAGATGACCACTTACCTACAATAGTTTCCAGCCCAGGAAATTTATATCTTTGCCTCAGCAGAATGATAGTTTACTAGAGGTCATGGACCTTCAAGGTCATTCTTAAATGTTAGTTACCTGTAAGTCCAAGTGCTAAAAAGTGTGTTAGGTTAATCTTTGCGTCTGTATAGTTCAGTCAGCAGTCAGCTCCCACAGGGTTCCTGCACAGTTCTGTTTCAGAGCTGCTTTTCTTCCACAGCCCATGCCTAAGTCAAGCCCTCCTTAACTCTTACCTGTATTACTGTGGTAACTTCCCCCATCTCGTTATCCCTCCCACCCCTGTTAAACTTCTACCAGGTTAATTTTCTTAAAGGTGGTGGTAGCTATTCTCTTCTAATTTTAGGAAAGACTTCCACACCTGGCCTTCCCCATTTCATCTCACTACTCACTATATTCTAACCAAACTGAATAATTTTGTTCCTTTAAGACACCTTGCATTTTACTATGCTGTTTCTCGTCCTTTGAATGTTACCTTGATAGAGCCCTTCCCAAACATGTAATTTTTTCCTTCCTTTGTACACCATATTTTGTGCCACTTAACCCATTCAGCCTTGTATTACAGATATTTATGCTTCCTCTACTCCATTATTCTGCAAATCACAGAACATGGTTCAAGCTGGGGCTTCGGTTCATTTCCGTGACAATGTCTAACATTTATTCAGCACTTAAGTAGTATTACATTGGTGACATATTTTCATTTCCTTCACAGTGCTTTTTCATGTATGTACACACAAATCTTTTTTGTTTTGTGTGAATAGTATCACACTGTAGGTGTTTTTTGTTGGTTTTTTTTCCACTTTACCATGTGATGAAAATCATGTTCATATATGTAAATCACTCATTATTTTTAATGGCTGCATAATAGTCTATAAAATGGATATTACCTACTTTATTTAACCACTGATAGACATATTAGGAAGCCTTTAAATGCTTGCTACTACAGATAATGCTACAATATATAGTTGTGGTGCACAGGAGTTGCTCTGTGGCATGTAGGATCTTCCTGGATCAGGGATTGAACCCATGTCGCCTGCATTGGCAGGCGGATTCTTAACAACTGCGCCACCAGGAAAGTCCCTGTTTTGTTTTTAAATTCCACATATAAGTGAGATCTTGTCTTTTTCTGTCTGACTTACTTCTTTTAACATAATGCCTTCAAGGTCCATCCACGTTGTCCCCAATGGTAGGACTTCCTTGTTTTTTATGGCTGAATGATATTCCATTGTATGTATGTATGTGTATGTCTGTATATAGAGATATGTTATAGATATAGATATATATAGATATAGATACATATAGGTATATATTTCACATCTTCTTTATCTATTCATCCAACAATGGACACTTAGATTTTTTCCGTGTCTTAGCTATTGTAAACAATGCTGCTATCAGCACAGGGGTGCAGATAACTTTTCAAGATAGTGTTTTCATTTCCTTTGGATATATTCCCAGAAGTGGAATTGCTAGAGCATATGGTAGTTCTAGTTTTAATTTCTTTAGGAACCTCTATACTGTTTTCCACAGTGGCTGTACCAATTTACAGTCCATCCCACCAACAGTGCACAAGGGTTTCCCTTTCTCCATACCCATGCCGTCATTTGTTATCTCTTACTGGTGATGGCTGTTCTAAGAGGTGTGAGGTGATACCTCATTGTGTTTTGTTTTTTTTTAAGATTTTTTATTTATTTATTTTATTTTGGTTGCATCAGGTCTTAGTTGCACCACGCAGGATCTTCTGTTGCAGCACAATGGCTCTTCATTGTGGTGTGTGGGTTTTCTCTCTCTAGTTGTGGCGCATGGGCTTAGTTGCCCCACAGCATGTGGGATCTTAGTTCCCTGACCAGGGATCGAACCTGCGTCCCCTGCATTGTAAGGCGGATTCTTTCCATTGGACCACCAGGGAAGTCCCTCATTGTGGTTTTAATCTACATTTCCCTAATGACTGTGAGCATCTTTTTTCATGTACCTGTTGGCCATTCGTATAACTTCTTTGGAAAAATGTCTATTCAGGTCTTTTGCCCATTTTTAAATTGGATTTTTTGTTTGTTTCCAAGTTTTATGGGTTCTTTATGGGTTTTGGATATTAACCCCTTATCGAATACATGGTTTTCAAATATTTTTTCCCATTCTGTAGGTTGTCTTTTCACTTTGTTGTTGGTTTCTTTTGCTGTGCAAAAACTTTTTAGTTTGATGTAGTCCCACTTGTTTATTTTTTGTTGCTTGTGCGTTAAGGTGTGATTCCCAAAGAATCATTACCAAGACCCATGTCAAGGAGCTTTCTTCTAGGAGTTTCACAGTTTCAGGTTTTACATTTAAGGCTTTGATCCATTTAGAGTTTATTTTTGTGAGTGGTGTAAAATAGGGATCAAGTTTCATTCTTTTACATGTGAATATCCAATTTTCCCAACACCATCATTGAAGAGACTGTCCTTTCTCCATTGAGTATTTTTGGCTCCCTTGTCAAATATTAGTTTACCATATGTGCTTGGGTTAATTTCTGGGCTGACGATTGTGTTCTCTTAGTCTGTTTGTCTGTTTTTATGCCAGTACCATACTGGGGTTTTTTGTAAGTCTTTTTTTTTTATATTGAAATATAGTTGATTTACAATGTTGTGTTAGTTTCAGGTGTACAGCACAGTGATTCAGTTATACATACTCTTCTACAGATTCTTTATATATATATATATATATATATATATATATATATATATATATATATATATATATATATATATGAATTTATTTATTTATTTATTTTTGGCTGCACTGGGTCTTTGTTGCTGTGTGCAGGCTTTCTCTAGTTGCAGCAAGCGGGGGCCACTCCTCGTTGCGGTGCGCAGGCTCCTCATTTTGGTGGCTTCTCTTGTCGTGGAGCATGGGCTCTAGGCACGCAAGCTTTAGCAGTTGTGGCACATGGGCTCAGTAGTTGTGGCTCGCGGGCTCTAGAGTGCAGGCTTAGCAGTTGTGGCACATGGGCCTAGTTGCTCTGCGGCATGTAGGATCTTCCCAGACCAGGGCTCAAACCTGTGACCCCTGCATTGGCAGGCGGATTCTTAACCACTGTGCCACCAGGGAAGCCCCTACAGATTCTTTTTCCTTATAGGTTATTACAAAATATTGAGTATAGCTCCCTGTGCTATACAGTAGGTCGTTGTGGTTGGCTATATTACATATAGCAGTGTGTATATGTTAATCCCATCATCCTAATTTATCCCTCCCCTCCCCCCTTCCCCTTTGGTAACTGTAAGTTTGTTTTCTACATCTGTGGGTCTTTCTCTGTTTTATAAATAAGTTCATTTTAATCTGTTTTTTGTTTTTTCAGATTCCACATGTAAGTGATATCATATGATATTTGTCATTCTTTGTCTGGCTTACTTCACTTGGTATGAAAATCTCTAGGTCTGTGTTGCTGCAAATGGCATTATTTCATTCTTTTTTATGGCTGAATAATGTTCCATTGTATATATGTACCACATCATCTTTATCCATTCCTTTGTCAATAAATAGTGCTGCAGCAAACATTGGGGTGCATGTATCTTTTCAAATTATGTTTTTCTCCAGATATGTGCCCAGGAGCGGGATTGCTGGATCATATGGTAGTTCTATTTTTAGTTTTTTAAGGAACTTCCATACTGTTCTCCATAATGGTTGTACCAATTTACATTCCCACCAACAATGTAGGAGGGTTCCCTTTTCTCCACATCCTCTCCTGCATTTATTATTTGTAGACTTTGATGATGGCCATTCTGACCAGTGTGAGGTGTGATACATCATAGTATTGATTTACATTTCTCTAATAATTAATGACCTTGAGCATCTTGGCTGTTGTGTTTTGGTTATCTATATGTCTTCTTTGGAGAAATGTCTATTTAGATCTTCCACCCACTTTTTGATTGGGTTGTTTGTTTTTCTGATACAGAACTGTATGAGCTATGTGTATATTTTGGAGATTAATCCCTTGTTGGTCGCTTCATTTGTAAGTATTTTCTCCCATTCTGTGGGTTGTCTTTTCGTTTTATCGTTTCTTTTGTGTGCAAAAGCTCGTAAGTTTAATTAGGTGCCATTTGTTTATTTTTATTTTCATTACTCTAGGAGATGGATCCAAAAAGGTATTGCTGTGATTTTTTTTTTTTTAGTTTTTATTTATTATTTATTTTTGGCTGTGTTGGGTCTTTGTTGCTGTGCGCACGCTTTCTCTAGTTGCGGGTAGTGGGGGCTACTCTTCGTTGCAGTGCACGGGCTTCTCATTGCGGTGGCTTCTCTCGTTGCAGAGCATGGGCTCTAGGCACATGAGCTTCAGTAGTCGTGGCACTTGGGCTCAGTAGTTGTGGCTCGCAGGCTCTAGAGCGTAGGCTCAGTAGTTGTGGTGCATGGGCTTAGTTACTCCATGGCATGTGGGATCTTCCCGGACCAGGGATTGAACCCATATCCCCTGCACTGGCAGGCAGATTCTTAACCCCTGCGCCACCAGGGAAGCCCTGTGATTTATTTCAGAGTGTTCTGCCTGTGTTTTTCCTCTAGAAGTTTTATAGTATCTGGTCTTACATTTAGGCCTTTAATCCATTTTGAGCTTATTTTTGTATATGGTGTTAGAGAATGTTCTAATTTCATTCTTTTACATGTAGCTGTCCAGTTTTCCCAGCACCACTTATTGAAGAGACTGTCTTTTCTCCATTGTATGTTCTTGCCGCCTTTGTCATAGATTAATTGTCCATAGGTGTGTGGGAGTACCATACTATTTTAATTACTATAGCTTTATAGTATAGCTTGGAATCAGGAAGTGTGATACCTCCTGCTTTGTTGTTCTTTCTCAGTGTTTGTTTGGCTATTTGGGGTCTTTCATGGTTCCATATGAGTTTTAGGAGTGTTTTTTTCTATTTCTGTAAGAAATGCCATTGGAATCTTGATATGGATTGCATTGTATCTATAGATGGCTTTGGGTAGTATTGACATTTTAACAATATTAATTCTTCCAATCCATGAACATGAGATACCTTTCCTTTTTTAAATTTTTTTATTTTTTGGCCCTGCTGCGTGTCTTGTAGGATCTTAGTTCCCTGGCCAGGGATCAAACCCATGCCCTCAGCAGTGAAAGCACAGAGTCCTAACCACTGGAGTGCCAGGGAATTCCTGCCTTTCCATTTATTTTTGCCTTCATTTTCTTTAATCAGGGTCTTGTAGTTTTCATAGTAGAGATCTTTCACCTCCTTAAATTTATTCCTAAGTACTTTATTGTTTTTGATGCTGTTGTAAACGGGATTGATTTCTTTCTTTTTTAGAAAATTCATTGTTAGAGAATCTCAATTTTCTTAATGGTAAAATGGAGATAACCAAATCTAACTCTCAGTATTGTAGTAAGGATTAAATGAGATAAAATATGATTATTTAGCATAATTGTACCTTACATAAGGTAAATGCTCATCACTAGTAGCCACTTACATTGTTATTCCTTCAAGTAGATTAATGTAGTTACTGTAATCATTGCACAGTGGGGTTGTAAGCTCCATATTAGCAGAGAGATAAGATACAAAGATAAGTGAATGGTCCAGCCAACAGTAGTGGGCATCCACTCTGTCTGCCATGATCGTTGGTGAGTCTGGATCCCTCTAAGGACTAGAGCTTTTTCCTGCATTGTTGTCTCTCAGCAGACCTACCCATGGGCGAGGATGCACCACCTCTGTTGTACCAGGGAGCTGTGGTGTAGGCTATGTGTGTGCACCTGGGACATCTGTGCCCCACCTGGAGCTTGTTCTCCACATTGGGAGTGCTTATTTATGTTGATTATGGAAGATTTTTAACTTGAATGGAAAGATGACATTTTTGAAAAGTCATTTGAAAAATCAAGATCATAATGTGTAAAGCTAAGCATTACCTGATTGGTCTCAAGAACATTCTCTGAGGTTTTTTTTTTTTAAAACAAATACTTAGAAGTTGTGTCTCTGTCTTTTTGACAGAAGTATAAAATCTGAGACTGAGATAGATGTATAAAATAGAAAATGGAGACTTGTTGCATTCTCATCAACAAGCGGAATATGGTTTTTTCTGGTTTTTATTACTTCACAGTCCTTTCATCTGATATTTAAAATGTATTTATGTTGAGTCATTTCTTTCTCTTTTGCTGGTAAACCGGAAGATCATGAAATGATTCTGCAGAGGCAGTAGCATTACGTTCAGTTTCTTTTTTTGTATATATCAGATAAGAGACTTGTAAATGGAAGTATGTCCGCCTCACATCCTTTGCATGGTAATGGCAGTGATGTTTGCCTTTTTGTGACTGGTGCAACATTTATTAATTCATAAACCCACTTCCAAATAACCTAAGGGCTTTTTGACTAAAGGTGACTCTAGTAAGAACAGTGTTAGATTTTGACAGGCTACTTTTGTTTTTACAGACATTTTTCTTCTTTTTAGTGTTTCGAAACTACTAGTATTTTAAGAGTGTTTTGGGGGTAGAGGGGTGCCATGGTCAAAGAAAGTTAATGCACATATTTGGAGTTAGGGTTTCTGAATCTTCAACTAGGAAGGGAAAATAAAAGTTTTGAGGCTCAGCTCAGCTTAAGCCTCTTTATCACCCTCTCCGAACCAACACTTGTGGTTGGTAAAAAGCTCACAGATCTGAGAAATAAAAGCAGCTTAAGAGGTTGACTTTGGTCAACCTTAATAATAATAGAAGAGAAAAAGGGCAGCAATTCCAGAGATTCACCTATTTTCCCATAGACTAAGGGACCCTGTACATCTCCTGTCCCCTCTTTAACTCACTGTCATCTGTTCAGCAGGGCTTCCTATAACCAGTTGGTATCAGTGGAAAGAGTCCTTCCATTAAGCCTAAGAAATGTCTCCTAAAAAATTGTTTCAGAAGTTTTCACAGTATTTGAGCATTTAAGGGAGTGTTTGTCATATCATAGAGAGTGAAAATGGAGAAGGATAAGGACTCCAGAGTGCTGGAATTATATATGCCTGAGAGTTTGCCATACTAGCCAATAGCAAGGTTTTGGTTCTGTTTATTTTTTCCAGCTCTTACTATATTTTACTTTTATCATTGAGAATATTGGGGAATTTATCTCATGATATTACTTATTATATACATTATTATACATTGCATATTTTTAATATATACTGTTAAATTTATTGTTATAATATGTTATCTTTAAAGTATCAATGGCTTTTTCCAGAGCAATAATGAAATTTCACAGTATGAAAATGGAAGAAATCAACAAAATTATTCGTGACCTTTGGCGAAGTACCTATCGTGGACAAGGTAATTAACATGGTGTATCATGAATGCTCTTTCTAAAGCCCTGTATCCAGCTCTTCCCTCATAAGACTGCTCATCATGCCAGTATTACCTCTGGGCCCCTCTCTGAACATCTCTTTCCGATTTTCTAAGAATTCTTATCTTAGAATTCTTAGCAAGAAAAAAATGCAAAGTTTTCTATTCCAAAGCCTGACAGGACTTACAGATTTGGCCATGGTGCACATTATATTTAGTTGATGACGTAATAGGTTCTGTCGAAGTGCAGATAGGGATAAGCCAAAATGTGATAAGAAGAAAACCATCAGGAGGAAACTCTTAATAGGGGAACTAAGAAAAAAGCACCTCTGAGACTGAGGGTTGGGGCATCTGGTTGCTTCTGGCCAGGAATCTTCATCACCAGAGAAAAAGTTTCCAAGCCAGCCAGTGTTTTCCTCTGGTAATGTCAGCCTCGCATGTTGCTTGTAACTTACTTTGATAAGGTTTGCAAGTGAGAAAAGGCTGCAGAGTGTAGGTTCCCCTAAAATCTTCTTCTTTCTGTGTCAGATATTGAATACATAGAAATTCGATCTGATGCCGATGAAAATGTATCAGCTTCTGATAAAAGGCGGAATTACAACTACCGAGTGGTGATGCTAAAGGGAGACACACCCTTGGATATGCGAGGACGATGCAGTGCTGGACAAAAGGCAGGTATCTCAGGAGCCTAGGGAACCACCTGTACACAGAGAATTGAAAAAGAGGAATCATTGTTAGTGCAGTGGAAGCACCCAAAGTTGCCCTTGAATGGTAGGAAGCTCCTTATAGCACTCCTTGCTGCCATGGAAAGTGAATCAGGCTCGGTCACTCTCATTACACTCTCTCAATTCTAACCAGCATTTCCTGCAACATTATGTAAAGTAGGTTTTTAGAAGAGGGGCCTGAAACAGTCTCACAGGATAGCCTAAATGTAAACCAAGAAGTTGAAGACCATTCATTGTTCCACAGCACTCCTTACGAGAATAAGGTTACTGGGTTATCAGTTATAGACACACCACTATTTTATGTGACACCAAGAAAGAAAAAATTCAATTGTAATTGTAAGATGCATCCTCATTTCAGAGAAGTCAAAGGGTGGGGGAAGGGCATCTTTTAGTCAGTGACATACAGTATTAGCAAACCAGATCCTAGATTGAGCCAGATGAGGCATTACAATAAGTGAGAGTCTAATTGAGAAGGTAGCCTCATCATAGGACTGAGTCCTCACCACCACTCCCAGCCTAGCCTTTGGGCCTGAGGACCATCTAAAAGAAGGGTCTGCCAGGGTCAAAGGCTTTGATACCCACAGGTGCCTCTGTCCCCCCCCCACCACATACACAGGGACTCAGTGCTGGGCCAGACCATCTAGCTCTACAGGAAGCTCTGGGAGGATAGCCTGGGTTGGATATGTAGAGCACAGAGGAATAAAGTTTCAAAGAGTTGGGAAAGTGGGACCTGCATCCTTAGGGTACAAGGCTGGGTTCTTTCACTGTGCACTGGTTTGTAAAAGATGTTAAAGGTTTTTGAGCTTCCTCCTTTCAGATTAGAAGCAGAACATTATATTTGATAACATCTCTGGACCCCTGATTTTCTTAACAAAATTTTATAGTTCCAGAAACGGATGCTCACATTATCAGAGTTACTTTCATAAAAGGTTTGCAATTTTTGCTTAAAGACACTCTATGCATGTATGCATTTTGTCATCAACCCGGACAGCTGATACCAACTTATAAGGCATCTGCAGATTATTATCTTAATCATAGTCTGCAAAAATGACAAATTTGTGATCTACAGGCAGTATCCCCTACTTGTATTGATGATTTTTTGTGGTAATTATGAATGAGAAAATGGTTTGAAACATGTCCGTTTGGATTAAAAATACTTTCTGAACAAAAGCAGATTTCCTATAGCTACTCCAAATTATAAAAATTAATTAGCAGTAATTGCTTCCCTGGTGTTGGGTGACAGAATAGACAAATGGTTTGGTAGAGGTGGGCCAGGAGCTCCAGTCATATCCCACTCTGAGTGGGTGGTGGTGCAGGTGGCAGCAGAAGTGCCCATCCCCAAAGGGCCAGCGTCAGAGCAAAGCTATAAACTGCTCTAAAATCACTAACTCACCCACTGATGCTCCTTCATTCACAAATCGGGGTGGGTGGTGGAGGGGGCATTACATCTCACACAGAAAGTAGTGTATACTTCCTAAACTAGTTCTTCACTCTTAATTCTTTGTCCCTTGTACCCTCAGATGGCTTCAGCAGTGGCCTAGTTTAGTATTAGGCTTCTATTAACCACAAAAGTGCCTCATAGTTTGGGTTGCTTGGATTTCCTACAGTCAAGCTTAAATAAAACCATACTTCTGTACTCCTGGTACTTTTTCCCCTCCCTTCCTTTCCCTCTCCCCCCCAGAATCATACACATAAACATTTAAGTGTGGGTTAGAGCAGTGGTGCCTCTTTGGGAGCCATAGATCTCACAGAACATAGAGATTTAAAGATGTCTCTGAGAGAAAAGGTGTCTGTGAGGCTCTGGAAAATGTATTATGTCTAAGTTTTCTAACAAATCTCATTATCAGGAAAATAGCGAGGTCATGAATTTTTAAGGTTGTTAATCTTATAGCATTATTAAAATTACTAGTTACAGATAAATGTTAATGCATTTCTGATTCAAGTCTGTAATTTGAAGTTTTGTTGTAGCTGATGTGAGGTGTTTGTGCAGGGTCAGCACTGCTTTTAGCATTGTATTTCATTGCAAATGATAGGATGAGATAATGCAAATGATAGTTCACCTTCTGGAACGGCATGAGCGTTTGGTCACAGTGCCAGGCTCTCCCAAACAAAAGAGCAGTGATTTACCTAAGGTCAGTGATCCTGTGACATTGCCCCACCTTTCCCTTCTAAAGACATTATGCCAGGTCTGCCTGCTTTTCTAAGGTGAATGAGAAAAATGTGCAGTGCAGCTAAGCTCTGGTGCTTTTGTTCCAGGTATTAGCCTCACTCATCATTCGCCTAGCCCTGGCTGAAACATTCTGCTTAAACTGTGGCATCCTTGCTTTGGATGAGCCAACGACAAATCTTGACCGAGAAAACATTGAATCTCTTGCACATGCTCTGGTTGAGTAAGTATCTCAAATTTGGGGCCAAGTTATGAAAGTAAGGTTAAGAGAATTCTATGATGAAAATCCTCTGCAGATGTGTCTTCCTTGAGGAAACTGGTTTTGCCAGACCTTAGGCTTTACCTGGATCGTAATTCTTCAGATGCTTAAAAAAAGAACTACATGGTGAACAGCCACCCCAGACACATCCTGCATCTCCCCAAGAGTGTTCATAGGGAAACCCATGGTGAGGGTCTCCTGGCTTGGTTTGGTTTTCCTGTAAACCCACCAGAGGGGCCCACATGTCCTGTACAGGAGTTAGCATTCCCTGCTAAAGCCTTTCTAGGTGGTAACGGTAGTGACAGTGGGTTTTAGACTATTTCCCCAGCTTCTCACGTGTGTCAGCATCTATGAGGAATGACAGTGCTTACTCAGAAAGTGTATTAGTGGTGAAGTAGAATCCAGGGGGTAGAACTGCATACACTTTTTACCATAGTTCACCTGTGGTGGGTGCACGCTCTAGGGATAGGCAGCCCTTGCTTATGGGCTGTGCTGGCAGAGGAAAGGCACTTTCTGTGAGGTAGAGAAGCTATTTTGGGTACTTCTGGCTCCAGACAGACTCCTTCTAGCAGGGAAAACATTTCCTGTGTGATAGCAGGGATGGAACCAGAAGGAGACTTGAGCAGCCACAGAGCCACCTTTCTCCAGCCATCTCTCAGTGGTCCCGTGTGACCAACAAGTAAGGGCTGGTGCTTTTGAAACCTAAGTGCATCCAGCTCCAGGCAAGGGATAAATAAGTGGTTAGGTAAAAGAAAAAGTCTTTCAAGTCTCAGACGCGTAACTACCTCAGCACATAGATAACGAGCAAAAATGTTCTCAGTACACCCACTCAGGCCCCCTGTGTGTCATACCAATGATGCATCCAGTGACTGTTGGTGGCAGAATTCTAAGTAGACCCAGCTCCTAAGAAGGCAGTGGGGCTCACAGTGTTATTCCCCTTGCCTGTAGTCTTTGTCTTTTTTTTTTTAATGTAATTTTCTTCCAGAGAAAACTAGTATCAGGTCAAGAAAACCCCAGGCAAAAGAATAATCAGACCCCAAAAGTTGAGCAGCACAGATACTAAGGAAAACTCAATTAAACATTTCCACCTGCTTTAAGAATAAACTAGATCATGTATTCTCACCAGTCTCTAAGCCAGACCTGAGTGAAGAGTCATGCATCCCCACTGTCTGGAGAGGAGATGGGACTGCTACCTGGCTGGGCTGAAGGCCTGGATCCACACCCCCCTTCCCCCCGCCACTTCCTGCAGGGCTGTCAGAGGCCCTCCCTGATACTCACACAGCACAGGAAAAACCTGGTCATCACACACAGCATACATTTATGTGTCTGACAAGGTTCTCAGTGCTTTTTTCAAATAAAAGGAAGGGTTATTTATGTTCTTTAGTAATAAAATGTTATAAATATATTGTTTCAGGATAATAAAAAGTCGCTCACAGCAGCGTAACTTCCAGCTTCTGGTGATCACTCATGATGAAGATTTTGTGGAGCTCTTAGGGCGTTCTGAATATGTGGAGAAATTCTACAGGATTAAGAAGAACATTGATCAGTGCTCAGAGATCGTGAAATGCAGTATTAGTTCCCTAGGATCTAATGTTCATTAAAAACATTCAAGATTTATATGCCTTAGAAACATGGGTCCTCAGCCAACTGCTTATTTCTGGTATTGAGTCAATATGAAAATACGTTCTTTCAAATGAGCCTTGTGTCTAGGGTTTTTAATGTCTGAGAGGTTCGAAAATCATTAAAATTGTTTCACATGGAATTTGGACTGATTCGCTGAACTTCATTCCCCCTCCAGGCAGCCTCTGACAGGCCTGTGGGGCTCAACAGCAGCACAGTTGGACTCAGCTTCCCTGCTTCCCTTCCTAGCACTGATGAAGGAGTCTGTGGGACCTGAAGCTTCTTACTCGCCTTTCACTTCTCAAAGCATTAGTGAGAAGCAGTTCTCTGCCTGGATACTTTATGGCTTGGGCATTTAAAAAGTCAGTGTTAAGTGTTACCTGTAAATTTATTTCTTTGGATACGGTTTAAAAAACTGTGTTATCAGTATTAATATCTGAAGATGACAGAAATGACTGAATATTAATATTTGGCTCTGCTCTTAACTTTATAAATCTGGGTAAGTGACCTCTCCCTCTCAGGGCCTCAGTTTCCCCAACTAAAATTTGAAGTAGTCGAATGGGGGCTTCAGGGTTTGAAAAGAACCTTAATTATCTAACTCAATACCCACTGTCTTCCCTCCCCACATATCCCTACTAGGTAGTCATCCAAACCTGGGCTCTTTCTAGAGGGAGGAAGTTCCCCACTGTGCACATCCACGTTTGGAAAGCTCTGCCCAAGAGCAAGGCCTCTCTTCACTTGGGGCCTGACCTGCATTCATGAAGGAGTCTGTAACTTCCCCATATGTCTATGCTATTTATCAGTTTGGCCTTACCATGAATCCCGATTGCTCTCCAAGTATGCAACTCTGGTGTGGAAGGAAAGCAGAGCTCGCTCAAAGTCAAAACTGGCTCCCCGTGGGATCCAAGCAGACCTGGAAAAGCAGGCCTCATTTTCATTCCAGATGTTGTTTCTAATAAGAGCCTAATCATACCCTTTCCCTGGAATTGCCAGCTGACAACTTGAAGCCTTTCACAAGCATTCCACACAGAATGCTACCAAGTGATGCACTTTCGAATTAGACTTTTAGAGTCCGTCTGTCAGTCATGTGGCACAATCACTAGGAGCCAAGAACCACTTGGCAACCACTAGAAGCTGAAAAAGGCAAAGAAACAGACTCGTCCCTCAGAGCCTCCAAAAGGAACCAGCCCTGCTGACACCTTGACTTTTAGCCCAGTATACTGATTTTCAGACTTTTAGCCTTCAGAATTACATAAGAGAATAATACTTGTTTTAAGCTGCTGAGTTTGTGCTTATTTGTTACAGCAGCAATAGAAAACTAACACACTATCCACTGTATATATAATCAATTTCTGTGTATGTAATATACGAGTTACTACTATCCTTGAGACAATTGAAAAAAGGTTACTTATCATTTTTTATGTTCTGTGGTTCACAGAAAGGATGCTGGTTGAGAAAGTCTGATCCAGACCCTTACCCAGTCCATGGATGAAAGGGCCAAGCAGCAGAGCCACCACTCCAGCCACCTGCTTCTTGTCCACTGACTGACAATGTTCAGTCATCCTAATTAGCTTTGAAAAACTAAAATCACCATTATTAGCCAAACTAGCATGATATCAACGAAGGTACCATGAGAAAAAAACAGCAGACCAATCTCACTCAGAGGACACATCCAAGAATTCATAAATTAAGAACAAATCAATTCCAATCATCTATTAAAATAAACATACATAATAACCAAGGTGTCTTTATCCCAAGAATGCAAGAATATTTCAGAAGATAACTGTTTACAAATCATCACCATAATAAAGCCAAAGGGGAAAAATTCTGATAGACACCTAACACTGACCATTATTTGATAAAATTCAACATCTCCTAGCTTTAGTAAACTCATACTTTTGCAAAGAATAAAAATATTTTTAGTGTTATTTGTCATGAATTAAAAAATAACAGTCATCTTAATAGCAAAAGATGAAATATTTTCCATTAAATAAAAAAAACAGGTAGCTTCTATCAACATACTTTTGAAAGCTCTAGCCATTGCAACAAGGAATGACAAGGCAATACAAGATAAATATAGGCAAATGAAACAAAGTTATTTACAAATTAAAACAGACTTCCCAATTCCAAGTCTGGTTTCCCCTGACGATGTGACTTCCCTCACAGCCCTTTTGAGAGTGGCTTTCTCTCTCATTTCCCTTGTATCAGTGGGCTTGGAGGTGGTGTTAGTGCCATTTTTAAGCTTTTCATTGCTGCTTCTACATCATCCTCCATTAACCCCACACATACACTTGAGATGAATAGGCATCACAGTATGGAGGTAAAGAATATGAGCCAGACTCACAGACTTAAATTCTAGCACCACTATTTCTACTTAAATTCTAGCACCACCATTTACTAGCTTTGGGACCTTGGGCAAGTCATTTATCCTCTTGCTCCTGTTTCCCTATCTGTAAAAGCATCTAAAACGGCGCCTATCTTGTAGCATTGTTATGAGGATTAAATGACTTTTTTTTTTACATCTTTATTGGAGTATAATTACTTTACATTGTTGTGTTAGTTGCTGCTGTATAACAAAGTGAATCAGCTATACATATACATATATCCCCATATCCCCTCCCTCTTACGGCTCCCTCCCACCCTCCCTATAACACCCCTCTAGGTGGTCACAAAGCACCGAGATGATCTCCCTGTGCTACGTGGCTGCTTCCCACTAGCTAGCTATTTTACGTTTGGTAGTGTATATATGTCAGTGCCACTCTCTCACTTCGTCTCAGCTTACCCTTACCCCTCCCCATGTCCTCAGGTCCATTCTCTACGTCTGTGTCTTTATTCTTGTCCTGCCCCTAGGTTCCTCAGAACCATTTTTGGGTTTTTTTTAGATTCCATATGTATGTGTTAGCATATGGTATTTTTCTCTTTCTGACTTACTTCACTCTGTATGACAGTCTCTAGGTCCACCCACCTCACTACAAATAACTCAATTTCATTTCTTTTTATGGCTGAGTAATAGTCCATTGTATATATGTGCCACATCTTCTTTATCCATTCATCTGTTGGTGAACACTTAGGTTGCTTCCATGTCCTGGCCATTGTGAATAGTGCTGCAGTGAACATTTTGGTACATGACTCTTTTTGAATTATGGTTTTCTAGGTTATATGCCCAGTAGTGGGATTGCTGGGTCATATGGTAGTTCTATTTTTAGTTTTTTAAGGAACCTCCATACTGTTCTCCATAGTGGCTGTATCAATTTACATTCCCACCAACAGTGCAAGAGGGTTCCCTTTCTCCACACCCTCTCCAGCATTTATTGTTTCTAGATTTTTTGATGATGGCCATTCTGACTGGTGTGAGGTGATACCTCATTGTAGTTTTGATTTGCATTTCTCTAATGATTCGTGATGTTGAGCATCCTTTCATGTGTTTGTTGGCAATCTGTACATCTTCTTTGGAGAAATGTCTGTTTAGATCTTCTGCCCATTTTTGGATTGGGTTGTTTGTTTTTTTGATATTGAGCTGCATGAGCTGCTTGTAAATTTTGGAGATTAATCCTTTGTCAGTTGCTTCATTTGCAAACCTTTTCTCCCATTCTGAGGGTTGTCTTTTCATCTGGTTTATGGTTTCCTTTGCTGTGCAAAAGCTCTGAAGTTTCATTAGGTCCCATTTGTTTATTTTTGTTTTTATTTCCATTTCTCTAGGAGGTGGGTCACAAAAAGGATCTTGCTGTGATTTATGTCATAGAGTGTTCTGCCTATGTTTTCCTCTAAGAGTTTTATAGTGTTTGGCCTTACATTTAGGCCTTTAATCCATTTTGAGTTTATTAAGTGACTTTTAAAACTGCCTGGCACATAAATGTGCTATGTGTGTATTCAAGAAAAGCCTCATATCATCAGTTTACTCTTTCTTGTTGCAGTTATCTTTAGCCCCCAGCCTGGTCACTCCTGCTTATTCATTGACAATTTTAGCTCCCAGTTGAGAATTATTCTCCTAATACTAATTTCATAATCATCGGTGATTTCAGAATCCAAATGATTATCTAATACAACCCCCCTGGCTTCTCAGATCCTTGCTCTTTCCTCCAGTGAGGAGACGCTCCGTAGTCTTACTCTAGAGTCCAGTTCTTTAACAACAATAACTGCAACCCTCCATATCTCCGTTTTAAGTATCTCACTCCAACAACCTCTCATATCTTTACAGTTCACTCCTGGGGTCTCCAGCTCCAGCAATTCTTTGAGCCCTCCAGGATGTCAATCCATTGATTCTACCACTTTTTCAGTTCTTCACTTCCCTCATGCCTGTACTTCTCTCCTTTTACAGCTTAAATTCCATGGTCCATCCTTATATCACTGTCTTGCATAGACCCTCAACTGTCTTGTCCCTCTTCTGTCCTCAAACTTTTCTCACAGTCTCCAACCCTGGCTAAATAGGACTCTGCCTTCTCCCTGCACATGCAGTTTCCTTTGCTGGTTCCATATTTCCCTGACCTTTTGTTGTTGCCCTGCTTTAGTGCCCAGTCTGCGTCTGTACTGTTTTCTTCTCACACTCACTTACTTGGTGACCTCATCCAGTCTCACAACTTTAAATTATCTTGGGACTCCCCTGGTGGCACAGTGGTGAAGGATCCACCTGCTAATGCAGGGGACACGGGTTCGAGCCCTGGTCCAGGAATATCCCACATGCCAGGGAGCAACTAAGCCCATGTGTCACAGCTACTGAGCCTGTGCTCTAGAGCCCACAAGCCACAACTACTGAAGCCCACGCACCTAGAGCCTGTGCTCCACAACAAGAGAAGCCAGTGCAATGAGAAGCCCATGCACTGCAACGAAGAATAGCCCTTGCTCGCCACAACTAGAGAAAGCCTGCGTGCAGCAACGAAGACCCAACGCAGCCAAAAAATATAAATAAATAAATCTATTAAAAAAAATAAGAGTACAAAAAAATCATTACCTTAGTTTGAGTTCTCCCAGAAGCAAAACCTGAAACAGTGATTCAAGCAAAAGTAAACAGTAGGATATGGGGAATTATAATGAAGAGAAGGCAGCCAATGAATAGTGTGTTCTTAAACCAGCTACTGTAGTAGGCAATTTGGAGTTTAATCCCACAGGGAACGTGGGAAATTTGGCAAAACGTATGCCTCAAAATTATCCCACCCGAGAAGCAAGAGAGCTGGGGTATTTATCAATATATACCAAGTCCCAAGAGTCACTAACTGAGGGCTATTCCAGGGCATGTTAGCTACTGGCTTTCTGTGTGCATCTTCCACAGAGCTGCCTTCCATAGTTTTTAAAAAAAGAAAAGAAAAGGTAAGAAAAAGCCTTTCGACAGAGGTATAGATAACAGCAGCAGCTAGAAGTGGGCTAGAGCACACTGGAAGTTCTTGGGACAGAGGGAGGGCACTGACAGCTCCTTTAACAGTCTTGTAGGTGCTGACTCCTCAAATGTGTCTCCAGTCCAAACTCATTTAAACTCATATTCAGCTGCCTTACTGGATATCTAGTTGCACTTGAATATCTAACAGACATCTGAAGCTTAAAATGACCCAGAAACTTTTGCCCAGAACCTGCACCTCCCATAGCTTTGGAGGAATGATAACTCCATTCTTCCAATTGCTCAGGAAAAAGTCTTGACATCTCCTTCATTTTTCTGTTTATCTCATATCCCACATTCAAGCCATCAGCTTAATACTATGGATTTAACTTTAATATTATATCCAGAATCTGACCATGCCTCACCATCTAAACCACCACTGCTTTGGTCCAAGCCATCATCATCTCTAACGTAAATAATCTGAGTAACCACCTAACTGCTCTCACTAATTTGGTCCCGCCCCTCACAATTTGTTCTCAACCCAGCAGTCAGTCATCTTTTTAAAAGTAAATCAAATGTGTTTCTCACAAGGGTTTAGGTTAGTAGTTCTGAAACCACTTTACATAGTAAAATCAAATCCATACATATATTGTAGATAATAACTGAGTTTCTCACTGTTAGAGAAAGATGTTTGCATATCAAGAAAGGGGAAAGGCTATAAAAAGAACCCTGTAGTGTTGGACTGAATCCAAATATCAGTGTAAATTTATGGTTTTAGTATGTAAAGGTGTTCTACTTCCTTTACGGATGTAAGGGAAGGGAAAAAGTGGGAAGAAGATAGGGAATAAGGGAAGAGTAAGGTCCACCAAAAATCTCCATAAAACCAATGAAAACAATGGCAAAAACTATCAAAATAAACTTTTGCAGAACTTAGGAAATTAACTAAAGGCTTGCAACAAGCCAAGGATTGCTTGTTCAAGAAAAACAGCTGAATCTCCGGGAGAAAAGCCAATTGCATTTTAACCTCCCCTAAACCCATTCCCCTTGCCCTGTCTTTGTTGTAGCTTTGAAGACCAAAAGCACCATAACTACAGTACCTGTGAAAGCAGCAACCACCGGAGAGAGCAGAATGGATGTGGAGTTCCCCAAAATCTTCAGCGCCACAGAACTGCCACTGTTTGACCTGTCTGGCAGCTCACTGAAAATCTCCATCCTCATGGCTGGTCTTTATTCAACCTGACTCCAGCTCACTGTGCAAACAGCCCTACCTGCTGTAGGCAATCAGTGATGATTAGTTAATATTGCAGCTGCCCAAGGCAGCATTACAAGGCCAACAAGAGAGTAACCAAGAAACTTAAAGAGAAACATGGAGGAAGTAGATGTCCATGGCAGCTTTGACAAGCTTGAACATGTTCCTAGGAGTCCAGAAGTTTGTGTGTACGTCAGAGCTTTGTGCATACTCAGGGAAGACCTGAGAAGGCCCTAAGCACTGACCTCTGGCTGACCTTGAAACTACTTATGCAAGAAGTGAAGGCAAAGGCCCAGTTGTAAATTGCTTTCTGCAGCATCAACATGACTGAACAAACTGTCTCTCACACAGACAAAGCTCTTCAACAAAAGCTTGGAAATTTATTAGTTCAAGGCATTAAAAGAAATCTGTCCAATCATCAATATACCACTAAGCTGAGGCTTCAGTGACCACATATGAGAAAGAATACAGCTTTACAAAATTGGTCCAGGAAAGTCACTAAACAAAGCAACAATTACAAACCCTGGGGAGAGGGTAATCTGATTTTCAGAGTTAACACATATTACCTTTTTTTTTTTTTTTTGCGGTACGCGGGCCTCTCACTGTTGTGGCCTCTCCCGTTGTGGAGCACAGGCTCTGGACGCGCAGGCTCAGCAGCCATGGCTCATGGGCCTAGCCGCTCTGTGGCATGTGGGATCTTCCCAGACCGGGGCACGAACCCATGTCCCCTGCATCGGCAGGCGGACTCTCAACCACTGCACCACCAGGGAAGCCCAACACGTATTACTTTAAATGTCCAATTTCCAACAAGAAATTATAAGGCATGCAAAGAAACAGGAATATATGGCCCATAAACAGAAAAAAAAAAAAAAAGCAGTCAACAGAAACTGTCCCTGAGGAAGCCCAGATAAAGACTTTAAATCAGCTTTTATAAATATGTTCAAGGAACTAAAGAAAATCATGTCTAAAGAATTAAAGTATGAGAATGACATCTCACCAAATGGAGACTATCATTAAGGAAGTAGAAATTATTTTTAAAAGAACCAAATATAGAGTTCAAAAATACAATAACTGAAATAATTCACTAGAGGAGCTAAACGGCAGATTTAAAATGACAGAAGAATCAGTGAACTTGAAAACTGCTCAATTAAGATTATCCAGTCTGAGGAACAGAAAGAAAAAGAATGAAGAAAAATGAACAGAAAGTCAGAGACCTGAGACACTGTCAAGCATACTAACATACCAAGCCCACCAAGCTTAACAGGAATCCCAGAAGGAGCAAAGAGAAAGGGGCAGAAAGAACATTTGAAGAACTAGTGGCCAAAAAGTTCTGAAATTTTATGATAAATGTTAATTGTCATATCCAAGAAACTGAACAAACTGAAAAACCCAAATGAACCTTTCGGCCTACCCAATAGAATAAACTCAAAGACCCAACAGCTAACGTCATACTCATCAGTGAAAAGCTGAAAGCTTTCCCCCTAAGATCAGGCACAAAACAAGGGTGACCATTCTTGCCACTTTTATTCAACATAGTATTGGAAGTCCAAATAGGAAGAAGTAAAATTGTCATTATTTGCAGATAACATGATATTATAATAATAGAACACCCTAAACACCATTAAAAAAAAACCTGTTAGAACTAATAAATCAGTAAAGTTGCAGAATACAAAAGCAATATATAAAAATCTGTTCCATTTTTATATACTAATAGTGAACTATCAGAAAGAGGAATTAAGAAAACAATCCAATTTACAATTGCAATAAGAAAGCATAAAATACCTAGGAATAAATTTAACCAAGGAGATGAAAGACCTTTAATCTGAAAACTATAAGACATTGATGAAAGAAAACTGAAGATGACGCAAGTAAATGGAACAATATTCCATGTTCATGGATTGGAAGAATTAATATTGTTAAAATACTTCCCAGGGCTTCCCTGGTGGCGCAGTGGTTAAGAATCCACCTGCCAATGCAGGGGACACGGGTTCGAGCCCTGGTCCAGGAAGATCCCACATGCCGTGGAGCAACTAAGCCCGTGTGCCACAACTATTGAGCCTGCACTCTGGAGCCTGCGAACCACAACTACTGAAGCCTGCACACCTAGAGAAAGCCCACGCACAGCAATGAAGACCCAACACAGCCAAAAATAAATAAATAATAATAATAATACTTCCCAAAGCAACCTATAGATTCAATGCAATCCCTATCAAAATTCCAATGGCATTTTTCATAGCAATAGAACTAACAATCCTAAAATTTGTATGGAACCACAAAGCATCATGGAAGCATCATGGTCCCTAATCTCAAACTGTATTACAAAGCTATAGTAATCAAAACAGCAGTATGGTATTGACAAGAAAACAGACACATCATGGGACTTCCCTGGTGGTCCAGTGGTTAAGACTCTGCACTTCCAATACAGGGGATGTGGGTTTGATCCCTGGTCGGGAGCTAGGCTCTCACATGCCATGTGGTGTGCCCCCCCCCCAAAAAGCCAAAAAACAGATACATTAATCAATGGAACAGAATAGAGAGCCAAGAAATAAACCCACACATATATGGTCAATTTTATGACAAAGGAGCCAAGAATATACAATGGGGAAAGGACAGTCTCTTCAATAAATGGTGTTGGGAAAACTGTACAGCCACATTCAGAAAAATGAAACTGGACCACTATCTTACACCATACACAAAAATTAACTCAAAATGGATGAAAGACTTGAACATAAGACCTGAAGCCAAAAAAGTCCTAGAAGAAAACATAGGTGGTTAATTCCTTGACATCAGTCTTGGCAACGAGTTTTTGGATTTGACACCAAAAATGAAGGCAACAAAAGCAAAACTCAACAAGTGGGGCCACATCAAAAAAGCTTCTGCACAGCAAAGGAAACCATTAACACAAAGAAAAGGCAACCTACCAAATGGGAGAAAATATTTGCAAATCATATATCTGATCAGGAGTTAATATCCAAAATATATAAAGAACTCATACAACTCAATAGCAAAAAAACAACAATCTGATTTTAAAAATGGACAGGTAATCTGAAAAGACATTGTTCCAAAGAAGACATTCAGATGGCCAACAGGTACATGAAAAGGTGCCCAGCATCACTAGTCATCAGGGACATGCAAATCAAAACCACAATGAAATATCACTTCATACCTGTTAGAATGAGTGTTATCAAAAAGACAAGAAATAACAAGTGTTGGCAAGGATATAGAGAAAAGGGAACCCTTGTGTACTGTTGGTGGGAATGTAATTTGGTACAGCCACTATGGAAAACAGTATGGAGGTTCCTTTAAAAATTAAAAATAGGATTACCATATGATCCAGCAATTCCACTCCTGGGTATTCATGTGGAGAAAACAAAAACACTAACTTGAAAAGATATATGTACCCCATTGTTCACTGCAGCATCATTTATAATAGCCAGGACAGGGAAACCACCTAAATCTTCATCAACAGATAGATGAATAAAGAAAAGGGTGGGGGGTGCTGTGTGCACACGTGTATAATTCAGCCATAAAGGAAGGAAATCTTGCCACTGCAATGACATGGATGGACCTTGAGGGCATTATGCTAAGTGAAATAAACAGAGAAAGACAAATACTGTATGATCTCACTTACATGTGGAATCTAAAATACAAACAAAAAAACAGCTCATAGATGAAGAGAACTGATTTCAGGTTGGTAGAGGTGGAGGATGGTGTGTGTGTGTGTGTGTGTGTGTGTGTGTGTGTGTGTGTGAGTGAAATGGGTGAAGGAGATCCTAAGATTAAAAATTCCAGTTGTAAAAAACTACAATGAGCTATCATCTCACACCAGTCAGAATGGACATCATCAAAATATCTAGAAACAATAAATGTTGGAGAGGGTGTGGAGAAAAGGGAACCCTCTTACACTGTTGATGGGAATGTAAATTGATACAGCCACTGTGGAGAACAATATGGAGGTTCCTTAAAAAACTACAAATAGAACTACCATATGACCCAGCAATCCCACTACTAGGCATATACCCTGAGAAAACCATAATTCAAAAAGAATCAAGTACCAAAATGTTCATTGCAGCTCTATTTACAATAGCCCAGAGATGGAAACAACCTAAGTGTCCATCATCGGATGAATGGATAAAGAAGATGTGGCACATATATACAATGGAATATTACTCAGCCATAAAAAGAAATGAAATTGAGCTATTTGTAATGAAGTGGATAGACCTAGAGTCTGTCATACAGAGTGAAGTAAGTCAGAAAGAGAGAGACAAATACCGTATGCTAACACATATATATGGAATTTAAGAAAAAAAATGTCATGAAGAACCTAGGGGTGAAACAGAAATAAGGACACAGACTTACTAGAGAATGGACTTGAGGATATGGGGAGGGGGAAGGGTAAACTGTGACAAAGCGAGAGAGAGGCATGGACATATATACACTACCAAACGTAAGGTAGATAGCTAGTGGGAAGCAGCCGCATAGCACAGGGAGATCAGCTTGGTGCTTTGTGACCACCTGGAGGGGTGGGATAGGGAGGGTGGGAGGGAGGGAGACGCAAGAGGGAAGAGATATGGGAACATATGTATATATATAACTGATTCATTTTGTTGTGAAGCTGAAACTAACATACCATTGTAAAGCAATTATACTCCAATAAAGATGTTAAAATGAAAAAAAAATTCCAGTTGTAAAATAAATAAGTCATGAGCATATAAGGTACAGCATAGCCACTATACTTGCATATTTGAAAGTTGTTAAGAGACTAGATCTTAAAAAGTTCTCATCACAAGAAAAAAAATTGTAACTACGTATGGTGATGTAACTAGACTTATTGTGGTAATCATTTTGCAATATATACAATTTTTGAATTATGTTTTATACCTGAAACTAATAATAATGTTTTATGCCAGTTATACCTCAAAAAAAAAAAAAAAACCCTCAAGAGATTGGCACTTAGATGCATCCTAGCCAAACTGTCAAAAAACAAAAGAATCTTGGAAGGAGCAAGACAAAGCAGTGAAAAAGCCTCAATAAAATTAACAGTTGACTTCTCCTTAGAAACAGTGGAAACCAGAAGTCATACTGGGATGACATACTAAAAAGGCTGACTGTAACCAAGAATTCTATATCCAGTAAAACTATCCTTCAAAAACAAGAAAAAATAAGATATTTTCAGATAAATAAAAACTAAGATAATTTGTCTCCATCAGACTTGCCCTACAATGCTAAAAGAATCCTTCAGGCTGAAATGAAATAAAACTAGACTTAAATTCACATGAAAAACAGCTCCAGTAAAGGTAAATACACAGGTAATATAAAAGTATAAATGTATTTTGGTTTATAATTCAGTTTTCCTATCTGATTTAAAAGATAACTGCATTAAGAATTAATTTAAACACTGTTGATGGGCTTATAATGAATAAAGATATAATTTATATGACAATAATAGTACGGGGGAGAGGGGAGACTGGGCTATATAGAAACTTTTGAAATAGAAATTAAGTTGATAGTCATCTAAGCTAAAATGCTAACTTGTAATCTCCAGGGCAACCACAAAGGAAATAATTCAAAAAACCTATAGTAGAAGAAACAAACAAACTTAAATGGTATACTCAAAATTATCTACCTAACACAAAAGAAAGGAGTAAAGGAAGACTAAGAAAAACAATAAAGGCATGAGACAGACAGAAAACAAATAGCAATTTAAAAAAATAGCAAAATTGCAGACATAAATCCTATATTATCAGTCATTACGCTAAATGTAAATGGACTAAAGATGCCTATCAGAAAGCAAAGGTTAGGAGAATGAGTTTTTCCAAAAAAAGTCCAACTGTATGTTGTCTATAAAAGACATGCTTCAGATACAAGGACACAAATAGGTTGAAAATAAAAGGACAGAAAAAGAAATTCCACACAAACAGTACTCAAAAGTGCTGGAGTGGCTGTACTATATCAGGCAAAATAGATTTTAAGACAAAAACTGTTACTAAAGACAGAGAAGGGCATTCTATAATGATGAAAAGTCAATCCATCAGGAAGATATAACAATTATAAACATATATGCACCTAACAATAGATATCTGAATGCAAAATATATGAAGAAAAACTGACAGAATTAAAGGAAGAAGTAGACCATTTCAACAGTAATAGTTGGAGACTTCATCACCCCACTTTCAATAATGGACAGAATACATAGAAGATCAACAAGGAAGTAGAAGACTTGAACAAAACTATAAACCAACTAAACCTAACAGACACCTGTAGTACATTTCATGTACAAAAGCAAGACACACATTCTTCTCAAGTGACATGGAACATTCCCCAGAACAGACCATATGTTATGCCATAAAACAAGTCTCAAAAAATTTGAAAAGATTGGAATTGTAAAAAATATGTTCTCCTACCACAATGGAGTGAGATTAGGAATCAGTAACAAAGAATTTGGGAAAGTCACAAATATGTGGAAATTAAAAGATACACTATTAAATAACTAATACGTCAAAGAAGAAATTGCAAGGGAAAAGACAAAAGATTTTGAGATAAATGAAAACGCAACACCCAAAACTTACGGGATGCAGTGAAAACAGTGCTTGAAGGGAGGTTTACAGCTGTAAATGCCTCCATTTAAAAAAGAAAAGTGATCTCAAATCAATAACCTAACCTTCCTACTACAGAATGAATGTTTGTATCCCCCCAAATTCATATTTGAAACTTAATCACCAATATGATGGTATTTGGAGGTGGTGCCTTTGGAAGATTATTAGGTCATTAGGGTGGAGCCCTAGTGAATGGGATTAGCGCCCTTATAAAAAAGACCCCAGAGTGCTTCCCTTGCCCCTTCTACCATGTGAGGATACAGCAAAAGGATGGCCATCTCTGAACCAGAAAGCTGGCCCTCCCCATACACCAAATCTGCCAGTGCCTTGATCTTGGACTTCCCAGCCTCCAGAACTTTGAGAAATAAGTTATTCTTGTTTAAGTCACCCTCTAGTATTAAAAATACCAGTCTATGGTATATTTTTTAACAGCAGCCCGAATCCGTTAAGGCAGAAATAAGTACCAAGAGTAAGGTGTGCTATAACAACCCAGAGAATATAAAAATGGCCAATAAGCACATAAAAAGATGTCCAACATCAGTAATCTTCAGGGAAATGCTAAGCAAAGCCATGATTAGGTATCACTTCACATATGTTAGGATGGCTATCAAAAAAATAGAAAATGTGTTGATGAAGATGTGGAGAAACTGAAACACTTGAGCACTGTTTGTGGAAATGTAAAATGGTGTAGCCACTACGACAGTTCCCCAAAAATTAAAAATAGAATTACCATATGATCCAGCAATTCCATTTCAGGGTCCATATCCAAAAGAACTGAAGTCATGAGGTCATACTGATATAAACAAGTACTTAATTAGATAAATGAAAGAGGGATAAGGAACAGCTCTTCTTTATAGTAGAATTACAAATGACAAATGTAGAAGAGGCAAATAGAAAAATCACCATTAGGCAAATACCACAGTAAAAATTATTTCAGACAAGATCCACTGATGGGTGCTAATATTAGTGGGCACAAATTTGAAAAGAAACAGAATTTATATAGTCTCAAACTATCAATATATTTATTAACTAAAAAGAGAAAGTAACTTTATAGTGGAGAAACTTCGTAGAAACCAGTTTAACCAAGTGACAAAGGTCAACATCACCAAAATAAGACATACTGGCATCATGAATCCTGTGATGTGCACTGAGGACACAATTTCATTTCTGTGATATTCTTGCCAAAAAATTTTTAACTTCATTTCAGTTATGAGAAAACATCAAGATTGGAATTGAGGAACATTTGACAGCATAACTGATCAATACTGAAAAGTGTCATAGGTTATGAAGGACAAGAAAAACTAAAGAACTGTTACAGACTGCAGAAGACTAAGGAGAACTAACAACTAAATACAATATGGGTTCCTGAGTTAGATCTTGGAACAGGAAAAGGACATTAGTGGGAACACTGTTGAAATCAGAATAAGATCTAGGGACTCTAAAGAGTCCACCTTCCAATGCAAGGGCTGTGGGTTTGATCCCTGGTCAGGGAACTAAGATCCCACATGCTGCAGGGCAACTAAGCCCACGTGCCACAACTACTGAGCCCATGTGCCTCAACCAGAGAGGCCACACAGTCTGGAGCCCGCATGCCACAACTAGAGAGAGAAAACCTGCAAGCCACAACTAGAGAGAAGCCCACGCACTGCAATGAAGAGCCCACGCGCTGCAACTAAGACCCAACACATCCAAGAATAAAATAAATTAATTAATAAAAATAGAATAAGGTCTGTAGTTTACCTGATACTAGTAAACCAATTTAATTTTTCTGTTTTTTATAATTGCACTATGATTATTGTATACAATATGATATACACACACAGATTGTTGTGTGAATTATTTGCATAAAACATGTCTTTCACAGTAGGTTGAATATTTACAAAGGCAAAGATTTCATTTTTAGTTTAGGAATGAAGTACTTATACTGAGGTGTTATCGGTGTCAGGTCAAAGAGGTGCAAGGTTAGTGTTTCCTTCTCATTGCTTGTCTCTTTAATAAATTCTCTACATTAAAAACACATATTCCAAGTAAAAACAAGGGAATGAACACATAAACTCCCACCTGATAACCCGGTAAGATGAGAGTAACTGAATCTTTAAAAGGTTTAAACTCACCAAAATGGGAGAAAGGAACAATAGCAACAGCAGTTTAAAGGGTAGAAAGCAGGCTGACAGCAGACAGACTACTTGGATGACCCCCCAAAACTGAATCCTAAGCCAGCCATAGAGATGGTGAGACCTATTCTGATGTATAGATTCCTCAAATGCTCAGGAACAGGCAGAAGACCAAGTACCTCTGGATGGGGAGTGGTTAAAATAAGTTGGAACTTGGTTTAAGGAGCAGTTAAAGCCCCATTTCCACTCCTCAAAGATGAGTGACCCCACTCCAGCAGAAGATGGAAGTATTTTTTTCTCTGGAGAGGGTATCTAGACCAAGAAACACTAGGCACAGTTGAGAGGGGCCTAGCTGTGCTAAAATCAGGGCACTAAGTGAATAATTAACAGATGCTGGGACCCCCATGCCCAGCCCTCTACGCACCCTTGGCTGCCAAAATGCTGTCAGCCAGGCTGGAGACATGGCGATTCTATTCTGGGGAAGTTGCACCTGCCACAAAATGACCTAAAGAAGCTTGTATGGGAAGGCCCCCAATGAAACAACAAGCCAATGGCCCTCTAGTGAACACCACCACCACTACCACCACACACACACACACACACACACACACACACACACACACACTCAAGGCTTTCAATCTACTGTTAGTCTTCCACTCTTAAATATGATCAGGGAATCCCAGATCACATGATATCCAAGGAAAGTCCATAACATGAAAGAAAAAGATTAAAATAAATTTAAAAGAAAAAACATGGAGGAAATAGAGACTATGTATGGAGAAGGAAATTTTAAAAAAATACCAATTATCAGTAAAAATTTCAGATTGCTAAGAAAAGATATTCATCAATGAAATAAGAACTTGATGCAATTAGACACATGCATATTCAGAGAAAAGTATAACACCCTTGGGATGGAAGCTAATGTTATGGAAATACCCCAGAGAAGAGAAAATTTTTGAATAAAAAATAAGAGAAAAAGATAAAATTAGAGCACTAGTCCATGAGGTATATAATCCAAAAAATGGTAGTTCCAATAAGAGGGAAGAGATAGAACAGAGGAAAAAGTCATAAAACATTTAAAAAATATCCCAATCTAAGTGTGAATATAGAAATATCTTCTTATAAAAAGTGAGAAAAAGCAAGGTACAAAATGTATATAGGATGCTACCTCATGTGTGGAAACAAGATAAAAATAAGACCATATATTCATAGTTGCTTATATAAACTCAGGATACACCAAAAAATTAATAAAAATAGTTATTTGGGGGGAGGGTGTTGAGGCATTTCACTGAATTTTTTCATATATTTCATTTTGATTTTTGAGCCATGTAAATGGAATACCTATTCAAAATTAGAAGTAAAAATAAAATTACTCTGCAGGAACCAGTGTTGTGGTAGGGAAACTTGAACTATAACTGATGAGTTGCTGGAGACTCAGCATGATCAAGTCTGAGAGATAAAAACTCCAGGGGACCCAGTCATGGGGGGCACACTTTTGTGAGTTTTGCCTCCAGGATCTCACCAGGTCCTCACAGTGAATATCAGAGAAAAGTCACCTCATGCTTCAGGCAGGGGGAAGGGAAATGAAATATTTTGAAACATGCCAGAGCATTCTATTCTGCTTAACAAGTCTGCCCTCAGGAGAAACTATTTTATTTTTTTATTTTTGGCTGCGTTGGGTCTTTGTTGCTGCGCACGGGCTTTCTCTAGTTGTGGCGAGCAGGGGCTACTCTTCATTGCAGTGTGCAGACTTCTCATTGCAGTGGCTTGTCTTGTTGCAGATCACTGGGCTCTAGGCACGTGGGCTTCAGTAGTTGTGGCACATGGGCTCAGTAGTTGTGGCTCGCGGGCTCTAGAGCAGAGGCTCAGTAGTTGTGGCGCACGGGCTTAGCTGCTCTGCGGCATGTGGGATCTTCCCGGACCAGGGCTCAAACCTGTGTCTCCCACGTTGCCAGGCAGATTCTTAACCACTGCACCATAAGGGAAGCCCAGGAGAAACTATTTAACTAAAGCCTAACCTGCTGGAGTTTTATCAGAGCCTGACTGGCCTAAGAGAAGAGAAACACTGAGCTCCAGCTGGCTCTAGCCATTCTGTCCCACTGAAGGGTGAGGGGACTTAGAGGCATGTGTGAAGTTCATAGTCCAAAGGGACAGGCTCACTAAAAGACTAAGACCTACTACTCATAGGACTACAGAAAACTACGCCCCCAACATACACAATTTACCATCACATTAATTAAGGCATATTTACAGCAGTTCTTTTTACCCAATACATTATATCTGGCTATCAAGAAAAAATTATGACATACTAAAAGGCAAAAGGCACAGTTGGAAGAGACAGAGCAAGCAAGACAACTAGACTGAGACATAGCAGGGATGTTGAGATTATCAGACCAGGAATTTTAAACAACTATAAGATGCTAAAGGCTTTAATGGATAAAACAGACAAGATGCAAGAATGGATGGGCAATGTAAGCAGAGAAAAGGAAATTATAAGAATGAACCAAAAAAAAATGCTAGAGATCAAAAACAATGAGAAAAAATGTCTTTGTTTTGCTTATTAGTAGACTGGACGCAGCTGAGAAAAGAATCTCTGAACTTGAGGATATCTCATTAGAAACCATCAAAATTGAAAAAAGCAAAGGGAATAAAAGAGAGAGAGAAAAAAAGAACAAAATATCCAATAACTATGGGATAACTACTAAAGGAGTAACATAAGTATAATCAGAATTCCAGAAGAACAAAAAGAGAAGGAACAGAAGAAATATTTGAAACAATAATGATGGAAAAATCCCCATATTAATGTCAGACACCAAACCACAGATCCAGGAAGCTCAGAGTACACTGAGCAGGATAAATGCCCCACCCCCAACCCCTCTCTCCAAATACACGTAGGCATATCATTTTCAAACTACAGAAAGTCAAAGACAAAAAGCTCTATTTATTCATAGAAACCAAGACATGGAAACAACCTAAATGTCCATTGACAGATGAATGGATAAAGAAGACGTGGTACATATATACAATGGAATACTACTCAGTCATAAAAAAGAACGAAATAATGCCATTTTCAGCAACATGGATACAACTAGAGATGATCATACTAAGTGAAGAAAGTCAGAAAGAGAAAGACAAATACCATATGACATCACTTATATGTAGAATCTAAAGTATCCTGTGATAAGCCATAATGGAAAAGAATATGAAAAAGAATATGTATAACTGAGTCACTTTGCTGTACAGCAGTAATTAACACAACTTTGTAAATCAACTATATTTCAATTTAAAAAAACTCTAAAAGAAGCTGGGGGTGGGGGTGGGGGAGGGATGCCTTACCTATAGAAGAATAAAGATAACAATTACACTTGTTTCTCTTCAGAAATCATGCAAGCAAAGAGTGGAGTGAAATATTTTAAATGTTAAGAGAAAAAAAGAAAACACACCACCAACCTAAAATTCTGTACCCTGAAAAATTATCCTTCAGAACTGAAGGAGAAATGAAGACTTAACTCAAGTAAAAATTAAGGGAATCTATTGCTAGTAGACTGAACTTGTAAGAAATGACAAAAGAAATCTTTAGGGAGAAGGAAAATGATAAAACTCAGATCTGCATAAAGAAAGAAGGAATAAGTGAAGGTAAAATAAAAAACATTTATTTTTTCTTATTCATAATTGATCTCATAATAATTTGTTCAAAATAATAATGGCAACAATGTATTTGATTATATATGCTTTTATATAAATAAATAAATATCAATACACACACACACACACAGTTGGTCCTCCATATCCACAAGTTCTGCACCCATGGATACAGAGGGCTGACTGTAAGGGACTTCAGCATCTGTGAATTTTTGTATCTGCAGAGGGTCCTAGAACCAATCCCCTGTGGATACTGAGGGATGACTGCACACATATATAAACATACATGCTTATGTATAAGTGAAATGAATGACAACAATGAAACGAGACAGAAGAGAGGAATCAGGATTATTTTGTTATTATAAGGTACTCACACTACCCATGAAGTGGTATAGTGTTATTTGAAAATGAACTTGGATTAATTGTAAATACATACTGCCAACTCCAGGGCAATCACTAAAAGAAATTAAAAAGTATAACTAATGTATTAATAAAAGAGAGACAACTGAAGCATGTAAAATAATTAAAACCACAAAAGGCAGAAAAAAAGTGAAAGGCAAAAATAGCAACAAAGAACAAGGAACACATAGAAAACAGTAACAATTACGGTAGACATTAATTTAACTATATCAATAATCCTTTTGAACATCAATGGCCTAAATGCACCAATTATTTCAGAGTAGGTCAAGAAACAAGACCTAAGTATTAATCTACTTTAAATATAAAGACATAAATAGAATAAAAGAAAATTGATGGAGAAAGATATACTATGATAACAGTAACCAAAAGAAAGCAGGAGTAGCGATATTAATACTAATAATGTGTTAATTTCAGACAGAACAGACTTCAGACCAGGGAAAGTTATCAGGGATAAAAAAAGGCATTACATAATGATAAAAGAGTCAATTCTCCAAGAAGATATATCCATCCTTAATGCGTTTGCCTCTAACAACAGAGGATCAAAATGTATGGGGCAAAAACTGATAGAACTGCAAAAAGAAATAGATGAATCCAGTATTATAGCTAGGAGACTTCAACACCCCTCTATCAGAAATGGAAAGATTCAGCAAGCAGAACTTCAGTAAGGACATAGTTGAATTCAACAGTACCATCAATCAACTGGATATAATAAATATCTATAGACTACTTCATCCAACAACAGCAGAATGTATATTCTTCTCAAGCTCGCACAAAAAGTTCACGAAGAACACCAAGACACCAATGCCTGCTGTCCTACCACAAGGAAATTAAACTAGAAATCAATAACAGAAAGAAAGCTGGAACACCTCCCCCAACTATATGGAGATTAAACAAAATACGTCTAAATAACTTATGGGTTAAAGAAGAAATCTCATGAGAAATTGAACAATATTTTGAACTAAATGGATATGAAAACATAACATCAAATTTTGTGGGATGTAGTGAAAGCAGTGCTTAGAGGAATATTTATAGCAATGAAAACATACAGTAGAAAAGAAGAAAGATCTAAAATCAATCATCTAAGCTTCTACCTTAGGAAATTAGAAAAAGAAGAGCAAATTAAATCCAAAGTAAGCAGAAGAAAAGAAATAATAAGAATTAGAACAGAAATCTATGAAATTGAAAACAGGAAATCAATAGAGAAAATCAACAAAATCAAAAGCTGGTTCTTTGAAAAGATCAATAACATCAATAAGCCTCTAGCCAGGTGAACTAAGGAAAAGGAGAGGACTCAAATTACTAATAACATAAATGAAAGAGCGACATCACTATAGATCCTATGGACATTAAAAGGATAATAAAGGAACAATATGAACAACCCTATAGTGCTCGCTTTGGCAGCACATATACTAAAATTGGAACAACCCTATGGCTACAAATTTGATAACCTAGATGAAAATGGACCAATTCCTTGAAAGATACAATCTGCCAAAACTCACACAAGAAGAAACAGGCAATCTGAATAGGCCTATATCTATCAAAGAAATTGAATAATACATAATAACCTTCCAAAATAGAAAGCACCAGGCCCAGAATTCATGGGGAATTCGACAAAATGTTTAAGAAAGAAATTAAATAAATTATCTACAATATCTTTCAGAACATGGAACTAGAGAAAATACTTCCTAACTCATCCTATGAGGCCAGCATTACCCTAATAACAAAACAGACAAAGATATTACAAGAAAAAAAGTACCAATCAATATCTGTGATAAAATGCAAAAATCCTCAACAAAATATTAGCAAACTGAATGCAAAAAAGGAACCAAAGAATTATACAGCACCACCTAGTGGGATTTATCCCAGATATGCCAGGCTGCTTCATATTCAAAAATCAATTAATATAATCCATCACATCAACAGGCTAAAGAAGAAGAATCACATGATCATACTAATAGATACAGAAAAAGCATTTTATAAAATCCACCACCCATTCATGATAAAACCTCTCAGTAAACTAAGAATAGAGGGGAACTTCCTCAATTTGATAAAGAATATCTACAAAAACCTATAGTTAACATCATACATCATGGTGAGAAACTTGAAGCTTTCCCACGAAGATCAGAAACAAGGCAAGGATATCTCCAATCACCACTGCTTTTCAATGTCATACTAGAAGTCCTAGCTAATGCAACAAGACAAGAAAAGGAAATAAAAAGAATACAGATTAGGAAGAAAGAAAGAAAGCCTTGTTGATGACATGAGAGCCTAAGTATAAAATCCAAAAGGATCAACAGAATCTCCTGAAACTAATAAGTGATTATAGCAGGGTTGCAGGGTATAAGTTTCATACACAAAAGTCAATCACTTTCCTATATACCAGCAATGAACAAGTGGAATTTGAAATACTGTTTACAGTAGTACCCCCAAAATGAAATACTTAGGTATAAATCTAACAAAATACATATGAGATCTATATGAGGAAAACTACAAAATTCTGATGAGAGAAATCAAAGAACTAAGCAAACAGAGAGATAATCCATGTTCATGGATAGGAAGAATCAATACTGTCAACATGTCAGTTCTTCCCAACTTGGTCTATGGATTCAAGCAATCCCAATCAATATTCCAACAAGTTATTTTGAAGATATTAACAAGATTATAAAATTTATATGGAGAGGCAAAAGATCCAGAATATTGAAGAAGAACAAAGTTGGTGGACTGACACTACCCAACATCAGGACTTATTATAAGGCTACAATAATCAGGACAGTGTGGTATTAGTAAAAGAATAGACAAATAGATCAATGGAATAGAACAGAGAGCCCATAAATAGACCCATATAAATATAGTCAACTGATCTTTGGCAGAGGAGCAAAGGGAATACAATGGAACAAAGATAATCTTTTCAACAAAAAACGCAGGAACTGGACACCCGCTGGCAAAAAATAAATAAATAGGGCTTCCCTGGTGGCACAGTGGTTAAGAATCTGCCTGCCAACGCAGGGGACATGGGTTCAATCCCTGGTCTGGGAAGATCCCACATGCCATGGCGGAGCAACTAAGCCTGTGCACCACAACTACTGAGCCTGTGCTCTAGAGCCCATGAGCCACAACTACTGAGCCCACGTGCCACAACTACTGAAGCCCATGTGCCTAGGGCCCATGCGCCTAGGGCCCGTGCTCCACAACAAGAGTAGACCCCGCTCTCCGCAACTAGAGAAAGCCCGCACGCAGCAACGAAGACCCAACACGACCAAAAATAAATAAAATTTTAAAAAATAAAGAATAAAATTTTATATATATATATATATATATATATATATATATATATATATATATATATATATGTATCACAGACCTGAATGTAAAACACAAATCTATAAAACTTCTAGAAGATAGCATAGGAGAAAATGTAGATGACTTTGGGTTTGGTGATGACTTTTTACATGCAACACCAGAGGCATGCAGAGGCATGATCCATGAAAGAAATAATTGATAAACTGGATTTCATTAAAATAAAAAATTTCTTCTTTGCAAAAAATACTCTCAAGAGAATGAAGACAAGCCAGAGACTGGGAGAAAATATCTGTAAAAGACATCAGATAAAGGACTGTTATCCGATATATACTTAAAACTCAACAATAAGCAAATGAACAGCCCAATTTTTTTTTTTTTTTTTTTTTTTTTTTTTTTTTTGCGATACGCGGGCCTCTCACTGTTGTGGCCTCTCCCGTTGCGGAGCACAGGCTCTGGACGCGCAGGCTCAGTGGCCATGGCTCACGGGCCTAGCCGCTCCGCGGCATGTGGGATCTTCCCAGACCGGGGCACGAACCCGTGTCCCCTGCATCGGCAGGCGGACTCTCAACCACTGTGCCACCAGGGAAGCCCGAACAGCCCAATTTTAAAAAGAGGTCAAAGACCTTAACAGACACCTCACCCAAGAAAATACACAGACGGCAAGTAAGCGTATGAAAAGCTACTCCACACCATATATCATCAGGAAAATGTAAATTAAAACAACAGTGAGATACCATTACATACCCATTTGGTCAAAATCCAAAACACTGACAACACCAAATTCTCACGAAGATGTGAAGCAACAGGAACTCTCATTCACTGCCGGTGGGAATGCAAAATGGTACAGTCACTTTGGAAGACACTTTGACAGTTTCCTACAAAATTAAACATACTCTTACCATATGATCCAGTGTTTGCATCCTTTGGTACTTATGCAAATTGAAAACTTACGTCCACACAAAAATTTGCACATGGATGTCTATAGCAGTTTTACTCATAACTGCCAAAACTTGATGCAACCAAGATAGCCTTCTGTAGATAAGTGGATAAATAAACTTGGTACACCCAGACAACAGAATATTATTCCATGCTAAAAAGAAATGAGCTGTCAAGCCATGAAAAGACATGGAAGAAACATAAATGCATATTACTAAGTGAAAAAAGTCAATCTGAAAAGGTTACATAATGTATGATTCCAACTGTATGATTCTGGAAAAGGCACAACTATGGAAAAAGTAAAAAGATCAGTGGTAGCCACAGGTTAGGAGTGAAGATAGGGTGAATAATAGGTGGAGCACAGAGGATTTTTTAGTGCAATGAAACTACTCTCTCTCTCTCTCTATACACACACACACACACACACATACACACACACATATGGCAATGGATATATGACATTACACATTTGTTAAAACCCATAGAACGTACAACACGAAGAATGAACCCTAAGGTAAACTATGGACTCTGGGTGATACTGATGTGTTCCTGTAGGCTCATCAATTGCACCACTCTGTTGGGGGATGTTGATTATGTATATGTGGGGTTAGGGAGTATATGGAAACTCTCTGTACTTTCTACTCAATTTTGCTATGAATCTAAAAAAAAATCTATTTTTTTAAAAAAGGAATGGCTTTACAATAATTTTTTAAATAAAATAGGAACAGAGGTTTAAAAAAATTTTTTTAATCAGAATGGCCATCATCAAAAAGTCTACAAATAATAAATGCTGGGGAGGGTGTGGAGAAAAGGGAACCCTCCTACACTGCTGATGGGAATGTAAACTGGCGCAGCCACTATGGAAAACTAAAAATAGAGTTATCATATGATCCAGCAATCCCAATCCTGGGCATATATCCAGAAAAGACGAAAGCTAATTTGAAAAGATACATGCACCCCAATGTTCATAGCAGCACTACTTACAATAGCTAAGACATGGAAGCAACTGAACTGTCCATGGACAGATGAATGGATAAAGAAGATGTGGTGTATATATACAATGGAATACTACTCAGCCATAAAAAAGGATGAAATAATGCCATTTGCAGAACATGGATGGACCTAGAGATTATCATACTAAGTGAAGTAAGTCAGAGAAAGACAAATATTATGACATCACTTAAATGTGGAATCTAAAAAACAGTACAAATTAACTTATTTACAAAACAGGAACAGACTCACAGACATAGAAAACCAACTTATGGTTACCAAAGGGAAAGGAGGGAGAGGGATAAATTAGGAGTATGGAATTAACAGATACACACTACCATATATAAACTAGATAAACAACAAGGATTTACTGTAGAGCACAGGGAACTATATTCAATATCTTTAAATAACTTATAAGGAAAAGAATTTTTTTTTAAGATTACATATACAACCAAATCACTTTGCTGTACATCTGAAACTAACACAATATGGTAAATCAGCTATATTTCAATAAAAAAGTTTTTTAAAGAAAGAAAATTTCCCAGAACTTAGTGACATGTTTGTTTGAAAGAGCCCACTGTGTCTGGCATCATAGATGAAAACAAAGCTACACCAAGAAACATCACTGTAAAATTTGGGGCATGGGAACCAAGAAATTTTCCTACAGATTTCCAGAGAGTTAGAAAAGATCTGGATACAAAATGCCTTTGGACTTCTGAAGATAGGAGATACTGGAAGATAGGAGGCAATAGCACAGGTATTCAAAATTCTGAAGGAAAATTATTTCCTGCCTGAAATTCTGTGTTTATTTGGATGTGTTACCCACAAGAAAGAGGAAGACCTGGGATGCAAGGAATAGGAGAGCCACATAGGAAAGAAGAGAAGGGAATTCCCATGGCAGGATGACAGGAGTCCTCAGCATGACAGCTGTACAGAAGTTGTCAGATGGCAGCTGTCCATGTCCGAGCAGGTCAACAGGCTCCAGGGGAGATTTTCTTGGGAAGATGAAATTGTGAAAATTACTGATTTACCCAAATCTGTAAAAAGGACATTCATGTAAGTGGCTGAGAATTTAGGATTAAATCACAGAGGAACATAGAAAAATTAAGCAAATGGAAAAAATAAGACAATTATTAGGAAAAAAAGTTTTGAGGGAAAATTAGTCTTAGTTAACTATATGTTTCAGCTGAGAATATATTAGCGTAATTATGTAAACAGTAAACAAAGCTTTTGGCCAACGCAAATTATGATCTACGCATATTGGTAGAATGAGAAAAAAGGAAAGATGCAGTGGAAGAAGGACAGCAAGGAGGAGAAGAATTAAATATTCATCGTAAACCACAGATACTGCCTACATTTGAAAATCGAGAAATCCAGAAACATGGAGGAGGTAAATACCAAAAGAAGCAGTTAAGGTCGTGGTTCCTCTGGAGAAGAGGCCAAGGGGGTAGAGGTGGGGAGCTGCCTGTCAACAACTGAAGGCTCTGAGATTTTATCCCACTTGCATGCTAACCAGTCAGCTTGCCACAGTTTCACGGAGGCTGGCAGAAGACACAAGACTCCTGCATCAGAGACAAAGAACAGATTGTTAGACACAGCACTAGTAGTATTATCTTTTATTTGGTTCCCTGAACCCCAGTTCTCACAGAGTGGTGCCAAGAGAGCCAGATGGTACCTGTACACACAGTGTAAGTACAGGAGAAGAAGCCTGAGCTGAGACAGCCTGAATTGCTAATAATGGACAGTAAGTCTGCCTGCCTTTTTTCTTCAGAGGAAGATGCTGTCTCTTCCAAGGTTGCTTGCTATGCAAACATGTCGAAAAAGACTGTAGGGAACAAAGTAGGGAAGTCAGTGCCTCACTCACAAGACGTGAAGACCAATGGAGGAATTCTCAAAAGTGATGTTTTTCTTAATAAACCTCCTCGAATTATTTGATTTTTTAAAAATTACATGCACGTATAACTTCCATAAAAATGAAAATTTACTTAGGAATTTTACATTATTAAAACAACTTGCCTGACACTCCTACTGATTGGGTATCTCTTCTTTCCAACGGAGAGCCAAAGTCGGAAAAATATTGGAAAAGGAAGTTTTCCAAAACTTCGCGCAGGGCGGGCTGGCCCCAATGAAGGGCGGTCCCAACCCCAGCTGTCCAATCTGTGCTGAGACCCAGGCGGTGAGGCCCGCGAGCCCGCCCTTCCCTGGCCTCGCATCGGGGAAGGCTCCTATACGCCCCGAGTGCCCGGTTCTGCACCTGCAAGACCCGGATGGGGCGGCCCAACGCCGTGGCTGGTGGAGAGATGCAAGCCACGTGTGTCAAGTGCCCGGAGCAGCACTTTTGTACTTGTGTTGATTGCAATGATCCGGGATGTGAACCAAGCCTCGATGAAAAAAAAAAAAAAAAAAAAAAAGCATCATGGTCCAGCTGACTAGCCAGCGGGGGCTCGTTCGGGGCTGAGGGCCAGAGCGAGTGTCCAGAGCACAGCGCAGGAAGAGGGGTGGGCAGCTCTGCCGTGTCGCCGCAGGATCCCCGGCCCCGGGGGGGGGACGAACGCGACATCCCCTCGCTTGTGCGCACACGCGCCCTGGCCCTGCCGGGCGCTCGGACCGCTCGCTCCCGCCCTTGCAGCTCCCTCGCCCGGCCTCTGACCCACACAGACCCAGGCCCGGGGGCGGGCGTGGGCGCTTCTCCGAGAAGCGGGTCTGCACTCCTACCCCTCCCTCCCTCCCTCCCCGGCCGAAGCCTTCGGCCACAGAGTGAGCCTGGCCCGCGCGGATCCCGTTTATCAGCCCCATCTCCCATTACATAAGGCGGCGCCTATCTCCAGGGCATCGCCACAACCTCGGGCCTTCTCCCACGCGCGGGGGCGCACCTGCCCACCGCTCCCCGCTTGGTTTTGCTGGTCCTAGAGGTGGAGGGGGGCGTTCCACTCATCTTGACGCAGCCCACGGTGGTTCCCCACTCCTTCCACCAACACAGGGACCCCCACGGGAGATGCTACTGACCCTATTCTGCAGATAAGGAAACTGAGGTCACAGAAGCAGGCGGCGGCGCTCCGGGCACTGGGGAGCCACTAGGGGCAGGGCCCGGCTTCCAAGCGTTAGGGCCTGCAATTGTGCTGGGAAACTTGGGGCTGGGAGAGAAGACAGGGTGGGAATCACGTTACCAGTGAGAGGAGAGGGTGGGCAAGGCCGGCAGGCTTCTAAGCAGGGGCGACAGCCCCAGCGTCCCCTGGAGGACCCTTGTGAGGAGGCTGAGCCCCATTGTCATTGGACAGAGAGGTAGCCTGAGCAGACAGAGAGGGCCGAGAGGGGGAGGCACTGGCTTAGGGGAGGAAGTGGGTGAGGGAGACTTGACATCAGCACCCAAGAGGCAAATGCTGTGGCCTCAGTTGCACGGGTTTCTGGAGGACTTCTGGAAAAGCGGGGAAATGGCTACATGCCAGTGTCCCTGCAGGGGGCGGGCTGCCCACAGGGGACCCTGGAGTGGGGGCAGGCCCAGGAGTCACACTCCACAGCCTTCAATCTGCAAGGGAAACTTGAGGCCTCGGAGGGCAGAGGTGGTCGCCCCAGGTCTCAAGTGGCAGTGGGAACAGTTAGTCTCCAGGGCTAAGGCTGGGTCCACCTCTTGCCGGCCCCACCCACTGAGGGTCTCCCAGCAGGACGGACCCACACTGAAGGCTGGGTGGGGCACCCAGTGTCCAGGCTGCGCGTGCTGAGAGTTATCAGCAAAACAACTTCTCAAAGGAAAGATCCCAGGAGGATCCCTGAGTCTGATTGGATCTTTCAATAGAGACCTGGGAATCTGCGGGGCCAACAGGGAATCAGGTGGGCCAAAAGAAGTGAACTTCACTCTTCTCCTTTTATCCTGTTTGAATTTTGTACCCAGAGCAAGTATTGTTTTGGTAATGTAACACACCAGTTCACTGAAAAAAATAAAACCCCCAGATTCCCACATCTGATAGACTGTGGTCACAGCACTGTCTGCCCAGCATTTCTGGTGACCTAAAGGGATCTGAGGACAGGAGCTGGGTGGGCACCTAGGGTGGACCATGGGCAAAAGTGCTGGATTTCCAGCTGGCACGGTTGACACCAGGCTGCCCTCAGGGCCCTCTCACCTACCCCACCAGGAAGCTCCTCCAGATCTTGGAAACGGCCCCAGAACCCTCTCAGTAATAAGTCTATAAGAAATCAAATTCTTTCCTTTATGTGACGCTGGATTTTCCACAAAGTAAAATCAAGATGAGTAAAGATGTGGTTTGTAGATAGTGTCCGACAAAGCGGAGACCAGGGTGTGAGGCATCACCACTTGGGCCTATAAAAGCTGCCACAAGAGGCCAAGGCCACAAGATACTCAGCTTAGGCCAGCCTATGCGTCTGCTTCTCACTCTTCCTGTGGCTCTAGGCTCCATGGCGCTCTGGTTGACTGTGGTCATTGCTCTCACCTGCTTTGGTGGCCTCGCCTCCCTGGGCCCTGTGCCTCCCTCTACAGCCCTCAAGGAGCTCATTGAAGAGCTGGTCAATATCACCCAGAACCAGAAGGTGAGTGCCTGCTGGCCAGGCCCTGGCTACGGCAAGCTTTGCACAAGGCTTGTCCCTTACTGGCTGTGTTACTCAGTTTTTCTCTCTCAGCTCCAAGACCCTGTACAACGGGTCTCCCCTGCTGTGCAGAGCAGGAACTGAAGCTCAGGAACACTGAAGGTCCCAGGCCTGCCCCTGCTATATGGGGATGCCTGTGGGGCCTGATCCCTGTAGAGACTTGGCCTGGGCTGGCTGGGCAGGTCTGGGACCCTGCCAGCACTCAGCTCACTGTCCTCTGCTCCCTCAGGCACCTCTGTGCAATGGCAGCATGGTGTGGAGTGTCAACCTGACAGCCAACATGGTGAGGACCCCTGGGCACTGGGGGGAGGTGGCTGAGGCTGCAGCCCTCTGCTTGTCTTTTCTGAGCCTTGCTCACACGGCTGGCGGTTCCAGGCAGGCTTCAAGAGCCAATCTCTACCCCTCATCATCTGGGCTCCCCACCACCCAGACCCACCTCCACCAGGCCTCCCAGCCCCCTCCCTCCTGCAGACTCACTGAATGTGCTGCCTGACCCCCCGGCGTTTTCGTCCCCACAGTACTGTTCAGCCCTGGAAGCCCTGATCAACGTCTCCAACTGCAGTGCCATCCAAAGGACCCAGAGGATGCTGAGCGCACTCTGTCTTCACAAGCCCTCAGCTGGGGTAAGGCCCCCCTGCCCACCCCGACCCTGCACCCACTTCTGCCAGGCCTGGGCTCACCCTGGGAGCTTCAGGGGAAGCTGGCTGAGCATCTGAGGCATGTGTCCACAAAGGGGTGGGCCCACTGTGGAAGCAGGGACGTGCCTTTGGGATTTCCAAGTCGTGGCCTGAGGGCTCCTGACTCCTACCTGAGTTTCAGTTCCACATCTGTAAAATGTGGGTAATAACAGTACTCACCTCATGGGGGGTTTTGTGGGGATTGAACCAGCCGGTCCCTGGAAAGCCCCTGGTAGATGCTGATCGTCCTGGTTCTGGCGTTCCACTAACATGCTGGCCTCTTTGCCCTGCAGCAGGTTTCCAGCGAGCACATCCGAGACACCAAAATTGAAGTGGCCCACTTCTTAAAAGACCTGCTCAAACATTCAAGGATCATTTTTCACTATGGAAAATTCAGCTGAAGCATGAAGAGCTAGCATTATTATTTGCAGAGGCAGACCCTGACCATCTAAGTTGCAGATTTATTTTTCTTTCAAATGTCAGAAATTTCTTGGGGAGACTGGAGGAGGGTTAGGGAGGGGGGTAAGGTTTCCTTAGCTTAGACCTGAGCCTGTGCTGCCTGCCTTGAGCCCAGCCAGTCCCACCTGCCCTGTGCCTTGGTGCCCGGGGCTCAGGCTGGTGGGCCTCCTCCATCTGGGGCTCTGAGCTGGGTGGACAAGAATGGACATTGCCCCACTTGACCTCCCCCTCCTCAGAACAAACTAGCGTTACAACGGGTGCCACCCTCGTCAGACAGCCAGTGGAAGAGCCACCTGCTTTACACCGGGGCAACTGAGGCAGACAGCAGCCCAGGCACATTTCTTCTTGGCCTTATTTATTATTGTGTGTTATTTAAACAAGTGTTTTTGTCTGTACTGGGGATAGGGAGGGACTGTTACTGCCAGAACTTGGAGCCAAGGGCCTGGAAACTTGGGGCTCCAGCACTAAAGCAGCGAGCATTAGGAATCCCTGGCAATAAGTACTGTGTGCAAACTTCTGCTACCTCACTGGGGTCCTGGGGCCGAGGCAGGGGACAGGTCAGAGGGCCAGAGTAGCCACTCTTGTCTGACGGCCAGCAGTCAGCCCTCAGCCAAGTAATTTATTGTTTTCCCTTGTATTTAAAGTTAAGTATTAAAATATGTTATCAAAGAGTTAATAATATATAGGAGAGCAGGCTAGAACACTGCATATGGTGTGGATTGTGGGGAGGGGTCATTGGATAAGTTGTTTCATTGACTTTGTCAAGCTGGAAGCCAGAAATAAAGATGGTGACAAGAGACCTGATGGTGTTTGCCTTTTATGTTGGCCTTTGGGGACGCGGGCCTGTGTTCTGAAGACTCTGAGGAGTGTTTGGGAGGCAGGGCAGTCGGAGGGGGGCCTAGGATGGAGTGGAGGGGGAGTGAAGTACAAGACCTGGGCTGAAAAAAAGCAAGTCAGTGCCTGGGGAGAGGGGACCTGGCCAGGAGGAGTTCCCCACCACCACCTGCAGGGAGGTGGAAGAAGCATGGGCCAGGGTGTCGGGGATCAAGGGAGGTGTCTGGAGCACGTAGAGACCTCAGAAGTGGTCTCATGAACACAGCCCTGGAGGAGTGGCCAGCCTGTGTCTGGCACCACCCACACACCTGCTGGTGTCGCCCATATGAAGCTCAGGAAAGAGAAGGTGGCTTGCCCAAGGTCCCACAGCTGGTATGGAGCAAAGCCGGGATTTGAACCCCAAACTCACTCCAACTCCAAAGCTCACACACTTAACCACCTTGCCTCCCTCTGTCCAAATGCCATCTGGCCTGAATGCACGACCTTTGTAATACTGTCACCAGCCTGTGTGGGCACCTCCCCTGACGGGGAGCTCACTACTCCCTCTCTAGGTACAGCCCATTCAATGTCTGGACACCTCTCATCACAAGAGAGTGCACACTCGCCACCTCTGTGAACAAAGACGCACCAATGACTTGCGGCCCCTGGACCGTGGAGTGACTGGGGTGGAGAGCCAAGGTCACAGGGCCCTGATCAGACTGTTCCTTTCCAAGCAGGTGTTTTTGCTTCTCCTTCAGTCAAGGCCAGCACGTGGAGGGCAGAAAGCAGCAAGTCTCAGCAAGCCACAGCTAACGGGCACACCCATCAGCCACGGTTTACACTGTGAATATTCGGGTGGCGGGTCAGCAGAGACCAGCCTCAAATGCTGAGTGGGCGGCAGGCACCCTCCCTGGGGGAGCCCAGAGCCCTGTGGGAACACCTATAGCAATGCTCACAAGTCAGTGGAGGCAGCCACTCAGGAGCAGTGAGAGCTCATGCCGTGTGTGATTCAGGCAGCAGAGGTCATGGCAGGACCTGTCCAGGGTGCAGATGACTGCAGCAGACTGCTCCAGGGACCACTCTCAAATGGAGTGAACCCCTCATTTCCAGCCAGGCAGATGTGAGGGAAGAAGCCACAGTCAACTGTGCAGGGATCTGGGGATGCTCAGCCCAGGGAGGGAAGACCTGGGAGGAGGCACAGGAGCTGAGTGTCCCATGCGCTGTCCAGCGTGGGAAGTGATGGTCTCAGAACCTGTTAAGTCCCACTACATTTGCTGAGGACTGCCTGAGGCCTGCCCTGCACCAGCTGCCTGGGCTAGTGGTGACCAAGACACCACATGCACTCAAAGTTTAGCAGCAGAAAGAAGTCTTTAAACAGTGGGGGTCTGGAAAAGGGTGCTCTACCCTGGGAGGGTGGGTAGCTCAAATGTCAGGGGTGAGGGTAGGAGTGAGATCTCCGCTATGCTCCTCCATCCAGAGATTCGAGGATTTTAAGGTCAGAAGAATATTTATGGAAGATTGATTTTTCTTCTTCTTTAACACAAAACTTAGCTATCCATTCTCTGGTAACATCACCTTTGACCCATGTTCTCTCTGCCCAAGCAGGGCATTGGCCTGTCTGTCCAAAAGGAAGATGGAAAGGCTTCCGGTGAAATTCCCTGTGAATTTCTCAAGAACAAAGACTGGAATTGAGGTTGGCCTGGGCGAGGACCCCTTAGGATTGCCCAAGCCATAGTCAGGAGGGCCCTGCTGCTGGGGGCACAGTGCCGACAGTGCCACCTGGACCCCACCACTAGGGGTCTGCAGCGCACCACATCCTCAGCCACCCGCAGCTCCTTGCCTGCGCCTCCGCCTCACCCGAGCTGTCCCCAGAGAGGAGCCTGTGGTCACGAGGGCGTGTGCAGTGAGCCAGGGGGGCTGGGGGCCTTCCAGGGATGGCAGACCTCACAGAGCCACAGAACCAAGCCGCTGTTGCTGGCAGTGGGAAAGGGGGCCAGTCAGGAATGAGAGATAAGGAAGAGAGAGGAAAAAAAAGGTATGTGTCAGCTCTTGAGGCTGGGAACATCACCACCTGGGGACTGACCCTCCGGGTATATGCTGGAAGTCTTCTCTAGCCATGTGGTCTCACTTCTTTCATGCACAAGGCAAACCCCAAACAGGGCCCAGGGAGAAGGGGCGTCAGGAAGAGACAGAAGGCTTGGTGAGTGGGAGGGAGATGCTGGTCATGGGGCCCAGGGTGGGGAGCCTCTTGGCACACCAGGAACCCCAGGCCTAGGAGGTTTCACCGGAAGAGGGGCTGGGGCTCAAGTGAGAAGTGAGACACACACTCAGGTTTCCAGTGAACTTGGCGCCAAACACCTCTGTTTGCCACTCAGATGAGGTGTCAGAAAACACTCCGAGTCACCTCAGGGGTTTCTCTGAGGCTGGTCGTCTGAACTGCTCAGGACCCAGGAGGACAAGGGCCTGCATCTTGCTTCCTTGTGACCGAGCAGCTTGAAGGCTGGGGTTTATCGAATGCATCAGCTTATCGCTTTTTCATTACAATCAACGGGGCAGTGCCTTCTGCTTATGATCTTAATTTACCTGGTCAGTTTGAACAAACTCAAATCCTGCTCCTCCCTTGAGCTGACTCCCCTCTAAGGGAGTCTTAAAAGACCCAGACGAGTCTAGGCTGACCATGTCCAGATGGGGCAGCCTGGCCTGGGACACACAGGCCAGGCACCCAGCCTTTCCAGAGGTCCAAGCCGGTGTCAGAACTGGTGGCTGTATCACCCCTCCCACACACGTTGCCCACTCCTACCCTGAAAAATAAAAGTCACAAAGCCTCATTATCTTCACTCATTTCTCAGCTCCACCCAAAAGCAACAGAGCACAGGGTTTGCAACAAACTTTCCCAGATCAACTGATTTCTCAGCAGCAAGGGAGGGCCCCATGACGAAGCCATTTGAAATCCCAGAAGCGGTTTTCTACTTACGACCTCACTTTCTGTTGCGCTCTCTCCCTTCCCCTCCTGCGTGCCTTCTCTTGTGGAAAGTGATTCTCTCAAAGCGTTGTTCAGAAACACCCCCAGCCCACGTGCTGCCTGGGCAGATGCCGCTGTGTGGTCGCCAGTGACGCAGACGCCACAAGTAAATATAGCAACTCTCATCAGCTCCGCTCTCTGCATCACTTGGACAAGCGTGGGGCCCAAGGGCTCTTCCTGAAACCCACGAAGGTGGGAAGGGCCGAGCTGGCTGTAGCAACCCCTATAGACCCAAGCTGATGGCCTCTGGCGGACCAGAGGGGCCTAGGCCAGAAGGAGTCACCTCACTAGAAAAGCAGTTTCTCATTCATTGTCTTCTTTTTCTTCTAATCCCTGTCTTCCCACATTTTCTATGAATAATGAGCATACATTCATTTCCCACTGGGGGACAAAGACAAATTTAATTAAAAAAAATAAAGCAACAGAACATGGAATTGACGCCTGGTCCGTGAGGTAGGAGGGAGCTGATCAAGACTGGGGTTGGGAAGGGCCAGCAGCACATCTGGGAGGCACGAGCCCAGGACCCTTCATCTCAGGTCTAACTGCTCCCTGGGATCAGCTGTCTCAGGAGAGGAGGTGGGCCTTTGTAGGGGCCTGGGACACAGGAGGTCCTGTACTATTCCTCTCATGGGTTGGACCTCCTTGGGCCAATCAGATCCTGTGTTTCTGAAGAGAGAAGAAGACGTTCCATTCTTGGGGGTCTTTACCTTGCCTGACCTGCCTGGAGGTGGGGATAGGGGGATCAGAGGGGGAGGAGATGGGAGAGGGTGGGCCGCCAGCCCAGCTCTGAAGCTGAAGAGACATGGATGCCCTGTGGGTAGATGGACCGCTCCTGCAGACTCCTCAGCCAGCTTCCCTCTCTTCCAGGAGAAGAAGCTACTTTACCATCTGCTTGGCAAAGCCCGAGTCCACAGTCGTGCCTGTCTCAGCTCCCTCCTTCCCTTGTCCCCTCGTCTCCGTGTCGGCGGTCCTCCCTGCATCTACGCCCAGAATCCTATTCTCCCTGCCTTCTACAGGGGCTCGGGGCAAGGACTTCAGGGTCCAAACCACCCTGGCTTCAAGTCCCAGCTGTCCCCTTGACTTCCCCTGTTGTGACTCAGGGAGAGTCTCAGCTGCCCCTCTGTGAAATGGAGCTCCATGCATTCATGCAACAAGGATCTCCTGAGGCCTTCATTAGGTGCCAGACACTGTTCTGGGTGTTGGGGACACATGGTGAAAAAAACAAGATTACTTCTAGTGGGGGGACAGGATGCACAAACAAGAGAATGCAGGGTGTGCAGGGGGCGGTGAGCGCTGCGAAGGGCAACGGAGCAGTCAGGGGCAGGTAGAGGCTGCTGCCATGTTGTGATAGGAGGTCAGAGAAGTCCACCTGGTGAGATAGGATAGAACCAAGACCTGGATGAAATGGGAGGAGCAGGGAGAAAGCTGTTCACACAACAGAGGGAAACGTCCAGGAAGAGGGGACAGCGAGTGTCAAAGTCTTAGCAATAGCAAGCACTCGCGTGGCTGAGCAGAGGACGGGCAGGACTGGGCTTTGCTCCAGCTCTAGGTGTGATGCAGCGACACTGGCTGCTGTGTGAAGAGCAGACTGTGCAGACAAGGGTGGGGCGGAATGACTAGTCAGGAGGCTCCTGTGGAAACCCAGGTGGGAAATGACAGTGGACGTGGCAGTGGCGGGTGGGATGTGGTCAAATTCAGGAGATATCTGGGTCATCTACATAATATACACTTATTTGTATACGTTATTTACATCAACATTATACATGATATATAATCACTGTAAATATGTGTATATTATATAATACATAAATATAAATACTAAACATATATTTAATTTTTCTACCCATATAAGTCTTAGTAACTCCCAGGTATCCATTGCCCAACTTCAACAGTTAGCAACTCATCTCTGCCCCATCTGCCCTGCTTCCGAGCAGGGCTGCAGTCTGAAGGCAGAGGCTTTGGCGGCACATCGGGTGTGGGGCACGGGAGGTTTGCACCATGGTGTGAGCACCCTGAAGGATGGAGTTGCCATTTACAGAGCTGAGGAAGCCTGTGCTCAAGAATGTCCCATTTAAAAAATAACTATTGATCGTGTGTGGTCCCCCACTGCTCGCAACTAGCACCCCAACATAGCTGGCCTTCCGAAATGTATCTACACCAGTGTTTCCATTTCGTGAGCCTACTGCGCTCCAGAGGCCACCTCAGTGATGTCGCCGATTTTCTCCCATCGCTAAATCCAGCAGAAGCCCTTCTGCCCCTATCTCGCCTGACCCTGAGGAACATGTGATGCTGCTGACCACTCACTTGTCCTCGGAGGCTCATGCCTGGGCTCCCTCTCAGGCTCTTGGCTGCCTGCCTCCTCTCCTTCCTTCTGTGTTTCCAGTGCCGCAGTCATTTCCTGTTCCCTCTCTTCCCTCGCCCTCCCATCCAGGACCACACTGCTCCCTTGGCTTCCCCTCATCTTCTGTCTACAACACAGACCCTCCTCAGCTCAGAGCTGCAGGCGCCTCAGTTCATGCTCCACCCCCACCAACCTCCTTCCCTCCTCAAAGGTCATCTCTGTGAATGGCAGTTCCCCAAGCCACAAACCTGGGGTCCTCTTCCTCACCCCCATATTCAGCCAATTCTAAGTGCTATTAATAATAATGATGATGATGATAACAATGATAATGGTGAAAATGATAGTTGGCATTTATGGGCTTCCTACATGGCAGGCACACCAAACACTTTATATGTATTACCTCCAATCACCTTCCCACACCCCTATTATTAGCCTAATTTGACACAGAAGCCTGGACAGGGTCACCCTTTTCCCAGTCACCAAGAAAGTAAGTGGCAGAGCTGGGATTCAGAACCGCCAGGTCCCACTGACTCCAGGTCCCTCTACTGCTGCTAAGTAACACTAGACCCACAGCACTGACCGCCTTACCTTCCACACCAGCTCCCTCCTTCACAGGACGGCCGCAGTGTTCTAACTGGTTCCCTTCCCAGGCCCACTGGCTTTCTTTGGTTCCTCGGGGAGCTCCCCCCTTTAGGCCTCCCACTGCTGCCCCCCTGCCCTAGCACTGACCCCCCCGCCAGTCCCCGACCTATTCCAATCTCTGCTAAGTATCACTCCCTTGGAGGAGTATTACTTTTTTCATGAAGAAGCCCACGAGGAGTCAGAAAGGGCTCTGCTGGGTGTTGTCTGGCTCAGCTGACAGAAGAGAAGCAGGGCTCAGGGAGTCTCTGACTGACCCAGCCAGGGCCCAGCAGTCTTCAACTTCCCTCTGCGCTTTAGTGCCGCCCCACCTGCTTTGCCATCCTGGCCCGTGACTCCCGCAGGCTGGGAGAGGCTCCTTCACCTCTGTCCTCATGTGGCTGGGTGCTGGCTGCCGTCCCCGACACGCAGGCCCCCACCTTCCTGGCCTCTGAACACCCAGCCACATGCACAGCTGCCATGGTGTCGCCCTGCAGGAAGGGTGGGGACCTTCTGGTCACTCCTGACAGTCTGGAGAGTTTATCCTTTTTTCCCTGGCCTCATCCAACCGTTGAAACAAAGCAAAAAAGAAGCTGTATTCTGCTTCTGAGCTATGGATCCCAAATTATATTCCTTTTCTGACTCACATCTTTGCCCCAGAACCCCAAGCCCAGGCTTTGGCCCTCAGCAAAGGCTCAAAAAACAACTGTTCAACACGTAGATAGCTTTTCTACTGCCTCCCACGCATGCTGGGATTCCGCTGACCCCTCCTCTCCAGCTCCACCTCAAACCTCAAGGCTTTGAGAGGTGTGCTCTGCACCGCAGACTCTTGTCCCATGTGCCTGCACTTGCAAGGCTACTCCCGTTTTAACTTGAACATTTCCTTAAAAAAGGACTATGCACCATTTTACTCCAAGTAATAGTTAATAGGGATTTGAAGTCCTAGTTATCCTGGAAGGAAGGCTGCCCTTTCTTATTAATTCCCCCCCATTTGCATAGCGAAGAAAAAACTTACCCTAGCAAAAAACACAAATAATCCAATTTTAAAATGGGCAAAGAACTTGTATAGACATTTTTCCAAAGACGATATACAAATGGCCAACAAATTCATGAAAAAGAACTCAACATCACTAATCATCAGGGAAATGGAAATCAAAACCACAAAGAGATATCACCTCACACCTGTTAGAATAACTATCATCAAAAAGACAAGAATGTTGGCAAGGATGTGGAGAAAAGGGAACCCTCATGCACTGGTGGTGGGAATGTAAATTGGTGCAGCCACTGTGGAAAACAGTTACGGAGCTTCCTCAAAAAATTAAAAGATAGAACTACCATACAAACCAGCAATTTCACTTCCGGGAGTATACCCAAAGGAAACAAAACCACTAACTCAAAGAGATATCTGCACTCCCATGTTCATAGCAGCATTTTTACAATAGCCAAGATATGGAAACATCCTAAGTGTCCATCATGGATAAATGGATAAAAAACTTGTGGTATATGTGCAACGGAATATTATTCAGCCATAAAAAAGGAAATCCTGCCATTTGTGACAACGTAGAACCTGAAGTGAAAACTCAGACAGACAAATACTGTATAATCTCACATATGAATCTAAAAAAACAAAACTCATAGAAAAAGGGATCAGATTTGCAGTTACCAAAGGTGGGAGGTGGAAGGAGGGGGAACTGGATGAAGGTAGTCAAAAGGTACAAACTTCCAGTTGTAAATAAGAACTGGGGATGTAACATACAGCATGGTGACTGTAGCTAACACTGCATTGTGGTGTATTTGAAAGTTGTTGAGAGAGTAAATCCTAAGAGTTCTCATCACAAGGAAAAACATTGGTTTTTTTTTTTTTGTATCTATATGAGATGATGGATGTTAACTGAACTTATGGTAATCATTTCACGATATATAAGATAAATCATTATGCTGTACACCTTAAACATACAGTGCTGTATGTCAGTTATATCTCAATAAAACTGGGGGATAAAAGAAATAGCTATTAAAAAAAAAAAGAATTAACTTACCCAGAGAGGTCTGATCTTTGTCCTGGCTCTTGGGAGGTAACCTCCAAACCCCTTGAACGAAGAATTTGACAGGTCTTTGTCACCAGTTCCTGGGAGGTAGCCCCTAAATCCTTGGGATTTTCCAAGTTATAGGAGTATCTTTGCTATTTGTGGCAGGGCCTAATAGTTTATGCTAATGAGGCCACTCAAGGTGGACTGGTCACACCATTAAGCTGTTGTGATATCAGCCCGACCTCCACGGAGGGGGCTGGAGGATAAGGTCAATCGAGTGGCCAAGGATTCAGTCAGTTATGCCTACTGAATGACACCCCAGTAAAACTGGACACCAAAGCTCTGATGAGCTGTCCTGGTTGGCATGCTCTGTGTGTAGTCACACATCAAGGTGCTGCGGAAGCACTATGTTGTGACTCCAGGGAGAGAAGACAGAGGAGGCTTCGTGCCTGGGACCCTCCCAGACCTCACCCTCTGTGTCTCTTCTTTTGGCTGGGTCTGATTTGTATCCTTTTGCTGTAATAACACTATAACCTTAGGTATAGTGTTTCCCTGAGTTCCGTGAGTCATTCTAGCAAATTACTGAACCTGAGAGGATAGTGGGAACTCAAACTGGTAGCCAGTTGGCCAGAAGTGAAGGTGGACTGGGGACTCCCAAATTTTCAGCCAGTGTATAAAATGAGGGCAGTCTTGTGGAGGCTGTGCCCTTAACCTGGGAGGTTTGGCCCAACTCCACACAGTTGGTATCAGAAGTCACTGCACTGAGTCCGGCAAACCCCCTGCACAGTCCCAATGGAAGGATCCTAAATATGGTCCAAGGACCTTTTTTTTTTTTTTTGCGGTACGTGGGCCTCTCACTGTTGTGGCCTCTCCCGTTGCGGAGCACAGGCTCCGGACGCGCAGGCTCAGCGGCCACGGCTCACGGGCCCAGCCGCTCCGCGGCATGCGGGATCTTCCCGGACCAGGGCATGAACCCACGTCCCCTGCATCGGCAGGTGGACTCTCAACCACTGCGCCACCAGGGAAGCCCACAAGGACCTATTTGATACAACTATCCAGATCCTTTCTTTCACGGAGTACAAATCACTGCAATAAGAGCCAAAACGCAGGAATGACCTTAGCAGTCATCTTTTCTGTGTGACCTTCCAGAGGAAATCAGTAGGGAGAGGAAGGTCAGAAACCAAGAGAAGGGAAGTGGAGAGGAAAGAGAAGGAGAGGCTCAGGGAGGAATAAGCAGTCGCGTTCTGGGGCGCAGGCATCTGAGTGAACAATGGGGGCGTGCAGCGCGTCACCAGGTCCATAGAGATTAGACTGAAGCACCAGGGCAAGTGGTGGCACCTTCATCAGGACAACTGATTGGTAAATCTGTGAAATTATGGCTCTTTTTCCCTAATTAGCTAAGGTTGTATTTAAATTCCATTTTCAAAGTGGTCATTCCTTTTTTTTAAATTACTTTTATCTTTTATTTATTTATTTTGCCACACGGCACGTGGGATCATAGTTCCCTGACCAGGGATCGAACCCTCGCCCCCTGCGGTGGAAGTGCTGAGTCTTAACCACTGAAAGCTCAGGATAGGCATACTTTGCCTAGAGCCTCCTTATTGTTAAAGACCTATGGACCTGATGTGACCCTAACTAAGCCCCACCTCATATTACAAGTCCTTGGCCAAAATCCTCAATTTGGAAGAACGGCATGCCTGAGTGCTAGGACAGGAGAGAATCTGTGCCTATTACTTTCCTTCTACCCAGAGAAAGAACCCCAGATCAGCTTTTCCACAAAAGGAGAGTTTCCCAGATGCCACCCATACTTGGAAGAAGCCAGGTTGAAATACTAATCAAGTCAAACTTTCTTGATATTACTCTATCTTTCCCCAGGAGGGCTGCACTGAAACAAATTCGGACACCTGTGGCCTCCTCCTTCTATGCAAAGCAAAAAGCCAGCAGCAACCCCAAGCTGATAAGACTAACCTAAAGAGCAAATTATGGTGTAATTTCCTATGCTGATACTTTGTAGTTAATTTAAAAAAAAAAAAAGGTTTCATTTTCCTACTGGTCTGATTTCACAGGAACATTTTACCTGTTTTTGTGAGGCATTTTTTCTCCTGGAAGAGAGGCGCTGATTGGTCCCACATGACTGACAACCTGGTGTAATGAAAATTTCCAATGTAAACTTATTTTCCCTCAGTTTCAGCAATTTTAAATCTATATATAGAGATATCTTTGTCAGAATTGCATTGTTAGCTTCTCCTGGTAAACTGATTGTCTCACATTGTCAGTGCAAATAGAGATCTATTAATGGGTCTCACCTCCCAACTGATCCCAATGCTAGTCTGCTTACTGGCATGTACCAGCAACTTCGTCCATGGACACAAGTGCGATGTTACCTTACAAGAGATCATCAAAACGCTGAACATCCTCACAGCAAAAAAGGTAAGCTATCTGGTACCATCTCTCCAGATGTTCTGGTGATGCTGTGCATATTTCTTAGACTGTGAAAAGAACATAACAGCTTCTAGAGAGTTGGTAGTTGGTGGTTGGTGATAGGATGGGGAGCAGTGTGGAGACTTGTCTCCTGGCACTTTTTTCACCCGAGGGACCACAGGAAGTTTTCTCAGTTTGAGGGAGTCAGAGCTGCTCAGCAAGGCTTACCCTGTGCAGTTGGAGGTAACTCTGTCTCTTGCTCTCTCGTTCCTGCCTGGGCCAAGAACTTGTGCATGGAGCTGCCTGTAGAAGACGTCTTTGCCACCACAAAGGTAAGAGCTGTCCCGGGTCTGCTTTGGCAGATAGGTGACTTGGTGAGGAGAGCCATCCACAAGTGTTCGAACAAGAAATTTTTTTTTAACATAAAGGGAACAGGCCCAAATTAACTATAATGGGTGAAATGTTTTCAAAGACTGAGAATTCTGATCTTTACTCTCAAATACATTTTGGTGTTTCTGGTTTCACTTGATTTAGAAGATGTATAATAGAAAGCTTGGGTTTTGTAGTCATAATTCAGATCCCAGTCCAGGAAAAGCTCTTTAGGATTTTACCCAACCCAGGTCGAGTACCTGGAATATAGGAGGCACTCAATAAATGCTGTTGAAGGAGAGAATTTTTCTGGCCCATATATTTCTGAAAAACCAAATACTCTCACAAAAACAGATATTGAGATTACACGTTGAGAGAGCTTTCATTTTGTCTAAGAGACTTCCTATGGCAACAGGAAAGGTATCGCCAGAGCCCCTCCTCTTCCGCAGCCTGGTCACCTAACAGCCCACCGGCTCCGGGCATGGCTGTCCAGAGACCCTCATCTTGCTCTGTCCTGCCAACTCCCCTCTGGCCTGTCCAGAACCGTCCTGCTGGACAGGGGCCGACATATCCCTGCCTCCGGCTGCTCCTACCAGAGCATCTCACCTTTCCTCCTCCTGCTGCATCTCACCCCCACCCCCCGATCTGCAGTGGGAGGAGATAGATTTGACAGCTGATAGTGCATTTTTCTCTGACAAACACATGACTACAGCCATATCAATAGCTTTCTGCACATCAGTTCCTGTTTTCATGGAAACACACGACTGAGAATGAAAAACCCAAAGCTTCAATTTACCAGTGGTCTCCTAACCACCTGCTTTCCACATGTACTAGACTTGGCCAGGAGTGAAGCCTTATGGGTTGGGCAGGGCCACACCCCAGCACCCAGGCCACAGGGCAGGCCTGTCCTGCTCGTGAGCAAAGCTGGTCTTCGGGCCTTTATCTGGACTATCTCACTTCATTAAAGATTATTCCAGGAGTCTGATATACAATGATATATAATACTGTAATTATATAATAGTATATAATATAAACATATAATACATAATATTATATAATACATATTATATAATTTTATCCTTCAGAATCTCATCCCATATCAGACTGTATCTGTCCATCAGCAGGTTGGAAGGACTTGGAGATTTTATATATATATATAAATTTATATATTATACATATATAATGTATTGATACTTTATATATCTCATATATTAATATTGTATATATAGAGAAATAAAATAGCCAGGAGTCCACTGAGCTGTGCTCTGGGCTCTCCAGAGGTTGGCTGCACTGCTGGGAGGGTGCTGCCAAAGCCAAGGGCAGGGCCCCAGCAGAAGTGCCGAGGGTTTGGAAGTGAGACAGTCTGTGGCTTTAGCCCCAGTTCTGCCATTAACTAACTATGTGGCCTTTGGTAAGTCTCCGCACCTCTTTGTGCCTCAGTTTCTACATGTGAAGATTTGAAAGCAATTTTGAAAGTTGGCTGGAATCCAACTCTTGAGTTAGTGGAAAATGGTATTGTATGATATAACTCCTGATTAAAGGCAAAAACTGGTTGTAGAGAAGCAATCATTCTAAGAAAGAGGCCAGCGTTAGGAAATGATCAAACCCTCCATGACTGCGAGCCCAGTGCGACCCCACTCTGGGCTGCTCTAGAAGACCCAGCCAGCCCTCACCCCCGCCAAGGTGCAGGCCAGTCCCCGCTGCCTTCCTTCACTCTTACCTATCTCATGCCTTCTCCCGAACTGCTTCTATTCCTCCTGGATTAACAAGCTTGTTTTTCCATTCTTCTCTTTTCCTCAAAGACTCAGCACTGCTTACTTATCTATTAAGATACTTCAGAACAAAGAAAGGTTGTTATTTTCAAAACCCACAAAGATGCTATGTGGGAGGAAAAGTTACTTCTTTGTGTTCTCAAGAAGAACATCTTTCCAAAGTCCAGCATATTCATTTTAGTGCTTTTGGGGATCAAGAGTTCCATTATGCCCAAATTGGGTGGCATCCTGCTCTTGGCAAATGCTGGAAGAATGTGCTGATCTAAATCCTGGGTTCCACATGCAATGCCTCCCGAGTGTCTCTGAAGTTAGGTGGTCTGAGGAAGAGAAAGGTGGAAAGCAAGCAAGCTGGCTGGCCTAGGAAGGACTTCTTGGGTGGACCATTAGTTGGAGGTATTTCCTACTACCAAAGGGAGCAAAAGTCCGTAATTTTTCAGAGAGCTCTATGCCAACCCTCAAATCTTTTTTTAAAAGTGAAAGTAGAGGATTCTTTTCATACATCACATTCGCTGACTAAATTTGGGCATAAGTGGAGATAATGAATACAATACATATAGGATGGATCTGTATGTCCTTAAATGAAGCTAGTCAAGACCCATTAGAACTCTAGCAGAATCCCTGCACCGAAGTCTCCCAAATGGTGTGCCACCACTTCTGTATTCCTATGAGGGGTGGGCTTCTTTCTGGCAGCAGACCAGGCCTCCCTTTTGAGCCTCTTTCCTGAGCAGTTCTGAACTGCAGAGTCCGCATGGCTCCTCAAGGTATGCCCTAAGCAAGACACACTCAGGCAGCGAAAGCTGGACAAGCAGTCGAAAAAGTGGGCGGTCAGAGTGTCATCCTGTTGCCGCAATGCCAATGGAACTAAAACATTAAGGACTTTAACTAAAACTAGTTAAAGACCCTTAGAATTCCTTCTTTTAAAAGTTTTCCATTTGATTCAAACTCTTTTCTATACTTATCCTAATCACCTTTAGAAAGTCTTTTGAAAAATATCTTTATTTAGTTATTTTTAAAGATTTTTTCATGTGGACCATTTTTAAAGTCTTTATTGAATTTGTTACAATATGGCTTCTGTTTTATGTTTTGGTTCTTTGGCTGCAAGGCATGTGGGATCTTAGCTCCCCGACCACGGATCGAACCCGCACACCTTGCACTGGAAGGCGAAGTCTTAACCGCTGGACCACCAGGGAAGTCCCTGAAAAATATCTTTAGAGGGTGTTTTCCTACCTTAAATGGCTACATACTCAAAACGGAGACAGTATAATTTCTAAGCTCCTAGCCAACGTTTTAGAAAAGGCTCATCAGATTTTGATGGACAAATAAGTAAAGGATCTCTTCTCTTTTTGGCATTCTTGAACCTCATTGTTCTCTCTCCAGCAACATAGGCGTCTGCCTCCATCTGCATACTCAGCTAGTGTCTGCCTTCTCCTTGGCCTCGCCACCTCTGCTCACCCACAAAGCCCCCCAGAGGTATGGTGATTTATGGGAGGTTTCTTGACTCCCAGAGCCCAGAGATACTGGTGCTGCTCTTAAATTTCCAGCCAGAGTATACGCCCTTTGGAAGGACATGTACTTCATTAAGTACATACATGTCCTTCCAAAGGCCCTGCCCATGGGCCGTCAAGCTCCACAGCGGAAAGGGGAAGCTTTCGTAGTCTAGGATTCTGGCGCTTCGGTCTGGGTCAAGATCTTCCTGGAAAAACCCTAAAATATGAACTGCACTCCTAGAATTTAGCCTAAAGAAATAAGAGATGAACACAAAGATTTATACAGATGGCTTGCTGCCACTTTATTTACAGAAGCAAAAAACTGCAGTGATAGGGGATTGACCAACTATGGCACAAATATGCCGTAGGTTCCTACACAGCTCTCAATCACATGTTCTTAAATATTACTGAATGATGTAAGAAATTGCTAGTACTATATGTTAAGTGTAAAAAGGTTATAAAAGAGTATCAATAGTTGGTCCCTATTGCAAAAAAAAAAGTATTAAAAAATCTGGAGAGATAGTTAGCAAAATCTTAACAGTAGTTCTCTCTGGCTAATGGGATAATGAGTGAATTCACTTTTGTTGAATGTATATTACTTTTTTTTTTTTTTTTTTTGCGGTACACGGGCCTCTCACTGTTGTGGCCTCTCCCGTTGCGGAGCACAGGCTCGAACAGGCTTGAACCCGTGTCCCCCTGCATCGGCAAGCGGACTCTCAACCACTGAGCCACCAGGGAAGCCCCCTGTATATTACTTTTATAGTAAAAAGTTTGGTAATCAGAAAAAATACGGAAGACCCTAGAAAGCTGCTTGGACAGTGCTTTTCACATAAATCCCCTGGAGATCCTGTTAACGCACATTGTGACTCAGTGGGTCCAGAGGGAGGTCTGAGATTCTGCATTTCTAACAAGTTCCCAGGTGACGCCCACGCTGCTGCTTCATGGGCCACATTTTGAGTGGCAAGGAACAAGAGCAGGTCCTGGCAGAGGCTGGAGACAGGTTTATCTGAGCTGGATTGGGCTCAAGCTAAGACACCCTCCAGGCTCCGGGCCTTTGTTCTTCAGTGGAGAGAGAGAGGATACACCAGGCCTGACCAGGCCGAGACACATTCCCTCTCCCAGGTTCTCAAAAAGAGCTGGTTCCGCACTTGTACAAGCCCTCTTCTGAGGCTCAAAGGTCCCCAGGAAGAGCCATGTGGCCAGACTCACACCAGGGCTGCCAGCATTCCAAGGAGGTTCTGACCCTGCACATTCGAGGCTAGAAGCCCCTAACAGAAACTCTGTCCAAGGCCCAGCACCCTTTCTCAGAAGCTTCCCCTCATCTCCCCAGGCCACACTCCTGGGGCACCTAGCTCTGATCCTGGCACTCACGTCTAGCTGTGTGGGGACATGTATCTCCTCACACTGCTACTTCCCATGGGGAGGGTTAAATGGAGAGTGCTGGCCAAAGTGGCACTGTCCAGGTCAAAGGATGGGCATTCATTTATTCAACAAACATGTGGGATTTCCAGGGAACCTGGATTCAAAAACTATAAATTACAGGAATAAGACAGAGCAGACTCTGATTACGAGCTGATGTACATACAACTGCATCCACAGAAAGAAGAGCTTGCATGGGATAAAGAAACAGACATGGGTTGTAGACAGATGGCCCCGCATGCAAATCCCCACTCTCCCATTTACTTAGTTGAGTGACTTGATTCAGGTACCCCTTCAGCAAAACCCTCCAAGGGAAAAGAAATTGGGAGGTTTCAGGAAAAGGCTGCTGCATTTGCAAGTAACTGGAAGAGGTTGTTTGCTGTGACGAGCAGCCTCCATTCACATGGCAGGAATACTTGAATACCTGATCCACAGTTGAGCAAATTCACCTTCTCCACTTGTCCTTCTGGAAAGAAGAAATCAGAAGGAAACATCTCTCTCCAATGTTCAAAATCAAGCTAGCAGTGGCTATCTGTGGAATTTCTCTTTCTAGAACACAACTGAGAAGGAAACTTTCTGCAGGGCCGGGACTGTGCTTCGGCATATCTACAGACACCACAAGTGCTTCAACAAACCCCTGAGTGGACTTCACAGGAACCTCAGCAGCATGGCAAACATGGTAAGCTGCATTATGCCAACAGCTTGCCTTCCAATGGATGGCAGCCTTACTTCTAAGATATTTCTCCTTATAAATAGTAGTACCCTTGGTTAATCAACCCATTCATTCATTCGACAAATATTTGTTGAGGCTCTGTGAGTGTGCTTACAGGTACTGTTCTAGGCACTGGGGATACAGTTCTTGCTCTTACAGAATGTTGTAATGGGTGAGTGAGAAAAGCAAACAAACATATGATTCCAGTAGTGATAAGTGCCATGAAGAAAAATACAGGAATAAAGAACATACAGGGGTCCTGAGGGAGAGGGCTGATTTAGTAGTTGGTGACATCATCTGAGCAGATATTTGAACTAAGTGACAGAGCCGGCCATGTTACTGATTTGGAAGGAACATTCCAGGCAGAGGGAACAGCTGTGCAAAGGCCCTAAGGTAGAAATGAGCTTCATGTGTTCAAAGATTAATAGGAGGGCCTGGATCAGAGTGAGGGAGGAAGATTTTAATAGGAGATCACACAGGGCCTATGGATTCTGCCCCAAGCATGGTGGGAAACTCCCACAGGGTTTTAAGCAAGGCAGAGACCACGATCTGATTTATGTAATTTTTAAAATGATCATTCTGGCTACTGTGCAGTAAATAGACTGAGTAGGGGTAAGCATAGAAGCAAGATGGCCTGTTGAGAGGCTACCACAGTATTCCAGCCTGCAGACAATGGTGGGTGTGACAGGGTGGAAGCAGCAGACATTGTTAGATTTGGGATATTAACCAAAAATAGAGCCAGAAGGGCTTGCTGACACATCTGTTGTGGGGGTGAGGGAGAGAGTAAAACGTGGCCTCCTGATTCCTAGCCTGGGCCCCTTGGGGAATGGTTGGTGCTGTTATCAGATATGGAAGACTGGGGGTGATCAGGGCTGGTGGCTGAGCTTAAGGTCAGGAGTTGAATTTTATACATAGTAAGTCTGAGGTACCTACTTAATAGTCAAGTGAAGATGTTGATAAGATTGTTGAAAAAGTCTGAAGCTTAAGGGAGATGTCAGAACTTGTGACATTAAGTGAAGAGTGCTTAGAAAGATGTTGTTTAAAGCCACAGGCCTGGACTTCTCTGGTGGCGCAGTGGTTAGGAATCCGCCTGCCAATGCAAGGGACATGGGTTTGAGCCCTCTGGTCTGGGAAGATCCCACATGCCACGGAGCAACTAAGCCTGTGTGCCACAACTACTGAGCCTGCACTCTAGAGCCCGCGAGCCACAACTACTAAAACCCACACGCCTAGAGCCCGCGAGCCACAACTACTAAAACCCACATGTCTAGAGCCCGTGCTCCGCAATGAGAGAAGACACGGCAATGAGAAGCCCGTGCACCGCGAGGAAGAGTAGCCCCTGCTCACCGCAACTAGAGAAAGCCCACGTGTAGCAATGAAGAACCAACGTAGCCCCAACGCAGCCAAAAAAAAAAAAAAAAAAAAAAGCAGGGCCGCTTTAAAAAAGAAAAGTCACATAAAGAAAGAACAAAATCCAAGGACGGAGCCCAGAGGCACTCTAACATATAGAGGTCAGGAAGAGGTGGGTCCAGCAAAAGAGACTGAGAAGTAGCCAGTGAAGTAGGAGAAGTCAAAGAATGTATGGCACCCCAGAAGGCAAGTGAAGAAACTCTTTTAAGAAGAAGGGAGTGATCAACTGTGTCAAATGTACTAACAGTCAAGAACGATGAACGCTGAGAATGGCCACTGGATTTGTCATGAGGGAGGTTACCGGTGATGCTGATATAAGTGGAGATTCGGGAATGAAAGCCTGACTAGAGTGGATTCCATAGAGAATGGGGCTGGGGAGGAGTGAAAAGAAAGGGGCACTGAGTATAAAAACTCCTTCGAAGTGCTCTTCTATAACGTCGCAGAGAAACAGAACAATAGCTGAAGGGCAGGTATGGTGTGAAGGAAGTTCTTTTAAGGTGAGGTCTATATGGAGCATGTCAGTATACCAGTGGGAATGATCCAGTAAGAGGGGAGAACTGATGGTAGGAAAGAGGCAGAGCCAAGAGTGGATGTTATCTAATGCCAAGTAGAGGAATTGGGGACATTCATCCCCTCCCTGCTGCCTTATTTACAAGGTAATAAAACAGGGAGATGACACTACACTGTCTTTTTTTTTTTTTTTTTTTTTGCGGTACGCGGGCCTTTCACTGCTGTGGCCTCTCCCGTTGTGAAGCACAGGCTCCGGACATGCAGGCTCAGTGGCCATGGCTCACGGGCCCAGCCGCTCCGCGGCATGTGGGATCTTCCCGGACCGGGGCACGAACCCGTGTCCCCTGCATCGGCAGGCGGACTCTCAACCACTGCGCCACCAGGGAAGCCCTCATTGTCTCTTTTGAGCCTCTTAATTATCTTAGGAAGTAGGCGCTATTGTTCCCCTTTTACAAAGGAGGAAACTGAAGCTTTTATAAACGAAGTAGTTTGTCCTAAGCAATGCAATTAATAATTTGGTAGAGCTGAGATTCAAACTGAAGCAGTGGCCTGGTGGTAGGTACCAGGAATCCTTTCCACCTGAAGGGCTGCCAAGCTATGATGTTTCTGGTTAATGGGCAGGGGGACTGAATCTCTCTCTCAGCAGTCCAGATGGCACGGGCTCAAGATGGCAGCAGGCAGGTCTGAGCCTCCACCTTCATGTTACGCGTCCCTGAGCAGAACCTAGCTGTGACACACCTCTCCAGGGATGGCCACACCCTGAAGGCAGACAGTGATGGTACAGTGGCCATTTCTAGGAGTGTAGGTAGCATGCACCAAAAACAGGCAAACCCTGCTGGCCTAGTGGCAGAGTCAAGCCAGACTGGAGGCCCTGGTTTGATCATTGCTCAGGCGGCAAGTGGCAGCATAGGCTTGACCCAGGTAGACAGGCATGAGCAAGACTCAAATACTTAGCGATGAAAACTAATGAAATGTTTCTTTTGTAGACCTGTTCTGTGAATGAAGCCAAGAAGAGTACGTTGAAAGACTTCTTGGAAAGGCTAAAGATGATTATGAAGGAGAAATACTCAAAGTGTTGAAGCTGAATATTTTAATTTATGAGTTTTTAATAGCCTTATTTTAAAAATATTTATATATTTATAACTCATCATAAAATAAAGTATATGCAGAATCTGACAGCATGATGTCATTTTAATGGCATAGACTATATTTACTTGCCAACTTTTGGGGAAACCAATTTAATTTACTGAGAGACTAAAATTGGTGTGGGAATTAGAAAGGAAAGACCACTTCCCTCTCAAGGAGTTCCCTCTCTCATTGGGGACATAATGCATGAAATGATTAAAGAATACAAGGCCACACAAGATGTAAATGATAATTAAAAGAGCTTGCAGAGTGGGTCCATAAGTCCTACTGACTATCAAGTAATTCTGAATTTAAAAAGTGTCAACTGGATGCTTAGAACATTCTTTTCCCATTGGCACAAGGGTTGCTATATTGAGTCCACGGTGGGGAAATAATTCTAGCACACTACCTGGCACTGCAGTGAACAATATTTAATGTCCTAATAATGTAAATTCTTTTGATTCTCAAGCTTCGAACCAACCAATAGACAAAGCATGGAAGACTTAATTATGGTTACAGAACAGACTAAATGCTATCAAACTGACAACAGAAAAGGAATAGCTCAAAATGATTGAGAGGTAAAAGCAAAAGGAAAGATTGAGAGGTGGGGCACCAACACTGTCTAAGGTTGATGGAACAAGAGACTTAAGTATTTATTCAAACTTGGAAACGTAACAAGATCTAAAAATAACTTACTATAAAAAATTTGGAAGGGGCAGTATAAATAAGGTAAACTCTCACTTTTCAATGGGGAAATCAATACAAAATATCTAAAGTTGATTAAAAAAATAGTTGGCAAGGTGGTCATGAATTGATGAATGTTGTAGTTGGGGATGGGTACATGACGGTTGATTACACTACTCTGCTTTTACACGTGTTTGAAAGTTTTTATAATAAAAAGTGAAAAAAACAATAAAGTAAAACCAATAGTAAGTAAATCAAGAAATCTTTGGAATTATAATGGTAACCACCAGAGAAACTAAAAACAAAAAAGGGAGGGTGGACTGTTGGGAATGGGACTTGGAATAAGAAACAGTGAAAGCAGGGCAGGAGATTTTTGGCTTTCTATTTAAAGTCTGTGAGTGTGACCATGTGCATAAGTGATAAAAAGTTTTTAAAAGTTAAAGTACTAAAATTAAAAAGACAGACAATAACAAACGGTGGTGAAGATGTGGAAAAACTAGAACTGTCATACATTGCTGGTATGATTGGAAAATGGTAGCCATTTTGGAAAACAGTGGGGTAGTTCCTCAAAAGATTAAACATAGTTACTATATGATCCAGTAATTCTAATCCTAGGTAGCTACACCAAGAGAACTGAAAACATATGTCCACACAAAAACCTCTACACAAATGTTCATAGCAGCATTATTCATTTATAGCAAAAAAGTAGAGACAACCCAGATGTCAATCAGCTGATGAATGGATAAACAAAACGTGCCATAGCCATACAATGAAATATTATTTGGCAATAATAAGAAAAGTACTGACACATGCTACAGTATGGATGAACCTTGGGAACACTATGCTAAATCAAGGAAGCCAGACACAAAGGTCACATACGGTATGACTATTTATATGAAATGCCCAGAAGAGGCAAATCCATAGAGGCAAAACGTAGAATATTGGTTGCTAGGGGCTGCGGGGATGAAGGAAGAGGGAGTGACTGCTAATAGACATAGGGTTTCTTTTGGGAGCAGGGAAAATGTTTTGATATGACATATTCAATAATGGTTGTACAACTCTGTGAAAATACTAAAATCCACTGAATTATATACTTAAAAGGATGAATTTTATAGTATGGACGTATCTCAGTAAAGCTGTTATTTTAAAAAATCAAAGGAGAAAAACAAGTGTCAAGTCATTGAAATTTGCCTTTTAAAGACATGTTCTCTGCAAGAATATGGATCTAGTAACAGTGAATGAGCATTCTCTTTTCATTCTTGCTCACACACATGACAAAAATTAATACTAGTACTAAAATTATACCAAAACATGCAACATCTTTTTAACCCTTTCAAAATAAGGCAACAAATCAAAAGCTTAAAGTCTCACCCTGACCACAGCCAGTTTCACCCTGCCCACATAAAATACCAGTATGCCAAGGGCAACAAGTAACTAAGAGAGTCATGGAGCCTTCTAAGGCCACAATGAAAATTTTAATTTCCTTTCTTCTTTGATTGAGACTCATTTGCATTCAATGGCTAATGTGAGCTGTAGTCTGCCACAGGATATGACTTGTGGGTTATAGTTTGTGTATGAGGCCAGAATGGTAAAAGGAAAGGCAATCGGAAGAAAGATTTAGAACAGGCCACAGAAGGGACATATGCAGGCTCCAGGCAGGTCTGCCACGGACGGAAATACCCAACAGTAAGCCCTGGAGTTTACCAAGGGAGTGAGAGAGCATGAATCAAGGAGGACATACATAAGAAGAATGAGCGAAGAAACTTCAGGATTAAGTGAAAGTTGAGATGCTTGTCGCTTAGGCACATTCACTTAGGAAACTTAGTTACAGCCCATACCTACTTCATAGGACGTGACTTTTATCTGTGCATGGAATGTGTGACACTGAGAGCAAAGGCTGATCCCCTCCCTCCCTGCTATCAGCTACTTCCACCTTTTACCTATGAATATATTCTATCTCTAACTGGTATTTGTAGGTAATAAATACTTATTGAATAAACAAGTGAAAGAAAAAAACATTTTGCTCAAATCTATGGCTGAATGTCTTTCATTGAAACATTCTTGGGCAAGTTAGAAATGCCGGTCTCTGATAAAAATGCCCCAGGGGCTCTCTTGTTGCTATTAGCCAGTGCCCTGTCCAGGTTTCCCACCCTCCTATGCATGTCATCTTGATCGGCTTCTCCCAAATCATCTGAGAACGGGGAATTTCAGGGCAGAGTGCAAGGTACAGCTTTCTCATGGGCTGGCCTCCCAGCATACAAGGTGAGCCTCGCAGTTCCTACCACTTTCCAATGAGGGCAAGGCAAGCACCTTCTCTAGTCTCGGAGCCGATTTCCTGTTTCAAGTCATCAGTTCAACTGGAGCTCCATTCCCAGGTGGAGTACTAAAACCTCCTAGTTAGCTGTCTTTGCCCCGAGCACTCAGACGTTCTCTCCTCAGCTCTCTAGTGTTTCTCTTCTAATCCATCCTTCGTGTCAACTTCTTCCTAGTTCAACGTTCGGTCTCTAACACTGTGTCAGCTGCTAGGGAGGAATGCTGTGCCTGGTAGCTCACCATGCACTCTCCTTCACTACAGCCCTCAACATGCTGCACTGTCATTCTCCACTTACATGGTCATGAGCTTTGCAAGGACCTTCTACTCAGCACAGCATGGGTCCACAGTAAATACAGAAGACACCTGGTGACTGAGTGGCATAACTCATGATGGAGTAGAAATCAAGGCAAACATAATATTTCTGTAATGACTCTGGTAGGTTGGGTTAGGCAATATCCTCTTGTGAAGATTGGTATCAACTCTGAGAAATATTTTATTCAGTTGTAAAGTCCCAGTTAAATTCCTTTGTAAAACTGGAGAAATAAAGTCTTTGATTAAAAACTAAAATTTCCCCAGTCCTCTCAAAAGGGGTAGGGGAGGGGAGCAGGTGTAGAAGAATGTCTGATCTGTCATATTCTTTAGTCAGAGCCATAAACGTGTTTGGGTAAGACAAAGTGATGTTCTGATAACGTTGATAAAAGTAACTTGAAGACTGGGTCACAGGAAGCCCAAGATAAATGCTGAGAGGAAACAGGTTCTTTTTGAAGTAGCCTCTTCATAATCATTTTCCCACACATTTGTTCAACTTCCGAAGGAGGACTGAATACTTGATTTGCTTTGCAAATGAAAAAGCTTAAGAATGAGACATTCAGATAATGTTATAACATGTGCTTAGAAGGCTCCTCCAAGCTTGCTTTAAGTTTAGGCTGCAGCTTCAGAATCATGTGAACAGTTCCTGCAGTCACATACTAACTGTGTTACCTTAGGCTGGTACTTGGGGTTTTTGTGTTTTTCTGTACTTGGTTTTAAAAAGAGATTCTTGAGGGTCTTCATAAGAAGGTGGGATGGACAACGACCTCAGCAGCATCCTGACAACACAGGCAGTAATAGGTTCCCTGAGGGTGCACCTTAGTGGTGTCGCTTGGTGATAGTATCACAGCTCCAGAACTCAACTGGGGAGGAGGGGCCGCGGGTGGGAAGGTGCACTATTGCTTATCTTGCTTACACTATGGCAGGCCTCTAATTTTATTTCCATGTTCTACAAACATGTGTAGAAGTTTTACACTAGCTAGCACTTGGGAAGAGGAAGAGAGCAAGACCTGAAATGGCCAGAGGAGTCTCCTCTCTACACAAAAAGCACACTGAAATCCTTTGAAACTTGCTAACAAATCAAAACTTCTCAATGTCCTCTGTGAACTTCTTGAGGCTGCCTAGCACAGTGCCTGGTAATCAATAAATGTTTGTCCAAAGAACACACGATTAACAATAATCCAAGCAATGTTATTGTTTTGGAGATATTTTAAGCTCCTTAAAAGTTTTTGAAAGATATCATGATATCATTACCAATAAGAAACGTCTCCTTTTACCTTTATTTTCCATACAGACTTCTTTAAGTTTCTGTTCTCAAACACCTAATGACAAGGATAACAAAACTTGGATTAAAATATTTTTGGTGAAAATAAATTTTATCAACGAGAAGGGGCATTTTAAAAAACATCTCTCCCAGGTTTCCGTATCATGATGATTTCTGTTTAAAGACCCACAACATTAAGAGTTTCTGGTGTGAAATTACACAGGTCTCTCTTAACCTCATGAAACTGAGAGCCAAGCACAAAGAACCTGCCTATTAAGATCAGGATGGACATAAACACAAAAATAGCTCAGTAAAGAAGCAGACCACTATTACAGGCATTAGGTAAAGGTTTTTATTTCTTATTTAACCATGCTGTATGTATACATACAATATCAATATATACAACTTGAACAAATACAATATATACATAAAATACAACGAAAGTTGGCTTTTGAAATTAATACGACAAACTTATCATACGATTTGTAATTCTGGCCGGTATACAGTATTGTAGTAACGCTATTTAAGTTATTAATGATTTAAATTAGACTACAGTATAAGTTCAAAGGCACTAGGAAGATCTATGTTTTCTTCTACCATTTTAGATCAAAGAATAACTAAAAAGGAAAACAAATGCATACATTAAGAAACTGGGCAGACACTGGCATACTTAAATGTAAACTCTACCCGTTCTTTAATTCACAGCCCTGTAGGAAAGGGAGGGACTTTCCTTAAGATAAGAGTTAAGGGAAAGAATATTTTTAAAAGACTAGAAACAAAACAACCGAAACCTATAATCATAATTTTAAAAACATGTTACAGTTGAAGTAGCACCACCCTCTCCCCCAAAGTAACCTTAAATTTCTTGCAGCAAAAAAAAGTCCCCTTTTCCCAGAAAGTAGATGCCACAGCATGTCAAATGGATTCTACTTGTGGGACGAACACATAGATGTAGACCCGCCACCTTGATTACTCTTATACTTCACAAGAATCTAGACAAAAATGGGGAATACTATTATATTTTAATATCCTTATTACTACATGTAATTGCAAGGTTTACTAAAGAACATACCACAAACAACATTCTACCAAGGCTCCTTTTAATAAATATTACTTTTTTAAATTAAAGAGAAAAATAGCCATTCAATAACCTACTTATATGTGACACTCATTTTAAATCTGCTTCCTATATCAAATAATGAGCAAGTTTGTTCATCTATAGCCTTTCATGAAATTAACACCAAAGTTGCAAAATATTTCATTTATGGACAATGACACAAAGTAACTGTGAAGAAACCATAGAACTACTATGATTAGAGCTAAGTGAAGAGCTCTAAAGTCAGGTTCCCATGTTTTCACATGGATACTCAGGCCTGGCTCCAATATCTAATCTTGGTATTATATAAGATGACTATTTAATGCCCATCTGGTATAGTCAGTTCTAATATAAATGCTTTAAAAAAAAACTGCTAAAGTAGCCTGTTTTTAAAATTTCTCAACGTTTTGAGTTTTTATAGATTTCGTTTTGTTACTGCTATGGCGTGGAAAAGAAAAAAAACCTAACATACTGGCTTAAATTTTCTATAATGTTTTAAAGCTTAATTCTAAAGTTATTCCTTTTCTATTAACTGGATGGTTAAAGGGTAGACACGTGCATTCTTTAAAAAGAAGAAGTAGTCATATTTTTTTCCTACTGGTAAAATTAAGATTTCTCTAGAGTTATTATTAACAGAGTTAAATATGCATCTACAATTGCCAAGATATTCTGCTTACACAAAGCTTTTACAAGACATAAATTCACCTCAAGTCTTCACGGTACCTAAACAATGCCCCACAAAGTTATAAATGTCTAACTATCTTACACGTTACAAAGAAAATGCTGCCAGTTAACTGCAATTCTTATTACCTAGAAAATATTCACCATACACAGGATATTTAGTACATCACCTCTGGAATGTACTTTAAATTTATGGACACATTTTTACCACCACCTCACAAATAACGCTACATTCGCTCACCCCCATTCTATATACATCTTTGTAATGATAAGCCAATATTTAACCAAACTTACTAAAATAATGTTAACTTAATAAATACTCATTTATGAAGTCTTAAAACTTGTAGCCAATGCGTTTCAGGGCTGATTACATAATTTTAAAACTCATAAAAGAGAGAGATATATATATACATATATATATATAGTGGTTTTGGAGTAGCATAACTTTAAAAAAATAAAAATTTTGTAAGCAGTCAACAAAAGAACAAACAATTCTATGACTTTTTTTTTACTATAAAATAAAAATAATTTTTATTTTAGAGGTATGGTCTAACTGGATTTGTCAATGGAAGAAATTCAGGGAAGAATATTTTCTTTATAAAATAAGAAGAAAGACAAAACAAAGTGTTTTAAAGGCAAAGAATTAAAAGATATTTTTCTTGCTTTGTCTGTATTTTCTAGAAAACGAAGATCTTTCTCATTTGGGAGAAACAGAGCAATTTTCATCAAAATCTAGAACTCAGACACAGGAAAGCATCAGTTAATCATGTTTCAAAGTGAATTTAAAAAAATAATAGCCATAGAGGCAAATGTTAGTGATCAGTATTTAGCTTCTTAGTTTTCTGCAGCTGTGACTCCTTTGTATTCAGGTACAGATTCAATGTTTCAAGAAACATGAAACCAAAACAAACAAACAAAAAATTTGACTTGAAGTCAAAGTGGCAAAAAGAAATCCTGAGAGGTCCAGATGAAACATATCTTCAACTTTTGTTTTTTAAACATGTATACTTCTAAAGATTGACTATAGAATTATAAAATTTTCTATAGATCAATAAGATCACCCATCTCATATTTTAAATGCAATGAATGTTAGTATAAAAATTAGAACATATTATAAAAGGCCAGGTGGGTGTTAGGATAGAATCATTTCTTAGATTTGCAGCCCATACATTCATATATAACAGGAAAACATAGGACAATTAGACCTGCAACTTTCTATGTGCAAAACAGGACTTATATTTTTTTTTCTATTTTGAATATCCGGTTATCTAAATATACAGTAGTTGAGTAAATCACTAGCAGATTTATGTATACATTTAAACTGCAACTCTCTATAGTATAAGCTGCTCTCTCAACTTCCCTGCACAGTATAAGTTGAAAACTAATATGACAATTTGAACAATTACCAATTGTACAATTTTAATGTTATATTAACTTAATATATATAGACTAAAAGTTATTAGGCAAATTATTAGTTCCAGTCTTACTGCATGATCTACAGCTTCCATTATTTGAAATAACACAAAAGTCTTCAGTGTTTTAATCAAAGGTTTTGTCCAGGCATGAGGATATCACTAATTTTTATTCTGACTTTAAGTCTGTAACATTTACTGAAGTAAAGAGTCAATTACAGTTTCAGGCTTTGCAGAACGCTTTCTGTTTGGAGAAGAGAAAAAGAAAACATGAATGCTTTCCTAAAAGATTGAAATGCAAACACTTTACATAATTGTAAATTGTATGTAAATTGTAGTAGATAATACCAGGCAGCCATAGACTCTAGAAACAGGCCAAGGTTTGACATGCTTGACCATGAGATCAATTAATGTCTGCCTTTTCAGGCTAGGGAAAGGTCACCTAGAGTGAGCACAATAGCAAGGCCCTCCACTCCACCACCCACAGTGATGAAGGAGTGAGTGAACAATAAACTGGACTAGACAATGTGGACAGGCCAAGCGGTCTGCATGCTTGCCAGATTTGAACCCCCTTATTATCTCTTCTGGGGTATGCTAAAGATGCCAGCTTATTCAGTGAAAATCAGAGTCACAAATCATCTGAAGCAACAACTCACAAATGACTGTGTAGGAAATGATGGAAATGTTCCATTAATCTATCATGTTTATTGCAGTTTTGCTTATTAGCACACTGAAACATGTGCTTCTAATGAGGAATATCACATTGAACATTGTCAAGCAATGTAATGTAGTATCAATAAACCACTTATCATGTATATTTGTCTATAATTATGGCCATTTACTGTTTTCATAATACAGCAGGCTAATTCTGGCACACAGAGATGCTGGATTTGGCTCGGCGAATGTTAGCTCACATTTGTTTGGTTTTTTTTTAGATTAAACTGAAAAAGTATATATTTTAAAATAAGCATTCTGAAAACTGTATCCAAATATCTTATGAAATTATTTGCTTGTTTGTTTTAGGTCCACATAGCTTTTAAAAAGTGACTAAAGACGGAGATCTCACGTAAATAATCCTGATTTCTGGCTTCTCTTTTGAAACAAGAAGATCCAGAAACCATGGGCCCTCTTTCCCCAAACTAACTAGAAGCAGGGTAACAGGCCACTCACTCCAGACAGAACACGCTCCGTTTTGCCCCAGCCCACACCACTGCCTATTTTTCTCCCACACTGAGGGCAACTGTCTTACCATTTATCATCATACTTGAACTGTCACTTTTCTTACTAACTGCAGAGTTAAGAGGAAAATACCTCCATTAAAAGTGGAAAAGTCAAAGACACAGAGGAATTGGTGTTTCTTTGAATTGATTTGCTTCATTCATTAATATTACATGCATGGCTTCTGTTGGCATATGAAATGCTTTTAATGTCTGACATCTAAATGTTGAAGAATATAAAAATTTGTACACTTTTAATATGCTACTGATTCCTCCTCCCCAAATTTATAAAACTTAGGTTATGTCTATGAGATTACGTTGCACAAAAATATTAAAACTTAGACTTCACCCTACACGTAACTCAAAAGTCTAGGTACTCAAAGTAGGGAAAAATATAAGCTTATTATTTCCTGTCATTTCAGGAGCCCCAAGGTCTGTTAGTCAGTTTAAATAAGCTGAACAGTACTTAATGTAGGGAAGGGAGAGAAGAAATAAGCTCCAGCCCAGGGCTTTCACATCCTCATTTCTCTGGGCTATGTTACAATACATATAAACTACTCAATAGTCAAAGGACAGGGAAAGACAGAGAAGTTTTATTTAACTGGTGACTGAGGAAATCAAGGTTCTTGGGGCAGTATTCATGACAGAAAAATGAATCAGCTGAATACAATACCTTGGGAGTCTAACGAGGCAAATTAATTAGCATCTCACTAGAATAATTAGTGTAAGGATTAAGGAATTAAAATAGTAATGACTTATTATACATTTGGAAAGAACAAAGTAAATTAACAATAAATTCTACTACTCAGGAGGGCTAAAGAAGTTGGAAGACCTTAATTCTTTAGCCAGATTTTATTTACTCAAATTGTAACTACATAGGACTTCAATATTTAGTTAAATATATCAGACAAAATACTTATCATGTTAACTAAATTTCCTTTAAATGTACTTAATTTGAAAATCTCACTGCCTTTGGCTCATGGGACTCAAAGACAGCTCTTACCTTCTCCCTGTTTTTGGCCTGGCTTTCCCCTTTGAAGTCCGTGGCCTCTCTAATTTCATCAAGGACTGCCGTAGGCTCTCCTCAGTATAGGCAAGATACACATGGGAAAGGTCCACCTCAAAGGGCTATATGTAAAGGAAATAAACACAAGACATTCTTACAGAAGAATTTAAACCAGATTTGGGGGAAGATTTAAAATACTAAATAAACTCTTAGGAAGAAAAGCCAAAGACAAAACCAAATAAATATCTAAAGATATCTTTTTCTAATGCCATTTATCTCAAATGTATTCACTAAGTGTTGGTGAAGAAGCCCTGACACACTATAAATTCCTTAGTAGTAAAGAAAAACTGCTGCTGTTTTCCCTAAAGCTGCTACTTCCTCTTGTTGACCTAAGACTAGGACCAGCTTTGAAAAGGACAGACTTATTCTAGTCTCTAACCAAATCCCCAAGGCCCAGAGAGATGGTGAAAAGAGTCTCCAAAGAGAACTACATGCCACTCTTGTCACAGAAATGCCTGCCATCACGACTGAAGGTGAACAGAACTGTCCTAATAATCACCCCATCCTAGAGTCTCTATTCTCAAAATAGTAGCCTATATTTCAGCTGAAATGATTAATAGATATCATGATGATAACACAATTTAGTGACCCATATTCCTACAAAGAACCAACTGTAGTTTTTTTTGTTTTGTTTTTTTAAAAAAGCACTCTTACGTCTTTCTCCTTTTTATCAGGAACTGGAGTCTGCTTTCTCATGTTATTTCCTGTGTAGGCAACACATTTCTCAAAAAAGGAAAAAAGAAGGGGAGGAGAATTATCTTAATTAGCAATTAATACTATGAATGAGGCAAATTACTATGAGATATACTGATGGCACACTCATAAAACATGATTTGAATGCTGGAATAGAAAGGGACCCCAGAGGTCATTCAGTCCTATACACCAACCTACACCATCTCTACTATGTATAACACACAGAATATTCTGTGTGTTATAACATAATTATTAAAACATCTTATCCACTTCAGTGGCTTCTCACTTGATTCATCCTCTGGACCACCTTTCTCCGCATTGTAGCCAGTACAACTCCAGTCTACAGGAAGTATTCCATAGTATTTCATGAAAGGATGAAGGTTAATACTCACTAGTTGCCATTCCCCTATGTCTTCATTCCAATGGACATAGTTTTCAATCATTTCCTTTTAAAAGAGTCAGAGATGATCTACTTTTAATATTTAATAACATTTAAAATACTGAAAAATATTCATGGAACTAAAATCTTAATATAGTAAGTGAAAAAAGTTAAGTCTCAAAACATTATATACTGCATGATGCCCCTTTTATATATTTTAAAATATATACTTTCAAGGAATATATGTAGATTCAATTAAACTGTATAAAAATAAAAAGCAAGGAAATAAAGAACATGGCATTCAGGATGGTGGTTACCTTGAGCTTGAAGAGGTAAAGGGATAGAAGAGGCAAGAGGGAAACCACTTGGTTAGAAATAGGTCACTACCATGGTCCTAGCTTTTGTTTTGGGTGACAAGTTCACTACAAAATAACTAACTAAACAAAAGTAGGCCATCCAAGGACCATCAAGGACAGTATATTGTGAGCCAAATAGTAATTCTGTGCAGCTGAGGTCCAAAGGAAAAAAAATACTAAGGCTTATATTCAGACAAATTTCTTAAAGCTGTATATAGATTCAAAATAAATTTTTAAAAATCAATGTTAGAAATTAAAGATGATACAAATAGATGGAGAGATATACCATGTTCTCGCACTGGAAGAATCAACATTGGGAAAATGACTATACTACCCAAAGCAATCTACAGATTCAATGCAATCCCTATCAAACTACCACTGGCATTTTTCACAGAACTAGAACAAAAAATTTCACAATTTGTGTGGAAACACAAAAGACCCCGAATAGCCAAAGCAATCTTGAGAAAGAAAAATGGAGCTGGAGGAATCAGGCTCCCTGACTTCAGACTATACTACAAAGCTACAGTAATCAAGACAGTATGCTACTGGCACAAAAACAGAAATATAGATCAATGGAACAGGATAGAAAGCCCAGAGAGAAACCCACGCACATATGGTCACCTTATCTTTGATAAAGGAGGCAAGAATAAACAGTGGAAAAAAGACAGCCTCTTCAATAAGTGGTGATGGGAAAACTGGACAGCTACATGTAAAAGAATGAAATTAGAACACTCCCTAACACTGTACACACAAAAAAAACTCAAAATGGATTAAAGATCTAAATGTACGGCCAGACACCATCAAACTCTTAGAGGAAAACATAGGCAGAACACTCTATGACATAAATCACAGCAAGATCCTTTTTGTGACCCACCTCCTAGAGAAATGGAAATAAAAACAAAAATAAACAAACGGGACCTAATGAAACTTAGAAGCTTTTGCACAGCAAAGGAAACCATAAACAAGACGACAAGACAACCCTCAGAATGGGGGAAAATATTTGTAAATGAAGCAACTGACAAAGGATTAATCTCCAAAATTTACAAGCAGCTCTTGCAGCTCAATATCAAAAAAACAAACAACCCAATCCAAAAATGGGCAGAAGACCTAAATAGACATTTCTCCAAAGAAGATATACAGATTGCCAACAAACACATGAAAGGATGCTCAATATCATTAATCATTAGAGAAATGCAAATCAAAACTGCAATGAAATATCATCTCACACTGGTCAGAATGCCCATCATCAAAAAATCTACAAACAATAAATGCTAGAGAGGGTGTGGAGAAAAGGGAAACCTCTTGCACTGTTGGTGGGAATGTAAATTGATACAGCCACTATGGAGAACAGTATGAAGGTTCCTTAAAAAACTAAAAATGGAACTACCATACGACCCAGCAATCCCACTACTGGGCATATACCCTGAGAAAACCATAATTCAAAAAGAGTCATGTACCAAAATGTTCACTGCAGCTCTATTTACAATAGCCAGGACATGGAAGCAACCTAAGTGTCCATCAACAGATGAATAAAGAAGATGTGGCACATATATACAATGGAATATTACTCAGCCATAAAAAGGAACAAAACTGAGTTATGTGTAGTGAGGTGGATAGACCTAGAGACTGTCATACAGAGTGAAGTAAGTCAGAAAGAGAAAAACAAATACCATATACTAACACATATATATGGAATCTAAAAAAAAAAAAAAAAAAAAGGCCAGAAAAACCTAGCGGCAAGATGGGAATACAGATGCAGACCTACTACAGAATAGACTTGAGGATATGGGAAGGGGGAAGGGTAAGCTGTGACAAAGTGAGAGAGTGGCATGGACATATATACACTACCAAACATAAAATAGATAGCTAGTGGGAAGCAGCCACGTAGCAGTGGAAGATCAGCTTGGTGCTTTGTGACCACCTAGAGGGGTGGGATAGGGAGGGTGGGAGGGAGGAGATGCAAGAGGGAAGAAATATGGGGACATATGTATATGTATAACTGATTCACTTTGTTATAAAGCAGAAACTAACACACCATTGTAAAGCAATTATACTCTAATAAAGATGTTAAAAAAATCAATGTTAAAGTTCACTAAAATATACTGGAAAGACAGAAATGTGGGGAAAAGAATAATAGAGGCTAAGATTTTTAAATTATACTAGTATTTAGAGTTAGCATACATCTAGAGATGGATGGTAGTGATCACTGCACAACACTGTGAATGTACTTAATGTCAATGAACTGTACTCTTAAAAATAGTTCACTGCAGCACTATTTACAATAGCCAGGACATGGAAGCAACCTAAATGTCCATCAAGAGATGAATGGTTAAAGAAGATGTGGCACATATATACAGTGGAATATTACTCAGCCATAAAAAGGAACGAAATTGAGTTATTTGTAGTGAGGTCGATGGACCTAGACTCTGTCATACAGAGTGAAGTAAGTCAGAAAGAGAAAAACAAATACCATATGCTAACACACATACATGGAATCTAAAAACACGGTACTGATGAACCTAGAGGCAGGGCAGGAATAAAGATGCAGACGTAAAGAACGGACTTGAGGATACAGTGGGGGAAGGGGAAGCTGGGAAGAAGTAAGAGAGTGGCATGGACATATATACACTACCAAATGTAAAATAGACAGCTAGTGGGAAGCTGCTGCGTAGCACAGGGAGATCAGCTCAATACTCTGTGACCACCTAGAGGGATGGGATAGGGAGGGTAGGAGGGAGATGCAAGAGGGAGGTGATACGGGGATATATGTGTACTTATAGCTGATTCACTTTCTTGTACAGCAGAAACTAACACACCATTGTAAAGCAATTATACTCCAGTAAAGATGTAAAAAAAAAAATAGTTAAAATGGTAAATTTTATGTATGTTTTACCATTCCCCTGCCCACACACACACACAGAATTAGCATCCATAAACAAGGAGAAAAGGTTCGCACAGGAGTTTTGTTTATTCTAATTATAGGATAAAGAATGTTGAAAGAATAAACAGGACCTATGTCTTTACATGAATTACATGAATTTGGCCTTCCTCCCAGGACTAAGAAATTCTTATTCAGGTACTTAGTTACTCAAACAGAGAATTATGTATTAAGAACAGTTAACAGCTGAAGTGAAATGTGATGGCCATTAGTTCAAGAAAATTTTATCATCAGCAACTGAAATGTAAATATTTACCATTAATTAAATTAGAAATTATATTTCTTTAGTCCTTAACCCCAGCCAAGTGACCTAATACCTAAGACAGAGAAATTCCCATTTACCTGATAATCCTGAGGTATAAAATTATCAATAATAAGCATCTGAAGTCGAAGCTCCCGGCTAAGTTGTCGAATGTTCTCCAAAAGGCCTTCAATTTCCCTCTGATGTTCCTGTTGGAGATCGGCCATCTAACAGAAAATCAATGAAAATACTAAGGACAAACAAGATTTTAAATACAAAACAATTCCATCTGACCTAGGGCAGTGGTCTAGGAAACCTTGTAAGAGCTTACCCAGTTCTTTCACAAAAACAATGGACAGAGTAACACTATCTATCATTGTCTATTCCATGTTATTAGTTAAGGTTGGAAATAATTTAGCTTAACAGCTGAAATTAAAAATTGCAAATAAAGGCAAAAATTTTACTTCTTTAAAATTGTAAGCACATATTATGATTCCTTTAGGATTCTTAATCATACTTAATCAAAGAAATTCTTTTCTAAAAAATTCAAACTACAATAATAGGTAACTTCTTAAAGACCAACCTCTGACTTTGCAGCCATCAGCATAGTCCAAACTTTCTTTAACTTCTTGGTCTTTCCTTGAGCTTCTTCTTGCAAACTGGTATACTTTTCTTCAATATCCAAGCGTTCTTGCTATGACATAAAGTGATAAACTTCAGAATAATTTTATTCATTAAATCACAAGTTTAATTATTTAACAAATGACATAAATGTTTAGCAACTATTTCTTTCAAAGCAATCCACAGATATGCTTTAAAATTTTATTAAGGGATTTCCCTGGTGGCACAGTGGTTAAGAATCCACCTGCCAATGCAGGGGACATGGGTTTGATCCCTGGTCCGGGAAGATCCCACATGCTGTGGAGGAACTAAGCCCATGCACCACAACTACTGAGCCTGTGTTCTAGAGCCCACAAGCCACAACTACTGAGTCCACGTGCCACAACTACTGAAGCCCACATGCCTAGAACCCATGCTCCACAACAAGAGAAGCCACCGCAATGTGAAGCCTGTGCACCTGGGACTTCCCTGGTGGCGCAGTGGTTAAGAATCCACCTGCAAATGCAGGGGACATGGGTTTGAGCCCTGATCCGGGAAGATCCCACCTGCCACAGAGCAACTAAGCCCGCATGCCACAACTACTGAGCCTGTGTGCCTAGAGCCCCTGCTCTGCAACAAGAGAAGCCACTGCAATGAGAAGCCTGTGCACTGCAACAAAGAGTATCCCCTGCTCTCCGCAACTAGAGAAAGCCCACCCGCAGCAACGAAGACCCAACACAGCTAAAAGTAAATAAATTTATTTTTTTTAATTTTATGAAGATTATAGATATTCAGCTTTTCACTAGAAAAGTTAAATACCTTAGGTGAAGCATCAACCAGAAACAAAAATTTACATTACCTCCTTTTCCTCAAGTTCTCTGCGAAGTTGCTCTGCTCTTTTCCTCCTTTCTTCCAATTCCATGTTGGATTCTTCAAGAAGTTTCTCTTGTTCCTCAGCTTTTGCCAACAAATCAACACCACCAACAATTACCTTCTTCTCCAGTGCGGATAATTTCTCTAGCAGAGACTGATGCTCTTGTCTGTTAATTAAAATGAGAACACTCTGTATCCATCAATTATCTACTATTCTATTAAATTTCCCCAAATTTAACAAGGATTTGGATGTAAAATTTCAAAATAGGAATATAATTATATAACATCTCTATCAAATACACAACTGTGTAGTATTGCTTTTAATTACTATTCAATTTTCTTGCTTATACATCCTATGAGAAAAACCAGGAAATTTAAATCACAAATCCATCTCAATTCAGTAATACTCACTGGGCCTTAAGAAGATCTTTTTCCCGTTTCTCTAACTCAGCTCTAGCCTTGTTTCTTTCTTCTTCTTCCATGTCAAGCTTTGTTTCAAGTGCTTTTCTCTCCTCATCAATTTTTGCTTGCATTTCAACCATTTTATCTGGGGAAACTTTCTTTTTGCCTATTTGAGTCATATAATTCCAACAGTCACTTCAGAGTGAATGCTTCAGACAACATAAATTATCTTCAATATAAAAGATACATTCCTCATGAAAAGAAAATCAAATGTCAAAATTTTAAGGAAATCAACTGAATAATATATTTTATTTCTATTTATTATGTCCCTAGAAGATCTTTTTAACTAACTGCTAAATTCAAACTGTTGTCCAACTGTGCAGTGAAAACTAAGAACAGAAGTAAGTGAAAAAGAAGCATAAGAGATTAGCAGGGAAAAAAAAGAGAAAGATAAACAGGAAAACTAAATAAATAAAAAAAGCAAAGATATTTGTATGTCCCCAAATAACACATATCGTCAAAAAAGCAACATGATTATTTAGTTACTTTTTTCTGATAACCAGGTACAAAATCAAGTGGCTTCTCAAAACACCTCCCCACAAAATTTATTAAAATAAATGAATAAATAAAAGCCACAAAGGGACTTCCCTGGTGGCACAGTGGTTAAGAATCCACCTGCCAATGCAGGGGACACGCATTCGAGCTCTGGTCTGGGAAGATCCCACATGCCGTGGAGCAACTAAGCTTGTGTGCCACAACTACTGAGCCTGCGCTCTAGAACCCGCGAGCCACAACTACTGAGTCTGCATGCCACGATTACTGAAGCCCGCACATCTAGAGCCAGTGCTCTGCAACAAGAGAAGCCACCACAATGAGAAGCCCTCGCACCGCAATGAAGAGTAGCCCCTGCTCTCCGCAACTAGAGAAAGCCCACGTGCAGCAACAAAGACCCAACACAACCAAAAATAAATAGACAGAATTGATTCTTAAAAAAAAAAAGCCCACACACCACAAAGAATAGCCCCCGCTCGCCACAACTAGAGAAAGCCCGCGCACAGCAAGGAAGACACAATGCAGCCAAAAATAAATAAATAAATAAATAAATTTTTTTTAAAAAAAGCCCCATATAGGTATAAAATGTACAGATAAAAATATCAGGCAGAATTTTTAAGTAGTTTTTAACATATATTTTCAGAGGTTTTCTAAAATTGTGTTTGATAAAATTACTTGAAAGTATTTTACTTCATAGTATACTTTTAAAGGAAGTAACTCTATACTAATTATGTAACAGTTACATATGAATTAAACAGGCATTTTACAGTTGCTGTCACAATATATCATCATACCTTAAATGAACTAAAACAGCTTGTTATGATGTCAAACTCAGGATCCTAAATCTCCCTAAGTCAGATTAAACATTCCTAGTGTCAAATATAAGTAGAAATACTACAAAATAATGCAGCTAAGAAATACAGCTTCAAAATGATTATTTTGATTATAATGTCTAGTAGAGTGTTTTATGTACATATAATAGACGTTCAATAAATTTTATTGAATTTAAAAATCATGAAATTAAAATGAAAAACTAAGAAAGAGAAAAGAAAAACTAGCTTATTAAACTGGTTATGAAACTGAATCAAAGATAATTCATTTCTGGTAATACAATTTCTTTGAAACATATTTTCCTTCAGAAAAACAATCAAATTTTTCGTAGAATTGGTCTGAGGCTCTCCTGAAAGCTTTCTGTCATTCTTAACTTCCTTCCCAGAGGACCACAGAAGAGTGTAAAGAAGAAGAGTTTTTTATAAACTGTTAATGTCTCCACCAAAAGCTAACCCCTCATGCTAACAAGGAAAGAGAACTGAAAAATAAAGATGATGGAGATATACATCTGAATAAACTCTTTCAGGAACCAAGAGACGATGAATCATTCACAGGCTTTAATTCTTTGGGTTAAAATCATATAAAACCCCCAAAGGTTTAAAATACATTACCCTTCACTTCTATAGAAATACAAGAAAGTCCAAAGCAAACTAAAGCCACAAAACAAGTAAGTTAAATAGAAGAGTAAACAAAAGCACTGATCCAAATTCACGCTTCGGTGTGGTGTGATTCACTGCAATCCCAAAGTCAGGCCATAGACCTGACTCTGTTGGATTCTTTGGCACAATCACCTATACTGAACATTCTGAATTACACTGTTAAGAAATAATTTTAAAAAGTAATCTAACTCCTATTCCCAATGAATTCCTAGAAAGGATTTCCCATCAGTAATACTATTTCTTAGAAATTTGAGGGGGGAAAGTATAAGTTCAGGTATAAAGTAAGTGTATGCACTAAAATATTATAACTTCTTTTCCACTCCAAAATTGTAAATATTTAAAGAAAAAATGGCAAATATGTTAAGATTAAAAAATGTATGTGTGAAAACCATAGGAGTATAGAGTAAATGGTCTGATTGACACATGTACATTAATTTTTTAGGTTCCTAGGGTTGCAATTGTTTTGTTACTTAAAAACATACAGTTTCCTATTGCCAACAAACACATGAAAGAATGCTCAACAACATTAGAGAAATGCAAATCAAAACTACAATGAGATATCATCTCACACTGGTCAGAATGCCCATCACCAAAAAATCTAGAAACAATAAATGCTGGAGAGGGCGTGGAGAAAAGGGAACACTCCTGCACTGCTGGTGGGAATGTGAATTGGTACAGCCACTATGGAGAACAGTATGGAGGTTCCTTAAAAAAATAAAAATAGAACTACCACATGACCCAGAAATCCCACTACTGGGCATATACCCTGAGAAAACCATAATTCAAAAAGAGTCATGTACTAAAATGTTCATTGCAGCTCTACTTACAATAGCCAGGAGATGGAAACAACCTAAGTGTCCACCATTGGATGAATGGATAAAGAAGATGTGGCACATATATGCAATGGAATATTACTCAGCCATAAAAAGAAGTGAACTTGAGTTATTTGTAGTGAGGTGGATGGACCTAGAGTCTGTCATACAGAGTGAAGTCAGAAAGAGAAAGACAAATACCGTATGCTAACACATATATATGGAATATAAGAAAAAAAAAAACGTCATGAAGAACCTAGGGGTAAGGCGGGAATAAAGACACAGACCTACTAGAGAATGGACTTGAGGATATGGGGAGGGGTAAGGGTAAGCTGTGACAAAGTGAGAGAGTGGCATGGACATATATACACTACCAAACGTAAAACAGATAGCTAGTGGGAAGCAGCCGCATAGCACAGGGAGATTAGCTCGATGCTTTGTGATGACCTGGATGGGTGGGACAGGGAGGGTGGGAGGGAGGGAGACGCAAGAGGGAGGATACGGGAACATATGTATATGTATAACTGATTCACCTTGTTATAAAGCAGAAACTAACACACCATTGTAAAGCAATTATACTCCAATAAAGATGTAAAAAACAACAACAAAATAAAAACATACAGTTTCCAGACCCATAAAGAAGCAGTAAAATAAAAAAAAAATTTTATAGGTAGAAATACAAAAGCACATGCATATTGATGAATTACTACTATGCCTGAATTGCATTAGTTATTCAAAACCATTCAGGTAATATTTTCAAACTGATGTTTTAGCAGCAAAAATCTTATTGTGCTCTCATACCATTTTCATAAAGATGACCATGCATATATATAGCTAGGTTCAGTTTCAAAACTCTGATATTCAAGTAACATATTATTTTAGCCGGAATCAGTCCAATAAATCATATTTCTCCCCAAATAATATTTTAAGCTAAATGTGAATAGGTACCAACTCTCCTAACCAGGCACTTAAAAACATGGTATCATGAAAAGTTACGTTTACACTGGTTTTTTTTAAGATTTTTAAAAAATATTAATGAACCAAACCAACCAACCAACCAAAAAACAAACTTTCTTTTTCTAAAAGTGTAAATTTTCAGCACAAAATTTCAGGTAAAAAAATCTAAAAAGAATTTTAATGTCATAGAGTATTTAATTGAGCCAAACCAGAGTGGTAATATTTTAACTTCTCCTCTACCATGTGCTCTAACCAAAACTGTGAAGGTGAACTTTGGCAAGGTAAAGTTAAAAAGAAGAATTTCAGGAAGTGTTAACTGAATTAATTTCATTTTCATTATACGAGCACCCATGAGCATACATAACCAGACGTTTGATTCCTCACTTTAAAAAAAGGTAAAAGGTTAAGTGAAAGGTTAATGGTGAAATTATGGTCATTATTTTCTGGTAAGAAGGCAGGGATGAGTATGATACCATGTTGATGGATTTCCATCAAAACTTAGCATTAGGTATGGTAGACAATACAGCCTTAAAGGGACCTGTAACAGAATATCTTTTTTAAAGTAATGAGCTATGCGTTTGTAGAGGGTAAGTCAGATAATAAGGGCCTTGGAGTGCTATTTCTCAAGCAGTAGAACTGTGTGATAAAAATTAAAGATGAAGAAGAGCACGCCAGCACTTCTGAGCCCAGGAGATTTGAGTGGAAGCAGGAAGACCAGGATGGACTCTTGTACAGGGGTTGAGGTATTATCCTTGAGAACTGGCTGGGCTTATGAAGAAGAAGCAACATTCCTGGGAGGCACCTTGTATGAAAAATTGATAGTAAATGGGAAGAGACTGGCAAGAAAAGGGAAGATTCAGAGCAAATGTTGTGAGCTCTGGTGAAGGAAAGGGCAGTGATGCCATGAATGCTGATTGGAGAGTTGGAAAGGGAGCTGCTCTGAGTTAGGGCAGGAGGGACTGCTTTGACACAGTGATGTCAGGTGTGTCATGTCACTCACCTCTATATTCATACAGATTTTACTTTCTATGTATGAATGAAGGGATACTCATTCCCACTCAGAACACTCTTTTCTAAAAAAAAATTTTTTTTTAAAAAAAGGAGAAAAATCTTGAATATGAAATCACTTATATTTGTATTTCTAAAATTTGGCTTAATGGGTCTTTAAGAATTTAGAAAAATGATTACACCATGCGGTTTTGTTGTCTATTTTGTTAATTAGTTCTAGAATATCCAATGTGTTTGTCACTATCAATCTAATTATTTCTGAACTGTTCCCTTAAGAAGATTATTTGGAAACAAAAATGTTCCTAGAGGGCAGACAGCAGAAGCAAGAAGAACTACAATCCTGCAGCCTGTGGGAAAAACCCCACATTCACAGAAAGATAGACAAGATGAAAAAGCAGAAGGCTATGTACGAGATGAAGGAACAAGATAAAGCCCCAGAAAAACAACTAAATGAAGTGGAGATAGGCAACGTTCCAGAAAAAGAACTCAAAATAATGATAGTGAAGATGATCCAGGACTTTGGAAAAAGAATGGAGGCAAAGATCAAGAAGATGCAAGAAATGTTTAACAAAGACCTAGAAGAATTAAAGAACAAAAAAACAGAGATGAACAATACAATAACTGAAATGAAAAATACACTAGAAGGAATAAATAGCAGAATAACTGAGGCAGAAGAATGGATAGGTGACCTGGAAGACAGAATGGTGGAATTCACTGCTGCAGAACAGAATAAAGAAAAAAGAATGAAAAGAAATGAAGACAGCCTAAGAGACTTCTGGGACTACATTAAACACAGCAACATTCGCATTATAGGGGTCCTAGAAGGACAAGAGAGAAAGAAAGGACCAGAGAAAATATTTGAAGAGATTATAGTCGAAAACTTCCCTAACATGGGAAAGGAAATAGCCACCCAAGTCCTGGAAGCACAGAGAGTCCCATACAGGAGAAACACGCCAAGACACATAGCAATCAAATTGACAAAAATTAAAGACAAAGAAAAATTATTGAAAGCAGCAACGGAAAAACGACAAATAACAAACAAGGGAACTCCCATAAGGTTAACAGCTGATTTCTCAGCAGAAACTCTACAAGCCAGAAGGGAGTGGCATGATATACTTAAAGTGATGAAAGGGAAGAACCTACAACCAAGATTACTCTACCCAGCAAGAATCTCATTCAGATTCAACAGAGAAATCAAAAGCTTTACAGACAAGCAAAAGTTAAGAGAATTCAGCACTACCAAACCAGCTCTACAACAAATGCTAAAGGAACTTCTCTAAGTGGGAAACACAACAGAACAAAAGGACCTACAAAAACAAACCCAAAACAATTAAGAAAATGGTCATAGGAACATACATATCGATAATTACCTTAAACGTGAATGGATTAAATGCTCCAACCAAAAGACACAGGCTCACTGAATGGATACAAAAACAAGACCCATATATATGCTGTCTACAAGAGACCCACTTCAGACCTAGGGACACATACAGACCGAAAGTGAGGGGATGGAAAAAGATATTCCATGCAAATGGAAATCAAAAGAAAGCTGGAGTAGCAATATTCATATCAGATAAAATAGACTTTAAAATAAAGAATGTTACAAGAGACAAGGAAGGACACTACATAGTGATCAAGGGATCAATCCAAGAAGAAGATATAACAATTATAAACATATATACTCCCAACATAGGAGCACCTCAATACATAAGGCAAGTGCTAACAGCTATAAAAGAGGAAATCGACAGTAACACAATAATAGTGGGGTACTTTAGCACCTCACTTACACCAATGGACAGATCAGCCAAACAGAAAATTACTAAGGAAACACAAGGTTTAAATGACACAACAGACCAGATAGATTTAATTGATATATATAGGACTTTCCATCCAAAAACAGATTACACTTTCTTCTCAAGTGCGCATGGAACATTCTCCAGGACAGATCACATCTTGGGTCACAAATCAAGCCTCTGTAAATTTAAGAAAATTGAAATCATATCAAGCATCTTTTCAGACCACAATGCTATGACATTAGAAATCAATTACAGGGAAAAAACCGTAAAAAGCACAAACACATGGAGGCTAAAACAATACGCTACTATATAACCAAGAGATCATCGAAGAAATCAAAGAGGAAATCAAAAAATACCGAGACAAATGACAACGAAAACACAATGATCCAAAACCTATGGGATGTAGCAAAAGCAGTTCTAAGAGGGAAGTTTATAGCAACACAAGCCTACCTTAAGAGACAAGAAAAATCTCAAACAATCTAACCTTACACCTAAAGGAACTAGAGAAAGAAGAACAAACAAAACCCAAAGTTAGTAGAAGGAAAGAAATCATAAAGATCAATAAAACTAAAAACTAGTTCTTTGAGAAGATAAACAAAATTGATAAACCATTAGCCAGACTCATCAAGAAAAAGAGGGAGAGGATTCAAATCAATAAAATTAGAAATGAAAAAGGAGAAGTTACAATGGACACCGTAGAATTACAAAGCATCCTAAGAGACTACTACAAGCAACTCTATGCCAATAAAATGGACAACCTGGAAGAAACGGACAAATTCTTAGAAAGGTATAACCTTCCAAGGCTGAACCAGGAATAAATAGAAAATATGAACAGACCAATCACAAGTAATGAAATTGAAACTGTGATTAAAAATCTTCCAACAAACAAAAGTCCAGGACCAGATGGCTTCACAGGTGACTTCTATCAAACATTTAGAGAACAGCTAACACCCATCCTTCTCAAACTCTTCCAAACAATTGCAGAGGAAGGAACACTCCCAAATGCATTCTATGAGGCCACCATCACCCTGATACCAAAACCAAAGATACTACAAAAAAAGAAAGTTACAGACCAATATCACTCTTGAATATAGGTGCAAAAATCCTCAACAAAATACTAGCAAACAGAATCCAACAACACATTAAAAGGATCATACACCATGGTCAAGTGGGATTTATACCAGGGATGCAAGGATTCTTCAATATATGCAAATCAATCAATGTGATACAACATATTAACAAACTGAAGAATAAAACCATATGATCATCTCAATAGATGCAGAAAAAGAAAATTCAACACCCATTTATGATAAAAACTCTCCAGAAAGTGGGCATAGAGGGAACCTACCTCAACATAATAAAGGCCATATACGACAAACCCACAGCAAATATCATTCTCAATGGTGAAAACCTGAAAGCTTTTCCTCTAACATCAGGAACAAGACAAGGATGTCCACTCTCACCACTATTATTCAACATAGTTTTGGAAGTCCTAGTCACGGCAATCAGAGAAGAAAAAGAAATAAAAGGAATACAAATTGGAAAAGAAGAAGTAAAACTGTCACTGTTTGCAGATGATATGATACTATACATAGAGAATCCTAAAGATGCCACCAGAAAACTACTAGAGCTAATCAATGAATTTGGTAAACTTGCAGGATACAAAATTAATGCACAGAGATCTCTTGCATTCCTATACACTAATGATGAAAAATCTGAAAGAGAAATTAAGGAAACACTCCCATTTACCATTGCAACAAAAAGAATAAAATACCTAGGAATAAACCTACCTAGGGAGACAAAAGACCTGTATGCAGAAAACTGTAAGACACTGATGAAAGAAATTAAAGATGATACCAACAGATGGAGAGATATACCATGTTCTTGGATTGGAAGAATCAATATTGTGAAAATGACTATACTACCCAAAGCAATCTACAGATTCAATGCAATCCCTATCAAATTACCAATGGCATTTTTTACTGAACTAGAACAAAACATCTTAAAATTTGTATAAAGACACAAAAGACCCCGAATAGCCAAAGCAGTCTTGAGGGAAAAAAATGAACCTGCAGGAATCATACTCCCTGACTTCAAACTATACTACAAAGCTACAGTAATCAAGACAATATGGTACTGGCAGAAAAACAGAGATACAGATCAATGGAAAAGGATATAAAGCCCAGAGATAAACCCACACACCTATGGTCAACTAATCTATGACAAAGCAGGTAAGGATATACAATGGAAAAAAGACAGTCTCTTCAAATAAGTGGTGCTGGGAAAACTGGACAGCTACATGTAAAAGAATGAAATTAGAACACTCCCTAACACCATACATAAAAATAAACCCAAAATGGATTAGAAACCTAAATGTAAGACCAGACACTATAAAACTCTTAGAGGAAAACATAGTTAGAACACTCTTTGACATAAATCACAGCAATATCTTTTTTGATCCACCTCCTAGAGTAATGGAAATAAAAACAAAAATAAACAAATGGGACCTACTGAAACTTAAAAGCTTTTTGCACAGCAAAGGAAACTACAAACAAGACTAAAAGACAACCCTCAGAATGGGAGAAAATATTTGCAAATGAATCAACGGACAAAGGATTAATCTCCAAAATATATAAACAGCTCATGCAGTTCAATATTAAAAAAACAAACAACCCAATCCAAAAATGGGCAGAAGACCTAAATAGACATTTCTCCAAAGAAGACATACAGATGGCCAAGAAGCACATGAAAAGCTGCTCAACATCACTAATTATTAGAAAAATGCAAGTTAAAGCTACAATGAGGTATCACCTCACACCAGTTAGAATGGGCATCATCAGAAAATCTACAAACAACAAATGCTGGAGAGGGTATGGAGAAAAGGGAGCCCTCTTGCACTGTTGGTGGGAATGTAAATTGATACAGCCACTATGGAGAACAATATGGAGGTTCATTAAAAAACTAAAAATAGAATTACCATATGATGCAGCAATTCCATTACTGGGCATATACCCAGAGAAAACCATAATTCAAAGAGACACATGCACCCCAATGTTCACTGCAGCACTGTTTACAATACCCAGGTCATGGAAGCAACCTAAATGCCCATTGACTGAAGAATGGATAAAGAAGTTGTGGTACATATATACAATGGAATATTACTCAGCCATAAAAAGGAACGAAATTGGGTCATTTATTGAGATGTGGATGAATCTAGAGACTGTCATACAGAGTGAAGTAAGTCATAAAGAGAAAAACAAATATTGTATATTAACGCATATATGTGGAACCTAGAAAAATGGTATAGATGAACTGGTTTGCAGGGCAGAAATTGAGACACAGATGTAAAGAACAAACATATGGACACCAAGCGGGGAAAGTGGCAGGGGGTGGGGGGGTGGGGGTAGGGGATGGGATGAATTGGGAGATTGGGATTGACATGTACACACTAATATGTATAAAATGGATAGCTAATAAGAACCTGCTGTATAAAAAATAAAAATAAAATTGAAAAAAAAAGTTCCTAATACCTTCCTCAATAAAAACTGAAATAAATTAAAAAAAAAGAATTTAGTAAAAAAGGAAGTTTTTTTTTAAAAAATGCTAAAGTTGAAATATATTTTAAAATACAAAGACAGATACTTACCTTGTTAAAAAAAATCATTAAATAAAAAAAATGTAATGTGGTTAAACAACAAAGTTCTTTATAGTTTAAATAATTGTACCACATGGAGTGCAAATCAATCACACCAACCTGCTTGATCTTTCAATAAGAAGTAGTAAGCAAACCGTAGACAGGAAGCATATGCACAGAGATGAGGAGGAAAAAAAGAAAAAACATTATTTCTTTTGTAGAACAAAGAAAAATGTATAACAGCATTTATTTATAGTATAAGTATAGAAATAAATCATTATAAAAACTGAAATAGAGCAGTTGTATGCAAAAAGAAAAGTATATTCAACATAATCAGAGATAATAATTTAAGCAAGATAATAAGATTTAGTGTAAGATTACAATTCAAATCAATCTTAAGAGCTCACACTGACTCCCAAACTCCTGCAAACATAACAGTTCAGCAACAAATGGTGGACATGGAATTGGGAACCTGCTAAGACCTGGGAAGTAATCTAAAAGGGCAAACAGAAAATTAAGCCAATTTTAAATATTAATAAGTTAAAAGTAGCAAAAGTCACATTGTTCATTTTCGAAATTTCCCAATTCAATGACCTTCTAATAGAAGGATACATTACAGGTGTGCCCCCCTTTAAGAAAATCCAACACAAAAACTTCAACCAACTAGAGTTTAGAGTAAACTGTAGTGATTATGTGATAAACAAAAGCATTTAATAAAGAATTTTTAAAGACAGCAAGTTCTCCCAATACAATTGATTTCCCAACTTGATTTATAAGCAATTTTTTCAGAAAAAAACATTTATTGCATAAAGTGAAGTACACCTGTATAATAACAAACTTGCATTCAACCTATCAGTAGACTGTTAAGGGTAATTATAATAATGATTCTATAGAAATAAATGATCAACTGATAGTTCAAACAAAGAACACCTTAAAAAAAAAAGGCCATTCATATTTTTAAAAGGGAAGGTACGCACAGCAACCACATGCTGGGACAACCATCTCTCCACTTCACCAACACACCCACAGTGCAACAAAAGAATTCAATGTTATATGCCAGGTATATAAAGAGTAACTAAAACTGCTTGAAATGAACAAGGTACAACTCATTTCATAATATACTTTGATGTAACTACTTTCTAAGGATTAAAGTAAAATTTTAAAACAGAAAATTAAATTGTAATGCCTCCCACTCAGATATTTTCTATATTTTGCAGTTTGTAATACAAAATGAGACTTCCACATGGTTTCTAAAGCAATTTCATGTATTTTATAGGTTAGCCTATGAAATTAATTGTCTTGGTAAAATGTAAGAATTGCAATAGAGAAAATAATTCCTAATATTCTTGGAAGTCTTCCTCTAGCAAGCTAAAAGCATAAGAACAATAACCAAATGTTTCTGTTATTAGTTTGGGAAAGGTAGGTATACAGATAATGCTTTAAAAAGCAGTAAGCTGCAAACTAGTACAAGGAAGCATCAACTCTCTTTCCTTCTGAAAACTAAATTATACATAAAATTAATAATACTTTTCAACTTAATTTATTAAATTACAGTGTAAGAAAAGGCCTTTAGGTTTGAAATAAGTCTAGATAGATAGATCCTGCATAACACTTTCGTGTGGATCTGAATTCTCTAATCATACCTTAGAAAGTTTCTTAAAATCAATCACGCAATTCAGAAATAAGGATAAATGGCCATTTGAAATAAAATACCATTCAATTTATCTTTACTTGCTTCAAACTTTACATTTTTCTTTATTAGGGAGTTTTCAATCTTAAGCTACCCCTAAGAACAGGACACCAAGGAGTAAAATCTTTTTAACTATAAGACATGTTATAAAGGGCACTGGTGTACTTCCAAATATAAGGTGTACCTTAAGAAATTCAGGATTTTGTTATTACAGGTCCCTTACCTGACTAGGATGTATCATGAAACATAAAAAGGAACCAAGAGTTATTCTCTTATACAGCTTACTAGCTCTCTTTACATTATCTCAACTGCAAAAGCATGAATCTCTCTTCCATTGTCTCAAACATAAGCGTAAGCATATGTTTTAACAATTACGGTTAACTGGAAGCAATGAAGAGGGGAGCTAAAGTCATCACATGCTTTGTTTTACTGAGAAGTCCAACATGTATTCTTTAAGTAATGACAGGGAGCGGTGCAGCATTTCTCAAATGAAGCCCATGGGTTATGGAAAAGCCAAAGCTCTGTTAGAGAATTTAAGAGCTACCACTCACTAGGCAAGAACTTATCCAGAGGTTTCTCTATGACAGAACATGTGGAGTCTGAACTACTGCTGCTGCTACTGCCTGGAAGACAAAGAAATGAGCCCAACGGGAACCAAAGAAAGAGGAAACAAGAAAATGAACACATACACAGAGAAAAATTCAATTCCAAAGAAAGAATTTTAAAGGACAATCAAGCTTTGTATTAAAGAACCAAAACCTACTTTCCCTTAAAACCAGTCTTGGTACTCTATGCAGTATTCTCTAATTACAAAGCCATACAGGGGAATTAGAAACTCTATTCCTTTAAGTATCCACTGTGGGCAAATCCCACTATTCACTTAAAATATAGTAATTCAGAGGGTTGGAATGAAGAGAATAAAAATAAACAAATCATTTGGTGACATTTAAGTCTATTTAAACCATTTAGGTTGATAAGCTAAAGGAACTGAGTTTTAAATTTTAAAGTCACGAACAATTAAAATTACAGGAATGATAAATTACCCTTTAATACAGACAGTTCGGTTTGTCTTCAATTTCACTCTTTCACCTCCAAAACATCAAACTATCAGATGTGATTATATATGTTTAAGGTTTCACAGCAAAACTTTGAAAGGCTTACTGAAATTTTTAAAATTTCTAAGCCTGGAAGGAAGATATGTTACTATTAAATATTTTAACATATTAAGCAGTGGCATTTTTTTCTATTTAAAACTTTATTTTTAACAAATCTATCATCTGCTTTAGCTTTGAATACTTTACTCTGAAAAAATAGGTGTGAACACAAAACCACTTCTCTAAATCAGGGGTCTGCAAACATTTTCTGTAAAGGGACAGATGATAAGTGCTTTAGGCTTTGTAGGCCAGACAGACGCATGTGAAGGCAGCTGTAGACCATATGTAAACAAATGAGCATGGCTGTTTCATAAACTTTTATTTACAAAAACAGGTGGTGGGCTGAATTTGGCCAGCAGACTACTTGCCAACTCTTGCTCTAAATTATATTTTTCCTGTCTTTTGAAGGACTCTTTATGGCTTTTAAATTAGGGACACCTGATCAAACAGCAATGGGTTTATTTTCAGCAAGAACATTTTAATAAGACAAGCAAAATATGCAGCAGCTTGAAAACAATGATCCACATTAATGGAAGAGAGTTCTGAAATAAATATTCAGGGTTAAAGGATTTGAAATGTAGGCCATTATAATATGTCTCTCTCTTTTGCATGTCATCTATATCTTTATCACAATGAACACAGTCTCAATTCGTACTTGGCAACAAGTGCCCAGTGTAACAGGTGAGAATGAGGGTACATTTTATAAAGAGAATACATTTTACATTCTATTAAAAATACAATCCTTCTACAAATTTATTACTTAAAAATTCAATGATTAAAGCGTAATCATGTTTGAAAAAAAAATTTCACATTATCCTAATTTCCTAAAAATTTAGATTCCTAACATAAATAAAAGTCCTCACATTAAATTAAAATCCCATGTGAAATTTTAAAATGGTATATCCACTATCACAGATTTTTATAATTCTAAATTGTAAAAAAAACAAAACCAGAACATATTATATGCTGATTCATCTAGAAATAGGAGATCAGTATAGGAGGAAAAAATAATGCAAAGTTAACCAGGTATATGGCATACTTCCTCTGTTCTAATTGCTACCACAATTAAAAATGGCAAAATAAAAGTCATGCACTCGACAGCCTTAGGAATGTTAAACCATCATTAGGCAGCAATCTCATTTAATTTCCAGAACACTAAAATGAACTTACCCCTTCTTTTTTTCCTTTTCTCTCCATCTTCTCCAACCTCACCCTCTTCATCATCATCCTCCTCTGACCCACTGATATCAGAGCCTGATATTTCTTCCCCTTAAATAGAAATTTAATACAATGATGTTTATTCTGTGCCAGGTCACTGGCTATTTAGGAAATGCCTATATAAACTTTCTTCATTAAGTTTTTGTGCCCTAAACAAACCTTATTTTAATATTCCTAGACAGTATATCAGATATGCTAACCTCAGAAACAGATACAATGTACACAGAGGCTTTATCTTTAAAGTTCCTAAAGAGAAGTTAGATTCTGATCCATTTAAAATTTCAAATTATTAGTTTAAGTACAGTTCTAAATGTTACATGTTAGAGTTATTATTTCAGTCTTTAAAAAATATGATCACTTTTGGGGAGCATTTTCTTAGTTTTCTGTTTAAGATTTTAAATTCATTCAACCTGTTTATTTTTTTAAGGGCCATAAAACTGTCATCGAACACAATGATCCCACTTTTAGGACTGTATCACATGAAGTAATTCAAAAGAAGAAGAGCTTATTTGTACACAAATATGTTAACTTAAAAAAATCAAAAAAAGGGATTAAGCTAATATTAATGCAAATCAGTGCTATAATACCTTCAAAGTAGTTATTTAAAATTACTACTGTCCATATATGAAATATCTAAGAAAACAAAAGTAACTGGGGGAGGAGTAAAATATACACTAATCATAATATAATATTTGAACCTACAAATAAAAGATGGAAAGAAATCACAGAGTCTCGGGAGAAGAAATTCATTAAACATATTTTGTTCTTTAGGCCTAGAAACAATGACACCCTGGTAGCAATGAGCACACCTAATGCCTAAATCTTGGTTTCTAAATACCATTCTCCAATGAAAGGAGCCAGGGAGAAATAAATGATTTTAAGGCCAGGGTAGGGAAAATAAAAAAATGAGCTCTAAGCATCTGTGGTGCCAGAAAGTGAGGAAGTGCTCAAAAAACAAGTAAACAAACAAACTGATGGGAGCATGTTGACAGGATATATGAACTACCCTGAAGGAACTCCTAATGGCCAAAGCTGGAACAATCTGAACAATAAAATAAATAGTATTATTGTATTATAAACCCACAGACTAAAATAATTATCCATGAGTCCATATTGACATAAAAAATACTCAAATAAACAAACAAGTGGGGGAGAAGAGACTGCTTTTCCTTACAGTAGAATTCCAGACACTCCAAACACTAAACATTAGAAGAAACAATGGGAAGAGAATGTCACCATTGAGCAAATGCACAAACTACTGTTGGATGCTAACATTAGTGGAAGAAAGTATGATGAAAAACAGGACCTTTGTATAGTCTCAAAGAATTTGGTTGGCCAAAAGGTTCATTCGGCGGGTTTGCAAAGCAGAAACAGAGACACAGATGTAGAGAACAAACATATGGACACCAAGCGGGGGGTGGGTGGCAGTGGGATGAACTGGGAGACTGGGATAGACATATATACACTAATATGTATAAGATAGATAACTAATAAGAAACTGCTGTATAAAAAATAAAATTTAAAAAGTAAAAATATAAAACATAATTTAACAAAAGGTTCATTCGGTTTTTTTCCATAAGATGGCTCTAGTAGCACTTAGCTGTCTTTAACTTCATTTGAAACAATTTTGTTAGATTGTATGTGACAGCTGTCATATCAACGTGTATTTAAAAAAAAGACTTATCAAAGCTGGTGAATTTTTGTGTACCCATTTTAATATTGAAGATGGAAGAAAAAAAGGAACATTTTTGGCATATTATGTTTTATCATTTCAAGAAAGGTAAAAACGCAACCGAAATGCAAAAAAAGATTTGTGCAGTGTATGGAGAAGGTGCTGTGACTGATCAAATGTGTCAAAAGTGATTTGTGAAGGGTCGTGCTGGAGATTTCTAACTGGATGATGCTCCACAGTCTGGTAAACCAGTTGAAGTTGACAGCAATCAAATCGAGACAGTAACTGAGAACAATCAACGTTATACCACGCAGGAGATAGCCGACATACTCAAAACATGCAAATCAAGCGTTGAAAATCATTTGCCCCAGCTTGGTTATGTTAATCGCTTTGATGTTTGGGTTCCACATAAGTTAAGCAGAAAAAAAAAACACAACTTCTTGACAGTATATCCTAATGCGATTCTCTACACAAATGTAATGAAAACATTCCATTTTTAAAACAAATCGTGATGGGCAATGAAAAGCGGATACTGTACAATAATGTGGAATGGAAGAGATCGTGGGGCAAGCTAAATGAACCACCACCAACCACACCAAAGGCCGGTCTTCATCCAAAGAAGGTGATGTTGTGCATATGGTGGGACTGGAAGGGAGTCCTCTATTATGAGCTCCTTCCGGAAAATCAAACGATTAATTCCAACATGTACTGCTCCCAGTTACCAACCGAAAGCAGCACTCGATGAAAAGCATCCAGAATTAGTCAACAGAAAATGCATAATCTTCCATCACGATAACGCAAGACGGCATGTTTCTTTGATGACCAGGCAAAAACTGTTACACCTTGTCTGGGAAGTTCTGATTCATCTGCCATATTCACCTGACATTGCACCTTCAGATTTCCATTTATTTTGGTCTTTACAAAATTCTCTTAATGGAAGAAATTTCAATTCCCTGGAAGACTATAAAAGGCACCTGGAACAGTTCTTTGCTCAAAAAGATAAAAAGTTTTGGTAAGATGGAATTATGAAGTTGCCTGAACAATGGCAGAAGGTACTGGAACAAAAGGGTGAATATGTTGTTCAATAAAGTTCTTGGTGAAGATGAAAAATGTGTCTTTTATTTTTACTTAAAAACCGAAGGCACTTTTTGGCCAACCCAATATCTCTCCACAAGGTACATATTAATTACAAAGGAAATAATAAAATAGTAGATTTATAGTGGAGAAAATTTGCAGAATAATTATGAGAAAACTATAAATAAATACAAATTGAGGAACATTCTACAAATACATGACCAGTACTCTTCAAAAGCATCAAGATCATGTACAACAAATAAAGACTGAGGAATTGGAGACTGGTGGAAACTAAACAGACATGACAACTAAATGCAATGTGTGATCCACAACTGCATCTTGGACTAGAGGAAAAGGGCATTAGAGAGAAAACTGTCAAAAGTCTAGTAAGGTCTGTGGATTAGTTAATAAGTTTGTACCACTGTGAATTTCCTGGTGTCAATAATTGTACCATGGTTATGTAAGATGCTAACATTAGGGGAAGCTGGCTAATAGGTATATAAGAACTCTCCTTGCTATTGTGAGTTTTCTATAAGTCTAAAATTATTTCAAAATAAAAAGTTAAAAAATTATGCTTTTAATGTTTCTGCCTATTTTTTAACTGTTTTTCTGATTAACTCTATTAAATGGATTATAAAAACAATATGTCCTAAGAGCATAAATAAAATGAAATTTATTAAAAATAAAGTCAGCATTACCATATTATCCAGCAATTCTACCTCTGGGTATATACCCAAAAGAACAAAAGAATTGAAAGCAAGGACTCAAACAGGAATTTGTACACCACATTCATAGTAGCATTATTCACAATAGTCAAAAGATAGAAGCAACCCAAGTGTCCATCAACAGATGAAGGTATAAACAAAACATGGTATATACACACAATGGAATATTATTCAGTCTTAAAAAGGAAGGAAATTCTGACACATGCAACAATATGGATGAACACTGAGGACATTATGTTAAGTAAAATAAGCCAGACACAAAAGGAGACATATTATATGATTCTACTTACATGGGGTACCTAGAATAGTCAAATTCATAGAAATAGAAAGAACAGTGGGTTACCAGGAACTGAGGGAGAGAGAGGGATGGGAGCTAGTGTTTAATGGGTACAGAGGTTCATTTTGGGATGATTAAAAAGTCCTGGAGATGGATGGTGGTGATGGTTGCAGAATAATGTGAATGTACTTAATGCCACAGAACTGTACACAAAAATAGTTAAAACGGTAATTTTTATGTTATGTATATTTTACAATAAAAAAATGTAAAAAATAGGGTCAGCAAAATAAAGATATGAACTCAATATTAAGAAATCTAAGAAATTTTACATCTTTAAAACATACTGACTATAAATACCACCTAGTGGTCACATTTAAAATACCAAATTCCATTATCTAAGAGGCAGCTCAATTACTGCTTTTCCTCAATAATCTTACTCAAATTTACTGAATCAGCACCTTCTCCAAATATTTGTGATGTTGGCATCTCTGGATTTCATATCTGATCTAACCAGTTTCCCCACAGACTGAAAAGAGGCAATTTCAAAGCCCTTTATTCACCTGGTATGCAAAGGAGCCCTATGCCAGTTAGTTCTTAGCACGAAGATCCAGGAAGTCACTGACTGCCTAATGATGGTTGGTAAATTTCTCGCCCTAATGAATAAGGTCTTCAAATTTTCTAACCTTCTGACATGATATCTTGTTAGAAAAGAATTTCCAAAATAGAATCTCATGTTCAAATTTAAACACGAAAGCATATTTTCAAGGCCATGCAATGAATTTTTACTTAAGAGTAAACTAGGTTTACCCATGACTCTCTGATTGCTTTGTTTACTTCAAATAATAGTGACTGATACCTATCACAAAGAACTCTGGTCATTTTCGCTAAATACATGTATGGTAGAACTTGCTCCTATATAGAGACAAATAAAAATTCATTATTTAATAAGTGGACATATGGAATCTTTACAAAAGATCATGGGGACTGAGATGGAGGTTTAAATTAAATGAATTTTTTTAAAAAAATCAATACACAAATATTATATAATTCTACTTGAGCTTAATATGGAAATGTTAAAGTATGTAAGTATCAATTTACCTTGCAGAAATATTCCCTTAAATATCAATGTTAGAGGTTCAGAGAATTTTTAATAGGTGGCTTTTTATTAGAACACTTACTGGCTAAACAACACGTTTTTAGCCAACATTAAGATTAATATTTTGAGAAAATGTTACCTTCTTCAAGCTTTTTTTTCAGTTCTTCTATTTCTTTCTGAAACTGACGAAGCAAAGCATCCTTTGGATCTTCATTAATTCTAGCTTTATTTTTAATATTCTTAGCACGATTAGCATACCGCAATGTACTGATGGTTTCATCATAATTGTAATCTGCTGGTCCAATATTTGCACACTGTTGAATTAGGAATACAAAACGTTTTACACTTGACACAAATTAATACTACCATTATGAACATATCAAAAAGAATTCTGGAATATATTTCCATTCCAGTCTTCCTGAAAAAGAGGGCACCACCACATAGGCTTCCAAACAATACAATTATAGACTCGCACACATGGTGTACTAGAAAAAATAACTCCAAATTTTAAAAAGTAAAATAATCAATAGTTTTTTAAATGTTATGAATATTAACTACTGGCATAAGCAGGAATCTTAAATTTTCCTGATGATAACTATACGACCAATTAAGTCTTACCATCATGGTTTTTGAATTTCCTCCTAAGGAATCCTGAAGAAGACGAGTCAATTTAGAGTTACGATAAGGCACATGAGTGCTTTTTCCATCAACCAAGGCAGAAATAACATTACCAAGGGTAGAAAGTGAAAGATTGATTTTTGTAGCTTCTTTCAGGCGCTGCCCAGTAGCTCCAGTTTTTGCTTGTCTTTCTGAACCCTTACAATAAACAGAGACAGAAGTAAAGCTAAAATAAAAAATACAGAATATTCTTCCCAAAGTTAAAAAAAGTATTTTAACGGTAAAAGATCTAATATATCTGGAATTCACTTCAAAATAATACTGGAAGGGAAGAAGTGGCTGAGGGTAGAGATGAAATAGGACTGGCCATGAACTGATAATTGCTGAAGTTGGGTGATGGGTACATGAGAAATCATTATACTATTCTATCTACGTTGTATAGGTTTGAAATAGTCCATAATTAGTAGTAAGTTAAGGGGACTTCCCTAGTGGTCCAGTGGCTAAGACTCCACACTCCCAATGCAGGGAGCCCGGGTTCAATCCCTGGTCAGGGAACTAGATCCCACATGCCGCAACTAAGAGTTCGTGTGCCGCAACTAAAGATCCCGCATGCCACAACAAAGATCGAAGATCCCACGTGCCACAATTAAGACCCGGCGCAGACAAATAAATAAATAAATATTAAAAAAATAATAATAAGTTAAACACATACACAGGTAAAACTTAAAAATTATATAATCACTCCTTTTCACTTGAATTATTATTTATTTATAAAATAAAAAGAAATCACAAGAGTTATTCTTAAGTAGCATCCTGTTACTTACAGCAAGATCTACAAGATGGAGCTTCCCCATCCTGACATGCATGTTACCATCAACGCCTTTTTCACTGCATTCTATAGTAATTGTAAAGATGGCATGGGAACGGGAACTATGTTCATTCATATTAGTTGCACCAACAGAACCTTGAATAAAGGGAGGAAATTATTTAAAACTATAACAACAGGGAATGCCTTTAAAAATAATTAAATATCCAGAATACTGAATTTCATCAGAGCCAAAAGCCAGAGAGCATGGCTAAAACATAAAAACTTAGGTATATTTAGCCATTATTAGAAATTTCTGACAATTTATGTTGATAACAAAAAACTGTATTTTTTTCACATGAAAGAGGGGATTTGAGAACAAAATACTTAATTTCAAGTATTGCTGGCTTAAAAAATTAACTAATTTACATAAAAAATACATGTTAAATAATTCAAAAAATTAACTGCTGTTTCAGCTGTCTCTAAAAAGTATTATTGATATGTTCTGGGAATCAACCACAGGAATACTTGCATATATACATTAGATGATACAAAGATATTCAGGGAAGAACTGTTTACAACAGCGAGAGATCAGAAACAACCAATATGACAGTGGTTAATCAATTATAGAATAGTCATACTATGAATTACTAAGCAGTCTTTTTTAAAAAAAAATAAGGTAGATCTGAATGACATGGAAAGATACCCATAACATATGAAAAAAAGAAAGGAATATAGAGCATAATCCCATTTCTGTAAAACAAAAGCATCCATTCAAAATATGCTAAGAATTTGAGTGTGTATAAATATTTTACATGAATATATTGTGCAAACAAAGAAAAAGATCTGTTTTGTTTTTCACAATAGGCATGTATTGGGTGTTTTTTTCTTAAATTCCAAAGTATTTTAAAAGCAATATGTTAATTTCACCCAATGCCAAAATTATTTTCCTACTATATTCATGTAGAGCTTCTCCATGTGAGCTGTGATTTTACAATTTAAACATTAAAAGGGTACTCTTTATTAGCAAATGGCTATAAGTCAGATAACTAGAAAGTAAATTGCACTGGTAAAGAAAAGTAAAGCCCAATGAAAGAAGGTAAATGGAAAATCAGTGAGGGAAAATGCAAGGATCTGTGATTCCATACTATACTTTTCTGTTTTCTTTTAAATCAAGTTATGAATTTTTAAAATCAATTTTCTCCAAAAATATAAAAACTAATAAATCTGACACCACTTCAAATCATCTAATCAGATGTAACACACTATACATATTTCCACAGAGTAGTAGGTCTTATTTTACCTTGTTTTTTTTCCACTTAACATTATCTCCTACATATATTTCCATGTAAAAACCAACTTGAAATTTTTACTAAAATTGAGTTATTATCTTACTGGGAGATATTTGGGGTTGTCGCCTATTTTAGTTCTTCATAAGGGACACTAATATGAGCATCTTTGAGTAGATACCTTTCTTTCTCTTTAGAATTATATCCATGGGAAATATTTTCCAAACTGGAACTACCTTATGAAAGGATAGGAATAGTTTTATCACTATGTGATTATCAAAACAAGCTATAGCAGTGTTTTTCAGTTTGGAGTGGGAGAGAAAGTGTAATTTGAAAAAGTCATATTAAATATTTTAATACCCATTGCTTTTGCAATATAAGTAAAGCATGCTATTTATGATTGTGATTTTTCTGTATTTCCGGTTATGAAAACAAAGCAATGCAACAGATGTTATGTCAAAATTGACCTACACTGAACTTTACAATCCCTAGGAGAGAACAGCTTGCAGCAATCAAGTAGACTAAATGATCCAACCTAACACACTGCATAATGGAAATAAAACATTTCCATAGCTGTAATTTTTGTCAAAATATTTATTTTGGAATAAAAAATTAAATTTTTATGTTTTTCAGGGAGGTACAGAAAAACTTATCCCAATCCTTCTCTTCCCCACCCTCCTCGTCCTTGGCAACCACAAGTCTGTTCTCTGTACCTATGAATCTGTTTCCATTTCATGAATGTGTCCATTTGTGTTGTATTTTAGATTCCACATATAAGTGATATTATATGGTATTTGTCTTTTTCTTTCCGACTTAATATGATAATCTCTAGGTCCATTCTTGTTGCCACAAATGGTATTATTTCATTCTTTTTTATGTCTGAGTAATATTCCATTGTGTAATATTCCTTCTTTATCCATTCATCTGTCGATGGACATTTAGGTTGTTTCTATGTCTTGGCTATTGTGAATAGTGCTACTATGAACATAGGGGTGCATGTATCTTTTCAAATTATAGTTTTGTCTGGATATATGTCCAGGAGTGGGATTGCTGGATCATCTGGCAACTCTTATTTTTAGTTTTCTGAGGAACCTCCATACTGTGCTCCATAGCGGCTGCACCAATTTACATTCCCACCAGCAGTGCAGGAGGGCCCTCCCCTGCAGCTAAACCTTTAATTTTTGAACTCAATCTATTTGTTAATGAAGACTATTTTCCTCTCTGCTATCTTAGGTGTTCAAATCTCTTTACCTTCCTTTCATTTTATTTCTCTCATTAGAATTTTTTCATTTTTCCTTAGACAAATCTCACATACTAAGTTAAATTAATTCTTAGGTAGTTAATGGAAGGTTTTGGTCACTATTGTGAATGGAATCTTATGTTAAAAATTTCTTAAGTTAAATAAGCAATACATGAACATATTCCTGGTATAAAAAAATACAAACATACAAAAAACATAAAGTGAAAGCTCCCTATATCCCTTTCCCCCAATCTTATTTCCCCTTCACTAAAGGTAACCACTATTAAATGTCCTTTCATTTTGTATTTCACATACATACATGTGAACACACACACAAAATACCCAAATATGTAGTTTGATAATTTGGCTTTTTTTATACATGAGATGATGCATTACATACTGTGCTAGTTAGCTTTCTTTTTCCCTTAATATATATCTGGAAAGTCTTTTGGGTCTCTACATGTAGATTTAACTCACTGTTTTGTTGTTTTTTTTTTTACAGCTCCAATATAGTCCATAATATTTTTGCACCATAATTTATATAACCAATTTTTTATTGACAGTTATTTAGGTTGTGTCAAACTTTTTGCTATTACAAGTAATGCTGTAATAAGGTATTTTTTTGTTTACACCAAAAAATATTTTTCTAGAATATATATCTACAAATAGAAACAGTGGGTCAAAGGAATGCATCCTTAAAAATTTCAACAGATACAGTTATCCTGCCCTTCAAAAAGGCTGTATATTCCCATCACCATTGCCCATTTCCTTAGAGCCTCACCAACCTGGATATCCTTTCATCCAAACTGATGGGTAAAACATCTCCCATTGTTGTTTGAATATGCATTTTCCTGATTACTTGTGAAGTCAAACATCCTTTCATATACTTACTGCTGTGTATAGTTCTTCTATGAATAACATAGTCATAAACATCTTTTGCTCATTTTCCTGTTAAAATTTTGGTATTTTTCTATTATTTGGTTTATAAGAATACAATTGAATTTAAAAAATTTTTGCTTTGTTTCCTTGAGTTTGCTAGATTTTTAGTCTAGTCACAAAAATCTAAAAAACAAAAAAAGGTTATTTCCTATGTTCTCTTCTTTTACCTCTAATCTCTAATTGCTGTTAGTAACATCATTAGTACTAGGCCTGGGGCATCAGCAATATTGCTGAAACTTTTTATTCTTTAGAAAAAACTTGAAACAATTACTAAAAAGAATGCCACTTTATTTAATTTTGTTTGCTTTTCTTGTCAACAAAAGGGAGGCATTATACTGCCTGGTTAATGCTGACTAATGGTGTAGATTCAAATGCTCACTCTGCTACTTAAGTAGTATATGACCTGGACAATTTACTTTAAGTCTCAGTTTCCTCATTCATAACATAGGAATTTAATACCTTCATAGCCCATTTTGAGGATTAAAAGAGATCATTCTTATAAAGCATTTGAACAAGCACTTGCCACACAGTAAGTACTCAATAAATGTTACCAATATTATTATTACTAACAAGAGACAGCGATATGAGTCTCAAAGATATAGCACTATTGCTAAGTAACAAAATTTTGGTCAGCATGGAAAGCAATCTGTGATATCTTTCATTCATATATGCTTTCCACATAGTAAATAGTCAAAGAGGAAGGGTTTTCAAGAAACCTAAAAATCCAATCTTTACGGCGCAAAATGCCATACCAGGTTTGCTTCTAAAAGAGCCTACTCCACACATAAATGTTTAATCACAATTAAGCACTATACTTACGATTTTTGTGGCCCAGTGTCATAATTCTATCCATATCATCAGCATTATTTACCACATAAGCTGATAAATCCTTGATATAAACTCCCACATCAGGTCTTTCTTTAACCTAAAAAAAACATCATACAGACTTTACACATATATCCATAATTCTTCCACAGTTATTTATTGAATATCTACTACATGTTGGACACTGTGCTAGGGAGTGAGGATACAGTGATGAACAAGGTAGACAGTTTCTACACTAGTGGGGGTAACAATCAACAGGGAGAACATACAAATGAATAATTACACACACAAATTATTTTATTTTATTTTATTTTATTTCAATTGTGATAATGCCATGAAGAAAAAAAAATATAGGAAAGTATAAGAATACAATATAGGGACTTCCCTGGTGGCGAAGTGGTTAAGAATCCACCTGCCAATGCAGGGGACACTGGTTCGTGCCCTGGTTCAGGAAGATCCCACATGCCACAGAGCAACTAAGCCTGTGTGCTACAACTACTGAGCCTGCACTCTAGAGCCCGCGAGCCACAACTACTGAGCCTGTGTGCCACAACTACTGGAGCACCTAGAGCTCATGCTCCACAACGAGAAGCCACTGCAATGAGAAGCCCGCACACCGCAACAAAGAGTAGCCCCCCCTCGCCGCAACTAGAGAAAGCCTGTGAGCAGCAGTGAAGGCCCAATGCAGTCAAAAATAAATATTTATGAATAAAAAAAAGAATGCATTATAGACAGACTTAAGCTAGTGATGCAGGGACAGGATAAGTTCCCCAAGATGATGTTTAAGCTAAGACTTGAAGAAATAGGAGGTAGACAATCTGTGTTAGAACAACAGGAAAACACTATGTGCAAGAATCCTGAAATGAGAAAAAAACTAGGTTTTTCTGTTTTGTTTAGTTTTGTTTTGCGGTACATGGGCCTTCACTGCTGTGGCCTCTCCCGCCGCGGAGCACAGGCTCCGGATGCACAAGCTCAGCAGCCGTGGCTCACGGGCCCAGCCACTCCGTGGCATGTGGGATCTTCCCGGACCGGGGCACGAACCCATGTCCCCTGCATCGGCAGGCGGACTCTCAACCACTGCGCCACCAGGGAAGCCCGGTTTTGATTTTTTTTTAGTATTCAGTAAGAGTTTATTGTGCACAAAAGAACAGTTTGTGAACTGGGAATCTTCAAACTCAAAACCAATGTGAAGCTCAGAGGCATGACATAACAGGATGACTTAGGAAGTGAAAACCAGGAAGTTGTCTAAACGAAGACAGAGGTTGCCTCCTCTTAATCAGTCACTTGGAAGTAAGGCCAGCCTGGCTTGGGAGCTCTATGAACATGACCCGGGGAGGCAAGTAGTGCAGGGGCTGCGTTCCAGGAGATGTGAGCTCTGGTCCCAACAACAGCTCTCAACCTAAAAACTAGGTATTTTAAAAAATAAAAACCAACGAAACAAACAAAAGCCAGGGAAAGAGTAGGTGGCAGCGGGGGAAATAGGTGGGATATCTGGCTACAGAGGTAGCCAGATAAGATTAAGAGGCAGAGATAAGATTAAGAATAGTAATTGGTCTTTTTTTTTTTATTATTGAACTGCAGTTGATATACAATATGTTGGTTTCTGGTGCACAGCAAGGTGACTCAGTTATATATATGTATATGTATATACATATATATACACACACACATATACATATTCTTTTCCATTATGGTTTATTACAGGATATTGAATATAGTCCCCTGTGCTATACAGTAGGACCTTGTTGTTTATCCATTCTATACATAATAGTTTGCATCTGCTAATCCCAGACCCCCAATCCATCCCTCCCCTATCCCCCTCTGCCTTGGCAACCACAAGTCTGTTCTCTATGTCTGTGAGTCTGTTTCATAAATAAGTTCATTTGAGTCATATTTTAGATTCCACATATAAGTGACATTGTGTGATATTTGTCTTTCTGACTTACTTCATTTAGAATGATAATCTCTAGGTTGATCCACATTGCTGCAAATGGCATTATTTCATTCCTTTTTATGGCTGAATAGTATTCCATTGTGTGTGTGTGTGTGTGTGTATATATATATATATATATACACCACATCTTCTTTATCCATTCATCTGTTGATGGACATTTAGGTTGCTTCTGTGTCTTGGCTATTGTAAGTAGTGCTGCTATGAACACTGGGGTGCATGTATCTTTTCAAATTGTAGTTTTGTTTGGATATATACCCAGAAATGGGATTGCTAGATCATATAGTAACGCTATTTTAAGTTTTCTGAGGAATCTCCATACTGTTTTCCACAGTGGCTGCACCAATTTACAGTTCCACCAACAGTATAAGAGGGTTCCCTTTTCTCCACAGCCTCTCCAGAATTTGTTATTTGTAGACCTTTTGATGATGGCCATTCTGACCAGTGTGAGGTGGTACCTCATTGTAATTTTGATTTGCACTCCTCTAATTATTGGTCTTTATCTTAACAGCAATTTGAAGCCACTGGAGTATTTCACACAGCTGAATGAAATAATCAGATCTATGGTATCCATGTAAAAATATTACCTTTCCATGAGTAACTTTATGAGAACTTTTACCCAACTTGAAGGCTGTATTTGGGATATATTTATTTAAAATACAGACAGTATTTTAATACTATCTGTAAAATACAAATAGAAATACAAAATTCACTTTTCAAGGCCCTAGAAGTCACATCCAACAAATCAACAGAATAAAGTGAAACTGAGGCAGAGGCCTGTGGCTGCCAGTGGCACGAGCCATTCCAAAGGTCGTAAGACTGCACAAAGATGATAAACAAAAGTTTATATCAGAAACAAAAGTCACAAAGGCAAATACTCTAAATTCTAGCTGTTGATCTTAAATCTAGTTAGAGGTTTTAGGTTTCTTTAGTCTTTTTTTTTTTTTTTTTTTTTTTTTGCAGTACGTGGGCCTCTCACTGTTGTGGCCTCTCCCGTTGCGGAGCACAGGCTCCGGACACGCAGGCTCAGCGGCCATGGCTCATGGGCCCAGCCGCTCCACGGCATGTGGGATCTTCCTAGACCAGGGCACAAACCCGTGTCCCCTGCATCAGCAGGCAGACTCTCAACCACTGCGCCACCAGGGAAGCCCTCTTTAGTCTCTTTTATGATATATTTATACATTAGGAAAAATTACCTTTTTTCTGTCGTGAGATATACATTAAGCCCTAATTTTACTAGTAGTAAAGAAATCTGTTGGTCTCTATAAACCAGTGGGTTTCAAACTGTGCTCTGACAAGCACTAGAGGGTCCATGGTGGCAATGAGGGGGCCATTGTGTGAGTTTGGGGGCTCTCAGACCTAGACACAAGTTCTAAAGAGAGCTTTACTTTCATGTATTTTATAGATTGGGCTTCCACATAAGGTTTGGTTTGATTCAACTGTTTAATGGCTTTAGATCTTTTAAAATGTCTGAATATTACTGGTTTATATCAACGCTTCTCAGAAAAATCTATGGTAAAGAATTATACATATATTTCTAATGTGGAAAGTGATATCTCTGAAAAATACAAAAATCATACACTTGGATACCATGACAATGTCAAATTACTATAAAAGTTTTTAAGCATGTACTTTCATTTACTATTCTCATCTCATTGCAGACTGAAAACAAACATTCTTCAAACCGGCATCAGTCTGCAAAGTCTACGGTCATTCCAATCACAAGATATTAATTCCATATTCAATTATTAATTATAGATAAACTAATTAGACATGAAGAAACTGAATATGATTCTGAAATAAAGCAGGACCCTGAGACAAGATGGCAGATAGAAGGACATGAGCTCACCCTGTATCAAGAAAACACTAAAATCACAACTAACTGGTAAGCAACCATCGAAAAAAAAAACACTACAACCTACCAAAAAAGATATCCTACATCCAAAGACAAAGGAGAAGCCACAAGAAGACATTAGAAGGGGCTCAATCGCAATAAAATCAAATCCCGTATCTGCTGGGTAGGTGACCCACAAACTGGAAAATAATTATATCGCAGATGTTCTCCCACAGGGGTGAAAGTTCTGAGCCTCACTTCAGGCTTCCTATCCTGGGGGTCTGGCATCGAGAGGAGAAGCCCCCAGAGCATCTGGCTTTGAAGGCCAGTGGGGTTTGATTGCAGGAATTCCACAGGACTGGGGGAAAGAGGAACTCTACTCTTGGAGGGCACACACAAGGTCTCATGTGCACCAGTGCCAAGGGGAAAAAGCAGTGACCTCATAGGAGCCTGGGCCAGACCTACCTGCTGGTCTTGGAGAGTCTCCTGGGGAGGCAGGAGTTGGCTATGAATCACCGTGGGGACAAAGACACTGGCGGCAGTAGTTCTAGGGAGTACTCACTGGCATGAGTCCTCCTGGAGGCTGCCATTTTTTCACCAAGACCTGGCGTCACCCAACAGCCTGTAGGCTCCAGTGGTGGGATTCCTCAGGCCAAACAACCAACAGGGCGGTAACACAGCCCCACCCATCAGAAGACAGCCTGCCTAAAGTTTTCCTGAGCCCACAGCTGCCTGCTAAACAGCCCCCTTGACACGGCCCTGCCCACCTGAGGGACAATACCCAGCTCAACTCACCAGTGGGCAGGAACCAGTTCCCCCCACCAGGAAGCCTGCACAAGCCTCTTAGACCAGTCTCATCCACCAGGGGGCAGACAGCAGAAGCAACAAGAACTACAGCCTTGCAGCTGGTGGAATGGAAACCACGATCACAGAAAGGTAGACAAAATGAGATGGCTGATGACTACGTCCCAGACGAAGGAAGAAGATAAAACCCCAGAAGAACAACTAAGAGAAATGGAGATAGGCAATCTACACGAAAAAGAATTCAGAGTAATGATAGTAAAGATGATCCAAGATCTCAGAAAAAGAATGGAGGCACAGACTGAGAAGATACAGGAAATGTTTAACAAAGAGCTAGAAGATCTAAAGAACAAACAAACAGAGATGAACAACACAATAACTGAAATGAAAAATACGCAAGACGGAATCAATAGCAGAGTAAATGAGGCAGAAAAATGGATACGTAAGCTGGAAGACAGAATGCTGGAAATCACTGCTGTGGAACAGAATGTTTAAAAAAGAATGAAAAATGAGAACAGTCTCACACACCTCTGGGACGACGTTAAACACACTGACATTCACATTATAGAGATCTCAGAAGTAGAAGCGTGAGAGAAAGGACCTAAGAAAATATTTGAAGAGATAATAGCTGAAAACTTCCCCAACATGGTAAAGGAAACAGTCACCCAAGTCCAGGAAGTGCAGAGGGTCCCAGGCCAGGTAAACCCAAGGAGGAACATACCAAAACATGTAGTAATCAAATTGACAAAAATTAAAGACAAAGAGAAAAATATTAAAAGCAACAAAGGAAAAGCAACAAATAACTTAAAAGGGAATCCACATAAGGTTATCAGCTGATTTTTCAGCAGAGACTCTGCAGGCCAGAAGGGAGTGGCATGATATATTTAAAGTGAAATCAGTGCTTTGTGACCACCTAGAGGGGTGGGATAGAGAGGGTGGAAGGGAGACGCAAGAGGGAGGGGATATGGGGATATATGTATATGCATAGCTGATTCAAAGCAGAAACTAACACACCACTGTAAAGCAATTATACTCCAATAAAGATGTTAAAACAAACAAACAAACAAACAAAAATAAAGTGATGAAAGGGAAGAACCTACAACCAAGAATACTCTATCCAGCAAGGCTCTCATTTAGATTTGATGGAGAAATCTAAAGCTTGCCAGACAAGCAAAACCTAAGAGAATTCAGCACCACCAAACCAGCTTTGCAACAAATGCTAAAGGAACTTCTCTAGGCAGAAAAAAAAGGACGTAAATAGACACAATAAAATTATGAATAGAAAAGCTCACCAGTAAAGGCAAATATATGTTAAAGGTAGGAAATCATCCACACACAAATACAATATCAAAACCAGCAATCAAGAGGAGAGTACAAATGCAGGATTCTGGAAATGCATTTGAAATTAAAAGACCAGCAACTTAAATCAATCTTGTTTACATATAGAATACTATATCAAAACTTCATGGTAACGGCAAATCAAAAATCTGCAATAGATACACACACAAAAAAGCAAAAAGAATTCAAACACAACTCTAAAGTTAGTCATCAAATCACAAAGGAAGAGAACAAAAGAGGAAGGGGAGAAATAAGACCTACAAAAACAAATCCAAAACAATTAACAAAATGGCAATAAGAACATACTTATCAATAATTACCTTAAATGTAAATGGATTAAATGCTCCAACCAAAAGACACAGACTGCTGAATGGATACAAAAACAAGACCTGTATAGACGCTGTCTACAAGGGACCCGCTTGAGATCTAGGGACACATACAGACTGAAAGTGAGGGGATGGAAAAACGTCTTCCATGCAAATGAAAATCAAAAGAAAGCTGGAGTAGCAATACTCGTTTCAGACAAAACAGATTTTAAAATAAAGACTGTTACAAGAGACAAAGAAGGACACTACATAATGATCAAGGAATCAATCCAAGAAAAAGATAACAATTCTAAATATATGCACCCAACACAGGAGCACTTCAATATATAAGGCAAACGTTAAGACCCACAAAAGGAGAAACTGACAGTAACAGTAATTGTGAGGGACGTGAACACTCCACTTTCAACAATGGACAGATCATCCAGACAGAAAATCAATAAGGAAAAACAGGCCTTAAATGACACATTAGAACAGATGGACTTAATTTATATTTATAGAGCATTCCATTCAAAAGCAGCAGAATACCCATTCTTCTCAAGTGCACATGGAACATCCTCCAGGATTGACCACCTGCTGGGCCACAAAGACTTGGTAAGTTTAAGAAAATTAAAATCATATGAGGACTTCCCTGGTGGTGTGGTGGTTAAGAATCCGCCTGCCAATGCAGGGGACACAGGTTTGAGCCCTGGTCCACAAAGATCCCACATGCCGCGGAGCAACTAAGTCCATGCGCCACAACTGATCCTGAGCTCTAGACCCCAAGAGCCATAACTACTGTGCCCACGTGCCGCAACTACTGAAGCCCATGTGCCTAGAACCTGTGCTCCGCAACAAGAGAAGCCACCGCAGTGAGAAGCCCGCTGACCACAACGAAGAGTAGTCCCCGCTCGCCACAACTAGAGAAAGGCCGCACACAGCAACAAAGACCAACACAGCCAAAAATAAATAAATAAATTTATTTTAAAAAGTCATATCAAGCATCTTTTCCAACCACAATGCTCTGAGATTAGAAATCAATTATAAGGAAAAAAAACTATAAAGAACACAAACACGTAGAGGCTAAACAATATGCTACTAAACAACCAATGGATAACTGAAGAAATCAAAGAGAAAATTTAAAAATACCTGGAGACAAATGAAAATGAAAGCACAACTATCCAAAACCTATGGGATGCAGCGAAAGCAGTTCTCAGAGGGAAGTTTATAGCAATATAATCTTACCTCAGGAAACAAGAAAAATCTCAAATAAACCTAACCTTACACCTAAAGCAATTAGAGAAAGAACAAACAAAACCAAATAGAAGGAAAGAAATCATAAAGATCAGAGCAGAAATAAATGAAATAGAGATAAAACAATAGAAAAGATCAATCAAATTAAAAGCTGGTTCTTTGAAAAGATAAACAAAATTGATAAACCTTTAGCCAGACTCATCAAGAAAAAAAAGGAGAGGTCTCAAATCAATAAAATTGAAATGAAAAAGGAGAAGTTACAATGGACACCAAAGAAATACAAAGAAATACAGAGGACCATAAAAGACTACTACAAGCAACTATACGCCAATAAATTGGACAATCTGGAAGAAATACACAAATTCTTAGAAAGGTACAACCTTCCAAAACTGAACCAGGAAGAAAAAGAAAATACAAAGAGACCAAACCCATGCACCTATGGTCACCTAATCTATGACAAAGGAAGCAAGAATATACAATGGAGAAAAGACAGTCTCTTCAATAAGTGGTGCTGGGAAAACTGGACAGCTACATGTAAATGAATGAAATTAGAACACTCCCTAACACCATACACAAAAATAAACTCAAGTGGATTAAAAGCCTAAATGTAAGGCCGAATACAATAAAACTCTTAGAGGAAAACATAAGCAGAACACTCTGACATAAATTGCAGAAAGATCTTTTTCAATCTACCTTCTAGAGTAATGAAAAGAAAAATAAACAAATGGGACCAAATTAAAACTTAAAAGCTTTTGCACAGCAAAGGAAACCATAAACAAAATGAAAAGACAACTTACAAAATGGGAGAAAATATTTGCAAACAAAGCGACCGGCAAGGGATCACTCTCCAAAATATACAAACAGCTCATGCAGGTCTATATCAAAAAACAAACAACCCAATCAAAAAATGGGTAGAAGATCTAAATAGACATTTCTCCAAAGAAGACATACAGGATGGCTAAAAAGCACCAAGTATTAGATAAACAAAACACTAATTATTAGAGAAATGCAAATCAAAACTACACAGTATCACCTCACACCAGTCAGAATGGCCATCATCAAAAATTCTACAACCAATTAATGCTGGAGAGGGTGTGGAGAAAAGGGAACTCTCCTACACTGTTGGTGGGAATGTAAATTGGTACAGCCACTATGGAGAACAGTATGAAGCTTCCTTAAAAAACTAAAACATAACTACCATATGATCCACCAATCCCACTCCTGGGTATATATCCAGAGAAAACCATAATTTGAAAAGATATACGCACCCCAATGTTCATTGGAGCACTATTTACAATAGCCAGGACATGGAAGCAACCTAAATGTCCATCGACAGAAGAATGGATAAAGAAGATGTGGTTGGGGCTTCCCTGGTGGCGCAGTGGTTGAGAATCTGCCTGCCAATGCAGGGGACACGGGTTTGAGCCCTGGTCTGGGAAGATCCCACATGCCGCAGAGCAACTAGGCCCGTGAGCCACAACTACTGAGCCTGTGTATCTGGAGCCTGTGCTCCGCAACAAGAGAGGCCATGATAGTGAGAGGCCCGCGCACCGCGATGAAGAGTGGCCCCCGCTTGCCGCAACTAGAGAAAGCCCTCGCACAGAAACGAAGACCCAACACAGCCAAAAATAAATAAATTAATAAAAAAAAGAGGTGGTACATTTATACAATGGAATATTATTCAGCCATTAAAAAGAATGAAATAATGCCATTAGCAGCAACACGGATGAACCTAGAGATTATCATACTAAGTGAAGTCAGTCAGAGAAAGACAAATATCATATATCACTTCTAGGCAGAATCTGTAAAATATGATACAAATGAACTTATTTACAAAATAGAAACAGTCTCACAGACTTAGAAATCAAATTTATGGCTACCAAAGGGTAAAGGTTGGGGGGAAGAATAAATTGGGAGTTTGGGATTGACATATATACACTAATATATTTAAAATAGATAACCAACCAGGACCTACTGTATAGCACAGGGAACTCTACTCAATACTCTGTAATAAGCTAAATGGGAAAAGGATTTGAAAAAGATTAGAATTATATGCATATGTATAATTTAATCACTTTGCTGTACACCTGAAACTAACACAACATTGTAAATCGACTATACTCCAATAAAAATAAAATAAAAAAAGGCAGGACCTTGCGGGACCCTCCCAAGTAAAAAAAAGCCCCTCCACATCCCCCATTTCTTGTTTGTAGAAAAAGGATTTAGTCTCCCAGGCTCTTCCTGAATTCCAAAGAGCAGAGTCAAGCAGTTACAAAGGAAGTGAAGGAATGCAGAAACAAAAGAAAACCAGTCAAAAAACTGCTTTTTATAGCTGAAACAATAGTTCAGGTATAAAACAGAGTCCTAGTTCCTCCTCAAGGAATATATAAAACAATCTCATGTGTATCCTGGAGTTGTTCTGTAGAAACCAAGACCCCCATCCAGGTTGAGGATGATGACTACAGGCAGACCACAAGCACTAGACCTCAGACTGGACTAAACCAGGAGGTTGATGATTAAGATTCCCAAAATATCACCATTACCTCACCACCAACCAATCAGAAGTCATGCACCCTGCAACACTCACCGCAAACGTTGCCTTTAAAAACCCATCCCTGAAAAAAAGCCATTAGGGAGTTTGAGCCTTCTGAACATGAGCTTGCTTGGTGCCCTGCAATAAAACAGTGTACTTTCCTTCAACACAACCCAGTGTCAGTAAATTTGCCTTGCTGTGTGGCACGCAAGCAGACCCAAGTTTGGTTCAGTAACAATTTTGGTGACCATGAAGGGACAGTCATCCTGAGTGGCATCTCACTCATGGTACATCAGCCCTCGGCTGACACTGGCACTCAGATTTTGTCCAGCAGGTGCCTGAGTACTTTTGTCTCAGGGACAGCCCCAAGTGCTTGCCACTAACTAGGCAGCGCTGGCCCATGGTGTTTTCGATTCACTGGTAAAGGAAACAAGGCTCTGGTCCTTGTGTAAGACGTCTCTGGTAAGTGGTGTAACCTCGTGTGTGACAACACCAGGGCATTCTTCCCTACTGGGTTGCCTTGATTGGAATTTTACTTTTTTGTGGGGGAAGGTGTATGACATGGTCATCTTGTTTTGAGTAGAGTATCACTTTAATTGGACTTTCCCTTCTGGATCAAGGAGTCCCTTGGCCATCCAGCACTGCCTGAGCAGTAATTGAGAAACTCCCTGTTAGACCAAGGCTCATCTGCACCCCTGTCTGGAATGGTAGGTAGGAAACTTTCCATTCTCATTCTAGGAAACTGTGACCCTGAGAAGACTCTGGATACTGATCTGCCAGTCTGTCTGTTTCTGGTAATAGCAGCCGTGTGAAAGAATAATGGGTAATGAGAGCTCTGTTCTATCTTGTAGTCCCCTAGGGTGGATTTTGCAAAACTGGAAGAACTGCAGCTATGCTCCCATGAAAAGAAAGAGAATGATATTTTACTGTAACACCACATGGCCCCAATATTCCTTAGGCTCTGATGAACAATGGCCCCTCAGTGGTCTTTAGACTATAATACCTACATTCAACTAGAACTGTTTTTTAAAAGGGAAAGAAAATGGGATAAAATTCCTTATGCATAGGCTTTTATGATATTGTATCAAAGTGAGCCTTCTGGAATTAGTTTGACTTTTATCTCGGGTGTCTTAGTACATGAGTTTGAATCCTGTTTTCTCTCTGGTTTTGACCCTCATTAGGGGATCCTGGCCCTGATTTGGGAGGAGATCCCACCAGGAGGAAAAAAAGGAAATTAAAGGATTAATCGTTCTCAGAGATACCCCTGATATTGACTCTCATTAGAGGGCCTTGGTCTTTACCTTTGTTAGAGAGTCCTGGTAACTTAAATGTGGTCTAGACACTCCTAAAAACTAATAGCTTAAATTCAGTCATGAGTCTGGGTCAGCGCCAGCAAGTTCACCTAGAAATGAGGCACGTGAATGTGAGTGAGTGGTATGTATTACTGTCTATTATTGTTATTTGTTTATGAAAGTTAAAAAAAATTGGATGGTAATGGTAGCAAAGAATTTTTATCAAAAACACAGAAATTTAATTTGTGTAACAAACAGTTTATAACGCCAAAACAATGAATCTCAATGGCAGCAGTTACTCCCCTGCCCAGAATGTTTTAGAAGTTTGTGGGGGACATTCTGGTTCACTTGAGGACGCTATTAGTATTCATAGGCAGGGGCCTGGGATACTAAACACCTTGAAATGAAATGGGTCACAGTCAATGAACTGTCCCATGCAACTCTGAATGTCCTACCAGATATTAACATGGGTGAAAAAACAATTTATAATTACCTGAATCTAAACCCTAACTCTATTGTACATATGAAGACTAAGTGCTTTCCCATGGTAATAATAATAATATAGGAATGCAGGAAAACTGAGGAAAGAACTACTTTATTTTCCTCAGAACTCTACCAAGAGCTAGTTACTATTTTAAAAGACCATGTCATTGACAGTAACACCAATCAAGATGTTTAGATCACCAATACAACATACTTATAATAGTCTGCATTTGTAGCTGCTACAATCATAATGATTATATATGCCTCTGACTACTTCATTATGTCATTGAGTATGATCACATCTAAGCATTTATATATTGAAATACAAGTACTTTATTTTTTAATTAATTTATTCTCTTTTATATTATAATAGGGCAGTATATTGATAATTTTTAAATTATGCGTGTAGATAGATTTCATCATCTATGAAATTTATTTCAGGATAGTCAAAGGGGCATTACAAGATATATGTTATAAAAAAGGGGCATTGGGTCTAATGTGGTTGAGAACCATTGACAAGACTGTTCCTGAGAATAAATCTGATCTATAATTACTGTTACAAAAATGGAAAATCTGTCCAAATGATTTTTATTCTAATAATCTATGCAATAAAATAATAAACTTTTAAAAGGTAAAAAGCACAGAATTAAAGTATCCATCAAAACCAAAGATGACAACTAGCAAAAATGAAACATCTCTATATTTGCTGTCTACACATTATCATTATAGATTAAGTCTTCATTAAGGTCCAACAAACACAAATAATACCTAAGCCTGTAATATACTGCTCCAAAAGCTCAGCTTATATAGTAAACTTAAAAAGAAAAAAAAGCTAAAATGTATTGAATACTTCATTACGTGTCAATCAACGATTTTAAAACTTTGTATTAATTTGTTAATGTTGGCAATAATCCTATAAAGTAGATACTTTTATGATTTCCATTTTCATGTGGCAAAGCTAAGGCTCATAGAGGGTAAGTAACTTGCTTAAGAACTCAGAGCCAGAATTCAAGCTAAGATGGTAAAACCTCAGAAATCACCCTTTAATCCTTAATCCACCTACCTGTGACATGAGCAAGTCAGGAAACCCCTCTAGGTTTCATTTTTTTACAATAACAAAACTGAACTGCTAGAAGATTAAATGAAATAAAGTATGTGCTACTACCACAATTTACTGTACTGAATGCCTACTGCCACATTATAAAAGCTTAGTAATAGTAGCTGCTGTTATTCTAAGTGTATTCTACACCATTCTACAATGGTGACTACTCTTACCATTATTCTCTAATTATTTTACTGACAATGCAATTTCTACCAAAATTCCAATGTTAATATTTTAAAGGGTAACCATTTGTCTCATACACTAAACCTAGTGTCTCATACACTATATTAATATATTTGGCAATAGTTACTAATCATTTACCACATGACTCAGCAACCCTGCTTCAGGAATTTATCCTCAGATATACTTGCACATGTATGAAATGCTGTATGTACAAGGCTATTTAGCACAGAATTGTGTGTAACAGCAAAAGATCTTAAACAACCCAAGTGTTCATCAACAGAGGGCTGGCTAAATAAATTAAAATTATGTGTATACAAAGGATATTATGAACCTTTAAAAAAAAAGGAATGAGGAAGCTTTCTCTGTACTGATGTGGAAAAATTGCCACAATCCATTGTTCAGTGAAAAAAGCAAAGTGCAATGAGGGGAAAATAGTCTTTTCAATAAATGGTGCTGAGACACCTGGATATTCCATAGGCAAAAGTGAAGTTGGTCCTCTACCTCACATGGTACATAAAAAATTAACTCAAAATGAATCAAAGACATAAATATAAGAGCTAAAACTATAAAACTCTTAGAAGAAAACACAGGCATAAATCTTCATGACCTTGGATGAAGCAATGATTTCCTAGATACTACACCAAAAAGCACAAGCAACAAAACTAAATATAGATAAACCAGACATGATGAAAATTTAAAATTTTTATGCTCCAAAGGACACCATCAAGATAGTGAAAAGACAATCCCACAGATGGGAGAATATTTTTGTAAATCCATGTATCTGTTAACAAACTTGTATCTAGAATATATAAAGAATTATTACAACTCAATAACAAAAAGACAAAGACCCAATTAAAAATGAGCAATGGATCCGAACCGAAATTTATCCAAAGAAGATATACAAATGGCGTGAAAAGATATTCATCATCATTAGCCATCAGGGAAATGAAAATCAAGCCCACAAATGAGATACCACTTTATACCCTCTAAAATGGCTATAAAAAAGACAGATAATAACGAGTGTTGATGAGGATGTAGAGAAACTGGACTCCTCTTACACTGCTGATAGGAATGTAAAATGGTACAGCCACTGTGGGAAACAGTCTTGCAGTTCCTAAAAATACATTTACCACATTATCTAACAATTACATTCACTGATACATAACCAAGAGAACTGAAAAAATATACAGTTCAAAGATATTGCAGGTTCAGTTCCAGACCACCGTAATAAACTTAGTACCATGAATTTTTTGGTTACTCATTGCATATAAAAGTTACGTTTACACTATACTGTAGTCTATTAAATGTGCAACAGCATTATGTTTAAAAAAATGTATGTACCTTAATTTCAAAATACTTCATTGCTAAAAAATGCTAACATCACCTGAGCCTTCAGTGAGTCATAACTTTTTTGCTGGTGGAGAGTTTAAAATATTGCAAGAATTACCAAAATGTGGCACAGAGACATGAAGTAAGTAAATGCTGCTGGAAAAATGGAGCTGAACAGATCTGTTTGATGCAGGTTGCCACAAACCTTCATTTTGTAAAAAATACAGTATCTGCAAAGCATAATAAAGTGAAGCACCATAAAACGAGGTATGCGTGTATTCATATAAAAACGTGTACAGGCTGTTAAAACAAAACAAAAACATGAAATACTGATTCATGCTACAACATGGGTGAATCTTGAAAACATTATACTAAGTGAAAGAAGCCAGACATAAAAGACCACAATTGTATGATTCCATTTAAATGAAATGGCCAGAATAGGCAAGTCCATAGAGACAAAAAGTAAATTATGGGTTACCAGGAGGGAGAGGGGGAATGGTGAATGGCTCCTAATGGCCATGGAGTTCCTTTCTGGAGTAATGAAAATGTTCTAGAATTAGATAGTGGTGATGGTTGCATAACTTTCTGAATATACTAAGAATCACTAAATTGTACACTTTAAAAGGATGAATATTATGCTATGTAAATTATATCTCAATTAAAAAATAATGAATGTGAATCAGCTATACTTGTCAGTTAAAACCATAATGTACCAATTCACAAATTTTGTGATTATCTGACATTTATGCATATAATCTCACAGTTCCCTTTTCTAAGATGCTGGATGAAAGTAGTCTTTAGTGCTAATCTATTACCCAGAAGTATACAAACTAGAGTTTCTCAATCAGAAAGTGTGGTTTTTCCTTCAGGTAAAAGAAAGACTGAAAACACAAGTATTCATGACTACATTCATGATTAGTCTTAATACCTATATTTTTGACACTTTAAAAACTCCTGACTTAAAATAAATTCTGGAGTACTCTTGGGCATTCATACCAGAGAATGAAAATTTACATTTGCAAAAAAATCTGTGTGTTAATATTCATAGTGGCCTTACTCATAATAGCCCAAAACTGTATACAGCCCAGATGTCCTTCAACAGGTGAATGGTTAAATACGCCATGCAATATTACTCAGTAATAAAAATGAATAAACAATCGATACATGCAACAACTTGGATGAATCTCTAGGGAGTTATGCCAAGTGAAAAAAGACAATTCCAAAAGGTTACATATTGTATGTTTATATTTACATAACATTTTGAAATGACAAAACTGTAGAAATGGAAAGTAGATCAGGGGTTGTCAGGGGTTAGGGATGGGGACAGAGGGGAGTGGTCACAGGAGAGGTGGATGTGGTTATAAAAGGGCAACATAAGGCATATCTGAGATGTTTAGTACCTTGCTGTGGTAGTGGATATACCAATCTCCACATGATAAAACAGTATACAACACAAATGACTACAAGAAAAACTGGGGGCATTTGAATGAGATCTGTGGATTGCATCAAGGTCAATATCATGGTTGTGATATTGCATTATAGCTTTGTAAAATGTTACCACTGGGGAAAACTGTGTGAAGGGTAATCTCTCTGTATTATTTCTTACAACTGCATATGAATTTACACTTATCTCAATAAAAAATTTAATTAAAAAAATGATGCGGGGCTTCCCTGGTGGCGCAGTGGTTGAGAGTCCGCCTGCCGATGCAGGGGACGTGGGTTTGTGCCCCGGTCCGGGAAGATCCCACATGCTGCGGAGCAGCTGGGCCCATGAACCATGGCCACTGGGCCTGTGCGTCCGGAGCCTGTGCTCCGCAACGGGAGAGGCCTGCGTACCAAAAAAAAAAAAAAAAATGGTGCATATCAATGTATACAGTGTCCTACTTTTGGAGTAAAAATAAAATTGTATTTGTTTGTATTTACATAAAGAACACTGAAAGGATACTGAAAGTGGTTATCTTAGGGTGGGGAGAAATGAGGTAGGAACAAGACTTTCCAATGCATAAATGTTTAAAATACTTTTATTTTTGTACTATGTTATATTACACGGTCAAAAAATAAGTAAAATATTTAAAGTAACTTTGTTCAAAAAAGAGCTTAATTTAGTACACATTCTAATGCTTTGGAAAATGCTCCAATTTCAATTATCCATACCTCTAACCTCTGTGTCTGATCCTTGCCCAAAAGGTCACGAACTTCTTCATTATATATTTCCAAATAAGACACTCGAACCAAAAATCTGTAATAAAACATCATTAAAAAAAAACAGTGAAATATTAGAACAGTTTTTTAAATGTGTTTATAAAATTTATACGTCTTTCTTATGCTTGTACTTCTCAATATTAGAAAATATTAAGAATTCTCTTTTACCTTGTATCACCCTCTGCTTTTGCAATATGACCAAATATGTGAGCAAATGAATTTGGAATGATTCCTCTAAGTTCAGGAACAGCTCGAACACCTTCCATGGTAAAAGTTTTACCTGTTCCAGTTTGTCCATATGCAAAAATAGTCCCTGAAAATGATGAAGAGAATCAATCACTTCACAGAGTCATGCTACAGACCAATAGCTCTTAAAATTAATTCCTTTGACACCGTGATGCAATTTCTAGCCTGGATTTAAAGTTTATTCTTGTACAAATTTCACCTTTATTATCAGCAATTACAAGATGTACTGTATGCCACATGAGCATAGCACTGTTAAAGAACTAGAGTCAATGAAATAAATACAAAATCTGATACTTTACCTAATCATAAGAAATTTCTTAAAATGTGTATATTAATTACTTAATGTGGACGTTAAATTGGAGAAGGTAGTATAATTACAGCAAGAGAACACAGTTTCTAGAATAGAAAGACCTCAACGTGAATCCACACATCTGCCATTTTTCAGAGACTTGACCTTAGAAAGTATATACCCAGAGATTATCTCCTCAATGGCAAAATGGGGATAAGAATGAATACTCTAGGGAGGGAGGGAGACGCAAGAGGGAAGAGATACGGGAACTGTATCTCTGATTCATGTATAACTGATTCATTTTGTTATAAAGCAGAAACTAACACACCATTGTAAAGCAATTATACCCCAATAAAGATGTTTTAAAAAAAAAAAGAATGAATACTCTACATTGATAGTAAGAACCAAATGAAACAATTTACTTCAAGTGACCAACATGACGCCTGGCAAATGGTAGTTTTTTTCTTCTTATTCCTAAAATAAGTACATTATTTCGAAATAAAATGTTTTAAGTAACAGTTGTAAGGAATAGGGGGAATTAACAAAAAAAGGTGACAATACAATTATTATAAGTGATTACAGATACAACTTAAAATTTTCTAAATAGCCAAATTCATTCACTCAACAAATACTACACACCTGTGTCTGGCATTGTGCTAGGCACCGGGGACACAATGACAAACAAGACAAACACAATCTTTAATCTTATGCTATGTCATCTTGGGGAGGACATACTAGCCAAATAATTATAAGCAGGATGAGTGTTGGGAAATGAGAAACACGGAGTTCTAGATGAGAGTAAGGGACATAATCTGGGCAGGAGAACTGATGAAGGAGGAAAGGGGAAGAGGTCAGGGAAGGCTTTCCAGAAGAGGTAAGGTTTAAGATACGATCTGATATATAAGCAAGAGTTAGATAGGAACAGAGTGGACAGCCAGAGGCAAAAAAGAGAATGGAGATTTTGAAGAAATGTAATGAGACCAGAATGGAAGAAACAGAGATGGAAAAGGACAGTGGATGCAGATACAGCTAAAGAAATTAACAGGGGCCTAATCACGCAGGACGATGAAGAACATCTTAAGGCTTTTAGAGCTTATGCTAAAAACAAAGTGAAGCCATAGAATGATTTTTCAGAGGAGTGACATCATAGTCACTTTGGCTATACTGTATACGAAGAATTGGAAGAAAGCAAGAGGAGACGTGAAGAAATAAGTTAGAGGGCTGAAGTAGTTAGCCAGATGAGAGATGGTGCTGACAATAAATAGAAGGGGATGAGAAAGGTAGAAGGATTTCAGAGATATTTAACAGTAGGATGTCAGAGATATTTAACAGTTAGAATCAAGAGGACCTGGAAAATAGTCGTAAGGGGACCAGGGAAAAGGAAGAATTGAGGGTGACTTTCAATTTCTGGCTTGACCAAAGGGATGTATGGCTACGCCATGTACTGAGATGGTGAACAACACTAGAAGAAATAACAGTTTGAAAGGGAAGATCGTGAATTTAGTTTGGGGGTACTGAGCTTTAAGTCTACGATACACCCAAATGGACGTGTCAAGCAAGCAGGAGGATGGATGAGATTCATTTGCCACTGAAGCCATGGAGGTGGATGAGATTTCCTCAGGAGACAGTATAGTATGAGAAGATAGCCTAGAAAGTGACAGCATAAATGAAAAACGTTTCTCAACTACTACCACTCTATTCAGTTAACAACAACTTGTCGTCATTTTTGGACTTTCTATGAAAATAAATTAATCACAACAGAAACCATTTTTATACATGGGAATAATTAAAAAGTCTTAATTTTTTTCTAACTCACTAAATATTTCAAACTCTTGCGTTAAGAATATAACTTACTGCATTCCAAGGAGCTGAAAATATCATGAACTCATATACTGCATTTTAGAAAAGACACCACAGCTACCACTTACTGATCATTTGCTAGGTGCTATGTCATGTACTTTACATGCATTCCTATTTAATTTTCACCCCAATCCTAAGAGCTAGGCAATGTTTATATTCCCACAGTTTAGTTGAGGAAACAAAGGTTGAGTTGCTTGCTCAATGACATAATAAGTGGTAGAAGCAAGATCTGAACACACTCCAGTTGGCTCCATAGCCCATGTTTTTTACCAGTATGTAATGACCAAAAAGAAATTTGAGCTCAAAATTAATACCTAATGCAATTTCTATGAATGCATTAAATATATGAATATTACTAATTTAAAAAGGATATTAAGTAACTAGAGAAAGAAGAACAAACAAAACCCAAAGTTAGTAGAAGGAAAAAATCATAAAGATCAAAGCAGAAATAAATGAAACAGAGAGAAACAAAATAGAAAAGATCAATCAAACTAAAAGCTGGTTCCTCTGAAAAGATAAACAAAATTGATAAACCTGTAGCCAGACTCAACAAGAAAAAAAGGGAGAGGGCTCAAATCAATAAAATTAGAAATGAAAAAAGAGAAGTTACAATGGACACCACAGAAATACAAAGGATTATAAGAGACTACTATAAGCAACTATATGTCAATAAATGGTCAATCTAGAAGAAATGGATAAACATATAACCTTCCAAGACTGAACCAGAAAGAAACAGAAAATATGAACAGACCAATCACAAGTACTGAAATCAAAACTGATTTTAAAACTGCCAACAAACAAAAGTCCAGGACCCGATGGCTTCACAGGTGAATTCTACCATACATTTAGAGAAAAGTTAACACCTATCCTTCTGAAACTCTTCCCAAAAATCGCAGAGGAAGGAACACTCCCAAACTCATTCTATGAGGCCACCATCACCCTGACACCAAAACCAAACAAAGATACCACAAAAAAAAGAAATAGGCCAGTATCACTGATGAACATAGATGCAAAAATCCTCGACAAAATACTAGTAAACTGAATCCAACGATACATTAAAAGGATCATAAGCCACGATCAAGTGGGATTTATCCCCGGGATGCAAGGATTCTTCAACATCCACAAATCAATCAGTGTGATACACACATTAATAAACTGAAGAATAAAAACCATATGATCAGCCGCCGATTCCGGAGCCGAGGTCGCCACTGCAGCCACCGATTCTGCCGCCGCCGCCGCCACCGCTGCAGCCACCGCTGGAGTAATGGGCTTGGGAAGGAAGCGGTCACCACGCCCGGAGCTCCGCTAGTGTCTTTGTCCCCTGCAGTCCTCCCACAGGAATGACCATGGATAAAAGTGAGCTGGTACAGAAAGGCAAACTCGCCGAGCAGGCAGAGCGCTACGATGACATGGCTGCGGCCGTGAAGGCAGTCATGGAGCAGGGGCACGAGCTCTCAAATGAGGAGAGGAAACTGCTGTCTGTTGTTTACAAGAACATGGTCGGTGCCCACCGTTCTTCCTGGCGTGTCATCTCCAGCATCAAACAGAAAACAGAGAGGAACGAGAAGAAGCAGTAGATGTGCAAAGAATACCGTGAGAAGATCAAGGCAGAGCTGCAGGACATCTGCAACAATGTTCTGGAGCTGTTGGACAAGTACCTTATTCCCAATGCTACACAACCAGAAAGTAAGGTGTTCTACTTGAAAAGGAAAGGCGATTATTTTAGATATCTTTCTGAGGTGGCATCTAGAGACAATAAACAAACCACTGTGTCAAACTCCCAGCAGGCTTACCAGGAAGCATTTGATATTAGTAAGAAAGAAATGCAGCCTACACACCCAATTCAACTGAGCCTGGCACTTAAGTTCTCCATCTTTTACTACGAGATTCTACACTCTCCTGAAAAGGCTTGCAGCCTGGCAAAAACAGCATTTGATTAAGCAATTGCTGAATTGGACACACTGAATGAAGAGTCTTACAAAGACAGCATCCTGATCATGCAGTTGCTTAGGGACAATCTCACTCTGTGGACGTCGGAAAACCAGGGAGACGAAGGAGATGCTGGGGAGGGAGAGAACTAATGTCTGTCATGCCCTGTGATCTCTTCAGTGTCACTCTGTACCCTCCACGTATATCCTTTTGTGCAATTAAAAAACAAAAAGAATCATACGTCAACTTTCAGTTTTTCACAGCCTCAGTCTAGCAAAAATGGTCCATGGGATAAGCAGCTGGTATTTGTATCTAAAACTCAGATTGGTCACATAAATGCCACGGCATTCTGAAGTTTTGATTTGGATTAACATTGACAGGAATACTGTGTGTTTAATTTTTTAAAAAAACAATACTGTGATTATGGGGTTTTGTAATTTAGCAGCACTCTTACTGGTAGAAAACAAAATAGACATGAATTATGTGTAACTTTTTAGAAAGTTTAATTCAATTCAAAACAGTCACTGAAATACAGTTCCATTGTAAAGTTGTACAGAAAGTTATAGAGATTATATTGTGACACTGGGACTTGGAGTGAGAAACCTCTAGTTTGGCATTCGAGTTTCATGGTAATTCACAGTGATTCTGCCTGTTCTGTTCAGGGCTTGTAGACACTTGACCCATTGGGGCTGCTGCCACTCAAAAGTTCATGACTGCGGATGGCCACAGTGTCTTCCTCTGAGGAAAGTTGAAGCCAGAAATTAACATTCTTGGTGGCAGATAACTGGGTTATGACACCATGCAAAGGTCCAGTGCTCACAGACCACACGCGACTCCAACCCCTTTCCTACAGCAGCATGTTACTGACTGGCAGCTTGCGCTTCCGTAGTGGAATCTGTTTTCCCTGTAACCACGAGCTCAAGAAGGAAAAAAAAAAGCCATGTATCTTACTACTGGCCTTATCTGTTTCCTGGGTAACACCTCTAAGAATAATGTTCTGCAGAGACTGCCTTTCACTTGAGGAGTAAGTACTCAGTCTTTGGGTTCTTCCTAGCTCGGGGCTTTAAAATTTTGAAATCTAAACATTCTTTCCCACTGTCCTTTTTGACTATTGATTTTGGTTTTCTCTTCTCTCTCTAAATTTGTCCTTCTTCTTCCTTACATTTTCTTCTTTGTGCATTCTCTTTGCCTTTTGTTCACGGTTTAGTACTAGATGAGCGGGACAGGGGGCCTGGAGGGGGTGAGGGATGTTGGTGAGTACTTCAGTGAGCCAGCCTTGCTACAGAGAGTTGAAAAGAGCTTCCTGCATCTCAGCTCTGTCTTCTTCCAGTTCTCAGAACGGTGGTTGCTCTTCAGTCACACCAAGATCTGACTCAAAAACGTATTTTTAAATATCCATGGTTTCTCCTTATATTGCAGCCAGACCTGATAATGCTTGTTAGCACCTGTCACCAGCTCTCCCAAGTGTATCCATCCCATCAAGCTCACAGACACGTTTCAACAAGACCCTATAATGCAGGGAAGTTGCATGAACACTGTGATGGGGAGAGTTGGGAATAGCCAGGCCTAGCAGTCTCACAGTATCCCCCTCCCTCCCCTGAACATTTCCCATAGCCATAGTGTCCATCTGTTTGTCCATCTGCTGAAATGAGAAACATTCATGCACTGATTTCAAACAAACCAAAAGGGAAAAAAAGAAAAAATCTCTCTTCTTTCTAGCTGAACAAAAATGTGCAGTTAATACTTGGCACTTGAAAACACAGTAGTGAATGTAGAACGAGCCTGTCTGTATATCTGGTAGCTCTCTCTCGCTTTTTCCTCACCAGTATTCTGCCTCATGTTTGCTTCTGTGATGGTTATATTGCCTAGCAAGCACACCTGTAGGTGTGAAAATAGTATAGCAAAAAAGAAAAAACCCTGGTTATTGATGTACTCGATCTGTGTATGTCTTTTAAACAGTTCTAGTTTCCACCTTACACGAATAAACAGGAAAACTGTAAAAACTCAAAAGTGAAAAAAAAAATTTTATCAGTTAAAAAAAAACATATGATCATCTCAACAGATGCAGAGAAAGCTTTTGACAAAATTCAAAACCCATTTATGATAAAAACTCTCCAGAAGTCGGCACAGAGAGAACTTACCTCAACATAATAAAGGCCATGTATAACAAACCCACAGCTAACATCATTCTCGACAGTGAAAAGCTAAAAGAACTTCCTCTAAAATCAGGAACAAGACAAGGATGCCCACTCTGACCACTTTTTTCAACACAGTTTTGGAAGTCTTAGCCACGGCAATCACAGAAGAAAAATAAATAAAAGGAATCCAAATTGGAAAAGAAGAAGTAAAACTGTCACTGTTTGCAGATGACATGATACTATACATAAAAAATCCTAAAGATGCTACCAGAAAACTACTAGAGCTCATCAATGAATTCAGTAAAGTTGCAGGATACAAAATTAATATGCGGAAATCTTGCATTTCTACACACTAACAATGAAAGATCAGAAAGAGAAATTAAAGAAACAATCCCATTTACCATCACATCAAAAAGAGTAAAATACCTAGGAATAAACCTACCTAAGGAGCCAACAGACCTGTACTCAGAAAACTATAGATATTGATGAAAGAAATCAAAGATGACACAAACAGATGGAGAGATATACCATGTTCTTGAATTGGAAGAATCAATATTGTCAAAATGACTATACTACCCAAAGCAATCAACAGATTCATTGCAATCCCTATCAAATTACCAATGGCATTTTTCACAGAACTAGAACAAAATATTTTTTTAATTTGTATAGAAACACAAAAGACCCCAAATAGACAAAGCAATCCTGAGAAAAATAAATGAGCTGGAGGAATTGGGCTCCTTGACTTCAGACTATACTACAAAGCTACAGTCATCAAAACAGTATGGTACTGGCACAGAAACAGAAATACAGATCAATGGAACAGGATAGAAAGCCCAGAGATAAACCCATGCACCTATGATCAATTAATCTATGACAAAGGAGGCAAGACTATACAATGGAGAAAAGACAGTCTCTTCAAAAAGTGGTGCTGGGAAAACTGGACAACTACATGTAAAAGAATGAAATTAGAACATTCTTCAACACCATACACAAAAATAAACTCAAAATGGATTAAAGACCTAAATGTAAAGCTGAGTACTATAAAACTCTTAGAGGAAAACATAGGCAGAACACTCTGAAATAAATTGCAGCAAGATTTTTTTGGATCCACCTCCCAATGAAAATAAAAACAAAAATAAACAAATGGGACCTAATGAAACTTAAAAACTTTTGCACAGCAAAGGAAACCATAAACAAAATGAAAAGACAACTTACAGAATGGGAGAAAATATTTGCAAATGAAGCGACCAACAAGGGATTACTCTCCAAAATATACAAACAGCTCATGCAGTTCTGTATCAAAAAAATAAACAACCCAACCAAAAAATGGGCAGAAGACCTAAATAGACAGTTCTCCAAAGACATACAGATGGCCAAATAGCACATGAAAAGGTGCTCAATATTGCTAGTTTTTAGAGAACTGCATATCAAAACTACAATGAAGTATCACCCCACACCGGTCAGAATGGCTATCATCAGAAAGTCTACAAACAGTAGATGCTGGAGAGGGTGTGCAGAAAAGGGAACCCTCCTACACTGTTGGTGGTAATGTAAATTGGTACAGGCACTGTGGAAAACAGTATGGAGATTCCTTAAAAAACTAAACATAGGAACTTCCCTGGCAGTCCAGTGGCTAGGACTTCACCTTCCAATGCAGGGGGTGCAGGTTCAATCCCTGGTCAGGAAGCTGGGATCCCACATGCCTCATGGCCAAAAAACCAAAACATAAAACAGAAGCAATATTGTAACAAATTCAATAAAGACGTTAAAAAGGGTCCACATCAAAAAAAAAAAAAAAACCTAAAAATAGAACTACCATACAATCCAATGATCCCATTCCTGGGCATATATCCAGAGAAAACCATCATTCGAAAAGATATATGCACCCCAATGTTAACTGCAGCACCATTTACAATAGTCAAGACATGGAAGCAATCTAAATCTCCATCAACAGAGGAATGGATAAAAAAGATGGGGTACATATATACAATGGAATATTACTCAGCCATAAAAAAGAATGAAACAATGCCATTTGCAGCAACATAGATGGACCTAGAGATTATCATACTAAGTGAAGTCAGAGAAAGACAAATATCATATGATATCACTTCTATGTGGAATCTAAAAAAAAATTATACAAATGAACTTATTTACAAAACAGGAACAGACTCACAGACTTCAGAAACAAACTTATGGTTACCAAAGGGGAAACATGGTGAGGAGGGATAAATTAGGAGTTTGGGATTAACATATACATATACTATATATATAAAATAGATAATCAACAAGGACATACTGTATAGCACAGGGAGCTCTATGCAATATGCTATAATAATCTATATGGGAAAAGAATTTGAAACAGAATGGATATATGTATATGTATAACTGAATCACTTTGCTGTACACCTGAAACTAACACAACATTGTAAATCAACTATACTCCAATATAAAATAAAAATTAAATTCTTTTTAATGAAAAGGTTACTAATTTACTATATTAGAGCTGAGAAAGGAGGACCAGGAATCCCCTAAAATTAAAGAATCTCATCTTATTTTCAGAGATGAAGAGTCCAAATTTCTAGTTTTTAAATGCCAAACTTAACAAAATCTAATGCTATCATTTTGTTCAATATGAACTTCTTTTAAAATGTTAGTTTTTAAAAACTAAAAATGACCTGAGATTTTACCCAGTCTCCTCGTTTCCAAATTATATATTTAAAATGGCAGAAGGTCCACCAAAAAACCTACATGTGGATATTTATAGCAGCTTTATTCTTAAGTGCCAAAACTTGGAAGCAACCAAGATGTCCTTCAGTAGGCAGGTTAACAGATAAACAGTTCATAAGGACAATGGAATATTATTCACTGATAAAAAGAGATGAGTTAACAAACCACGAAAAGGCATGGAGGAAACCTAAGTGCATGTTACTAAGTGAAAGTTATCTATCTGAAAAGGCAACATACTATATAGAGTGAAACAATTTTGTATGATACTACAATGGTGGATACATGTCATTATATATTTGTCCAAACCCACAGAATGTACAAAACCTAGAGTGAACCCTAATGTAAACTATGGGCTCTGGATGATAATGATGTGTCAATACAGGGTCATCAATTTTAACAAATGTAACCATTATGGTGCAGGATGTTGACAGTGGAGGAGGTTGTGCATTCTGGGGACTAGGGATATATGGGAACTCTCTGTACTTGGCTCAATTTTACTGTGAACATAAAATTGCGTTAAAAATAGTTTATTAATTAAATAAAACTTTTTCAAATGGTAGAAGGATTATGTACTTGTAATTTACAGTCCAAACAGTTACAGCTAAACTACATTTGAATAATGCACAGTAAACTGCATTATATATTACAGAATTCTATGGGACTTCCCTGGTGGTCCAGTGGTTAAGATTCCATGCTCCCAATGCAGGGGGCACGGGTTTGATCCCTGGTCAGGGAACTAATATCCCATGTGCAGCACAGCACAGCCAAATAAATAAATAAACAAACAAACAAATATGGAATAGAACAAACAATCCAGAAATAAGCCCACATATTTGTGGTCAGTTGAATTTTGACAAAAGCACCTAGTTAATTCAATAGGGAAAGAACAGTCTTCTCAACAAATGGTGCTGGAACAACTGGATATCCATAGGCAACGAGGGAAAAAAAGGGGGCAGAGGGTAGAAAAAAAGAAAAAAACTCAGACCCTCACCTCACACCATATATAAAAATTAACTCAAAATGGACCAGAGACTTAAATGTAAGACCTAAAATGTTTACAACTTCTAGATAAAAACATAAGAGAAAATCTTTGTGGTCTTGGATTTGGAAAAAATTTCTGAGCTATGTCACCAAAAGCATGTGATAAAAGAAAACTTGATAGCTGAACTTAATCAAAATACAAAACTTTTCCCTTCAAAAAAAACACCACTAAGAAAATGAAAAGACAAGCCACAGACTGGGAAAAATATTTTCTGATCACAGATATGAATCCAGAATATATAAAGAGCATGACTCAATAATAAGAACACAGGCAACCAATTTTTAAAATGGGTAAGATATTTTAAGAGATATTTTACCAAGAAGACATACAAATGTCCAATAAGTACACAAACAGATGTTCAATGTTGTTAATCATTAGGGAAATACAAGTTAAAACAATGAGATACCACTACAGACCCTGTAGAATAGCTATAATTAAAAAGAACGAGAGTCTAAATGTTGGTGAAGATGTGAAGAAACTGGAACTCTCATACCATACTGCTGGGAAAAAAGTAGTACAATCGGTGGAAAACAGATTTCCACTGTGGAAAACGGTTTTGCAGTTTCTTCAAAAGATAAACATACATTAACCATAAGACCCAGCAATTTCACTCCTACGTATCTATCGAAGAGAAACTTTGAAACGTATCTGCACAATGACTTATAAAAGAATGTTCCTGGGACTTCCCTGGTGGTCCAGTGGTTAAGAATCAGTCTTGCAATGCAGGGGATGCTGGTTCAATCCCTGGTTGGGGAACTAAGATCCCTCATGCTGTGGGGCAACTAAGCCCAATGCACCACAACTACTGAGCCCACGTGCCACAATCAGAGAGCCCGTGCACCACAACTAATGAGCCCACGTGCTCTGGAGCCCACATGCCACAACTAGAGAGAAGTCCATGCACCACAAAGAGCCTGTGTGCCGCAACTAAGACCCGACAGAGCCAAAAAATAAATACATATTTTAAAGAAAAGAATGTTCCTAACAGCATTATTCTTAATAGCCAAAAAACTGCAATCATTCAAATTCTCATCAAAGATCATAAAAAGTGGTATATTCATACCATGGAATACAACTCAACAATAAAAAGGAACTACTGATACATGCAACAACATGGATGGCCCTCAAAAATATTACACTAAGTCAAAGAAATCAGATAAAGACAAAATAGTGTCCGATCTGATTTATATGAAATTTTGAGGAAAGGCAAAACTGTAGACAGAAAGCAGGTCCATGGTTGCCTGGGGGTGAGACTGTAAATGGACATAAAAGAACTTGTGGGGGTGATAAAACTGATGGTTTCACAACTGTATGTATTTACTAAAACTTAAACTGTACAATTCGATTGCACAATTACAGTGGGTGAATTCACTGGGTATTATTAATAGCTTGATAAAAGTTGTTTAAAAGTAAACTACAGGGGAGAGGAGTCAAGATGGCGGTGTGGAAAGACACAGAGTTAGCACCTCCCCACAACTAATGAGCCTGCTGGCCGCTGGTGGAGGACTCTGACACCCAAGGAGACAGGAGGAACCCCAAAGTGAACCAGTAGGACGTACGGGGACCAAAGCGGGGAGAAGTGGAGGCAAGACAACATCAGCACCTCTGAGGCCATGGAGATCAGGAGAGGCAAGTGGGAGGCGCCCTCCAGGAGGAGCATAAAAGGAGCAGAAGGTGACTGCCCCGCCCACTTGGGCATGGGGAGTCTGCTGAGCTCCCAGGCCAGTCCCCTCCAATCCAAAGCCCCCTCCAGGCTGCATAGGTCCTGGTGGCATAGGAGGGAGGCCAGGGAGATCAGGAGAGGCAGGTGGGAGGGGCCCTCCCAGAACACAGACTGAGAAGCAGGAGAGGAGAGGAGGGTGTTTGCCCCACCGACTCGAGCCCAGGAAGCCTGCTAGGCTCCCAGGTAAGGTCCCCTGCCCTCTAAGACCAGGATGGGGGGCACTCCTGGCCCCCTCCTGTTCCTTGAGCCTAAGCCCAACCCCCACAGCCCTCGGGGCCTTTTCCAGCCCCATAGGTCCTGAGCACTGGCCCTGCCCACCACCCAAACCTCACCCTTGATAGGCCCCACTCTCCACAGCCAAGTCCTTCCCCCTCCCCGTTTTTTTTATTTTCTTTCCTACCTCCTTTTTCAGTATTGTGGTACTGAGTTACCTTCCGGTTGTTGATTCATCTATATTTTTATTTTTATATTCTTTCTAACATATCTGTTAGTTTCCTAGTTTAATTTTATGTTTTACTTTGTTATTTTTCTCTTTAAAAAAATTTTTTTTAGCCACCCACGTGGTTTGCAGGATCTTGATTTGCAAACCTGGGGTCAGGGGGAAGCTCCTGTGGTAGGAGCTCCAAGTCCGAACCACTAGACTAACAGAGAACCTCAGACCCCAGGAAATGTTCATCAGAGTGAGGTCTCACAGAGTTCCTCATCTCAGCACCAAGACCCAGCTCTACCCAATAGCCTACAAACTACAGTGTGGGAAGCCTCAGGCCAAACAACCTGTAAAACAGGAACACAATCCCCTCTTTAAAAAAAAAAAAAGAGATGGCAAAAAATATGTCATAGATGAAGGAGCAAGGTAAAAACCTACAAGACCAAATAAAGGAAGAGGAAATAGGCAATCTACCTGAAAAAGAATTCAGAGTAATGATAGTAAAGATGATCCAGAATGTCAGAAATAGAATGGAGACACAGATTGAGAAAATACAAGAAATGTTTAACAAAGATCTAGAAGAATTAAAGAACAAACAGAGATGAACAACACAATAACTGAAATGAAAAATACACTAGAAGGAATCAATAACAGAATAACGGAGGCAGAAGAACGAATAAGTGAGGTGGAAGACAAAATGATGGAAATAACTGCCAAAGAGCAGAATAAAGAAAAAAGAATGAAAAGAATTGAGGACAGTCTCAGAGACCTCTGGGACAACACAAACACACCAACATTCAAATTATACGGGTCCCAGAAGAAGAAGAGAAAAAGAAACGGTCTGAGAAAATACTTGAAGAGATTATAGTGGAAAACTTCCCTAACATGGGAAAGGAAATAGTCACCCAGGTCCAGGAAGCACAGAAAGTCCCATAGAGGATAAACCCTAGGAGAAACACACCAAGACACATATTAATCAAACTAATAAAAATTAAATTCAAAGAAAAAATATTAAAAACAGCGAGGAAAAAACAAAAAATAACATAAAAAGGAATCCCCATAAGGTTATCGGCTGATTTTTCAGCAGAAACTCTGTAGGCCAGAAGGGAGTGGCAGGATATACTTAAAGTGATGAAAGAGAAAAACCTACAACCAAGATTACTCTACCCAGCAAGGATCTCATTTAGATTTGATGGAGAAATCAAAAGCTTTTCAGACAAACAAAAGCTAAGAGAATTCAGCACCACCAAACCAACTTTACAACAAATGCTAAAAAAGATTCTCTAAGTGGGAAACACAAGAGAAGAAAAAAACCAACAAAAACAAACCCAAAACGATTAAGAAAATGGTAATAGGAACATATATATCAATAGTAATCTTGAATGTAAATGGATTAAATGCCCCAACCAAAAGACACACACTGGCTGAATGGATAGAACAACAAGTCCCATATATACGCTGTCTACAAGAGACCCACTTCAGACCTAGGGACACAAACAGACTGAAAGTGAAGGGATGGAAAAAGATATTCCATGCAAATGGAAATCAAAAGAAAGCTAGAGTAGCAATACTCAGATAAAATAGACTTTAAAATAAAAACTGTTACAAGAGATAAGGAGGGACGCTACATAATGATCAAAGGATCAATCCAAGAAGAAGATATAACAATTATAAATGTTTATGCATCCAACATAGGAGCACCTCAATACAAAAGGCAAATGCTAACAACCATGAAAGGAGAAATCGACAGTAACCCAGTAATAGTGGGGAACTTTAACACCTTACTTACACCAATGGACAGATCATCCAAACAGAAAATAAATAAGGAAACACAAGCTTTAAATGACACAATAGACCAGATAGATTTAAGTGATATTTACAGAACATTCCATCCAAAAAAAACAGAATACACATTTTTCTCTAGTGCACATGGAACATTCTCCAGGACAGATCACATCTTGGGTCACAAATCAAGCCTTGGAAAATTTAAGAAAATTGAAATCGTATCAAGCATCTTTTCTGATCACAACGCTGAGACTGGAAATCAATTACAAGAAAAAAACTGTAAGAAAAACAAATATATGCAGGCTAAACAGTGCACTACTAAATAACCGAGAGATCACTGAAGAAATCAAAGAAGAAATAAAAAAATACATAGAAACACATGACAACCCAAAACCTACGGGACGCAGCAAAAGCAGTTCTAAGAGGGAAGTTTACAGCAATTCAATCTCATCTCAAGAAACAAGAAAAATCTCAAATAAACAATCTAACCCTACACTTCAATCAACTAGATAAAGAAGAACAAAGAAAACCCAAAGTCAGTAGAAAGAAAGAAATCATAAAGATCAGAGCAGAAATAAATGAAACAGAAATAAAGAAAACAATAGCAAAGATCAATAAAACTAAAAGATTCTTTGAGAAGATAAACAAAATTGATAAACCCTTAGCCAGACTCGTCAAGAAAAAAAGGGAGAGGATGCAAGTCAATAAAATTAGAAATGAAAAAGGAGAAATCACAACTGACACTGCAGAAATACAAAGGATTATAAGAGACTACTACAAACAACTACATGCCAATAAAATGCACAACCACGAAGAAATGAACAAATTCTTGGAAAGGTACAATTTTCCAAGACTGAACCAGGAAGAATTAGAAAATATAAACAGACATATCACAAGTAATGAAACTGAAACAGTAATTTAAAAGCTTCCAACCAACAAAAGTCCAGGACCAGATGGCTTCACAGGAGAATTCTATCAAACACTGAGAGAAGAGCTAACACCCATCCTTCTCAAACTCTTCCAAAAAATTGCAGAGGGAGAAACACTCCCAAATTCATTCTACAAAGCCACCATCACTCTAATACCAAAATCAGAAAAAGATATCACAAAAACAGAAAATTATAGACCAGTATCACTGATAAACATAGATACAAAAATCCTGAACAAAATACTAGCAAACATAATCCAACAGCACATTAAAAGGATCATACACCATGATCAAGTGGGATTTATCCCAGGGATGCGAGGATTCCTCAATATATGCAAATCAACCAATGTGATACACCACGTTAACAAATTAAGGAATAAAAACCATATGGTCATCTCAATAGATGCAGAAAAAGCTTCTGACGAAATTCAACACCGATTTATGATAAAAACTCTCCAGAAAATGGGCATACAGGGAACCTACCTCAACATAATAAAGGCCATATATGACAAACCCACAGCAAGCATCATACTCAATGGTGAAAAACTGAAAGCATTTCCACTAGGATCAGGAAGAAAACAAGGATGTCCACTCTCGCCACTCTTATCCAACACAGTTTTGGAAGTCCTAGCCACAGCAATCAGAGAAGAAAAAGAAATAAAAGGAATATAAATTGGAAAAGAAGTAAAACTCTCACTATTTGCCGATGACATGATACTATACATAGAAAATCCTAAAGATGCCACCAGAAAACTACTAGAACTAATCAATGAATTTGGTAAGGTTGTAGGATACAAAATTAATGCACAGAAATCTCTGGCATTCCTATACACCAACACGAAAAATCAAAAAGAGAAATTAAGGAAACACTCCCATTTATCACTCCAACAAAAAGAATAAAATACCTAGGAATAAACCCACATAAGGAGGTGAAAGACTTGTACTCAGAAAACTATAAAACACTGATGAAGGAAATCAAAGATGACATAAACAGATGCAGGAATATACCATGTTCTTCGATTGGAAGAATCAATATTGTGAAAATGACTATACTACCCAAAGCAATCTACAGATTCAATGAAATCCCTATCAAACTACCAATGTCATTCTTCACAGAATTAGAACAAAAAATCTTACAATTTGTATGGAAACACAAAAGACCCCAAATAGCCAAAGCAATCTTGAGAAAGAAAAACGGAGCTGGAGGAATCAGAGTCCCTGACTTCAAACTATATGATAAAGGTACAGTAATCAAGACAGTATGGTACTGGCAGGAAAACAGAAATATAGATCAATGTTACAGGATAGAATGCCCAGACATAAAGCCATACATATATGGTCACCTAATTTACGACAAAGGTGGCAAGAACATACAAGGGAGAAAAGACAGCCGCTTCAATAAGTTGTGCTGGGAAAATTGGACAGCTACATGTAAAAGAATGAAATTAGAAAAACTTCTACTGGAGAGGGGGAAGATGGCGGAAGAGTAAGACGCAGAGATCACCTTCCTCCCCACAGATACACCAGAAATACATCTACACGTGGAACAAATACAGAACACCTACTGAACACCGGCAGAAGACCTCAGACCTCCCAAAAGGCAAGAAACTCCCCCACGTACCTGGGTAGGGCAAAAGACAAAAGAATAAACAGAGACAAAAGAATAGGGACGGGACCTGCACCAGTGGGAGGGAGCTGTGAAGGAGGAAAGGTATCCACACACTAGGAAGCCCCTTCACAGGCGGAGACTGCGGGTGGCGGACGGGGGAAGCTTCAGAGACGGGGAAGAGAGCACAGCAACAGGGGTGCAGAGGGCAAAGCAGAGAGATTCCCGCACAGAGGATCGATGCCGACGGGCACTCACCAGCCCGAGAGGCTTGTCTGCTCACCCGCTGGGGTGGGCGGGTTTGGGAGATGAGGTTCGGGCTTCGGTTGAAGTGCAGGGAGAGGACTGGGGTTGGCGGCGTGAACACAGCATGCAGGGGGTTAGTGCATCACGGCTAGCCGGGAGGGAGTCTGGGGAAAAGTCTGGACCTGCCGAAGAGGGAAGAGACTTTTTCTTCCCTCTTTGTTTCCTGGTGCACGAGGAGAGGGGATTAAGAATGCTGCTTAAAGGAGCTTCCAGGGCGCAAGCCGCGGCTAACAGCGCGGACCCCCGAGACGGGCATGAGATGCTACGGCTGCTGTTGCTGCCGCCACCAAGAAGCCTGTGTGTGAGCACAGGTCACTATCCACACCTCCCCTCCCGGAAGCCTGTGCAGCCCACCACTGCCGTGGTCCCGGGATCCAGGGACAACTTCCCCGGGAGAACGCAAGGCGTGCCTCAGGCTGGTGAAACGTCCCGCCGGCCTCTGCCACCTCAGGCTTGCTCCGCATCCACACCCTACCCTTCCCACCCCCCCCCCACCAGCCTGAGTGAGCCAGAGTCCCCAGTCAGCTGCTCCTTTACCCCGTCCCGTGTGAGCGAAGAACAGACGCCCTCCGGGGACCTACAAGCAGAGGCGGGGCCAAATCCAAAGCTGAGCCACGGTAGCTGTGAGAACAAAGAAAGGAAAATCTCTCCTAGCAGCCTCAGGAGCAGCGGATTAAATCTCCACAATCAACTTGATGTACCCTGCATCTGTGGAACACATGAATACACAATGAATCATCCCAAATTGAGGAGGTGGACTTTGAGAGCAAGATTTATTATGTTTTCCCTCTTTTCCTCCTTTTTGTGAGTGTGTATGTGTATGCTTCTGTGTGAGATTTTGTCACAAGCTTTGCTTTCACCATTTGTCCTAGGGATCTATCCGTCCGTTTTTTTGTTTTTTTTTATTTAAAAAATTTTTTTAATAATTATTTTTTATTTTAATAACTTTATTTTATTTTATCTTACTTTATTTTATTTTCTTTTAACCTCTTTCTTTCTTTCTTTCTTTCTACTTTTTCTCCCTTTTATTCTGAGCCGTGTGGATGAAAGGCTCTTGGTGCTTCAGCCAGGAGTCAGTGCTGTGCCTCTGACTGGGGAGAGCCAAATTCAGGACAATGGTACACAAGAGACCTCCCAGCTCCACATAATATCAAATGGCGAAAATCTCCCAGAGATCTCCATCTCAACACCAGCACCCAGCTTCACTCAACGACCAGCAAGTTACAGTGCTGGACACCCTATGCCAAACAACTAGCAAGACAGGAACACAACACCACCCATTAGCAAAGAGGCTACCTAAGATCATAATAAGCCTACAGACACCCCAAAACACACCACCAGACGTGGACCTGCCCACCAGAAAGAAAAGATCCAGCCTCATCCACCAGAACACAGGCACTAGTCCCCTCCACCAGGAAGCCTACACAACCCACTGAACCAACTTTTGCCACTGGGGACAGACACCAAAAACAACAGGAACTACGAACCTGCAGCCTGCAAAACGGAGACCCCAAACACAGTAAGATAAGCAAAATGAGAAGACAGAAAAACACACAGCAGATGAAGGGGCAAGATAAAAACCCACCAGACCTAACAAATGAAGAGAAAATAGGCAGTCTACCTGAAAAAGAATTCAGAAAAATGATAGTAAAGATGACCCAAAATCTTCGAAAGAGAATAGACAAAATGCAAGAAACATTTAACAAGGACCTAGAAGAACTAAGATGAAACAAGCAACGATGAACAACACAATAAATGAAATTTAAAATACTCTAGATGGGATCAATAGCAGAATAACTGAGGCAGAAGAACGGATAAGTGACCTGGAAGATAAAATAGTGGAAATAACTACTGCAGAGCAGAATAAAGAAAAAAGAATGAAAAGAACTGAGGACAGTCTCAGAGACCTCTGGGACAACATTAAATGCACCAACATTCGAATTATAGGGGTTCCAGAAGAAGAACAGAAAAAGAAAGGGACTGAGAAAATATTTGAAGAGCTTATAGTTGAAAACTTCCCTAATATAGGAAAGGAAATAGTCAGGTCCAGGAAGCACAGAGAGTCCCATACAGGATAAATCCAAGGAGAAACACGCCAAGCCACATATTAATCAAACTGTCAAAAAATAAATACAAAGAAAATATATTAAAAGCAGCAAGGGAAAAACAACAAATAATACAAAAGGGAATACCCATAAGGTTAACAGCTGATCTTTCAGCAGAAACTCTGCAAGCCAGAAGGGACTGGCAGGACATATTTAAAGTGATGAAGGAGAAAAACCTACAACCAAGATTACTCTACCCAGCAAGGATCTCATTCAGATTTGATGAAGAAATTAAAATCTTTACAGACAAGCAAAAGCTGAGAGAGTTCAGCACCACCAAACCAGCTTTACAACAAATGCTAAAGGAACTTCTCTAAGCAAGAAACACAAGAGAAGGAAACAACCTACAATAACAAACCCAAAACAATTAAGAAAATGGGAATAGGAACATACATATCAATAATTACCTTAAATGTAAATGGATTAAATGCTCCCACCAAAAGACACAGACTGGCTGAATGGATACAAAAACAAGACCCATATATATGCTGTCTACAAGAGACCCACTTCAGACCTAGAGACACATAGAGACTGAAAGTAAGGGGATGGAAAAAGATATTCCATGAAAATGGAAACCAAAAGAAAGCTGGAGTAGCAATTCTCCTATCAGACAAAACAGACGTTTTATTTTATTTTATTTTTGCAGCACGCGGGTCCCTCACTTTGTGGCCTCTCCCGTGGCGGAGCACAAGCTCCGGAGGCGCAGGCCCAAGGGCCATGGCCCATGAGCGCAGCCGCTCCGCGGCATGTGGGATCCTCCCAGACTGGGGCACAAACCTGTGTCCCCTGCATCGGCAGGCGGACTCTCAACCACTGTGCCAGCAGGAAAGTCCCGACTATTCGTGCCCCAGTCCAGGAGGCTCGCACATGCCATGGAGCAGCTGCGCCCATGGGCCATGGCCACTGGGCCTGCGCCTCCGGAGCCTGTGCTCCGCAACGGGAGAGGCCACAACAGTGAGGAGCCCGCATACCGCAAAAAACAAATAAATAAAAAAATAAAGAAATAAAATAAAATAAAGACTATTAGAAGAGACAAAGAAGAACACTACATAATGATCAAGGGATCGATCCAAGAAGAAGATATAACAATTGTAAATATTTATGCACCCAACATAGGAGCACCTCAATACATAAGGAAAATGCTAACAGCCATAAAAGGGGAAATCGACAGTAACACATTCATAGTAGGGGACTTTAACACCCCATTTTCACCAATGGACAGATCATCCAAAATGAAAATAAATAAGGAAACACAAGATTTAAATGATACATTAAACAAGACGGACATAATTGATATTTATAGGACATTCCATCCAAAAACAACAGAATACGCATTTTTCTCAAGTGCTCATGGAACATTCTCCAGGATAGATCGTATCTTGGGTCACAAATCAAGCCTTGGTAAATTTAAGAAAATTGAAATGGTAACAAGTATCTTTTCCGACAACAATGCTATGAGACAACAATTACAGGAAAAGATCTGTCAAAAATACAAACACATGGAGGCTAAACAATACACTACTTAATAACGAAGCGATCACTGAAGAAATCAAAGAGAAAATTAAAAACTATCTAGAAACAAATGACAATGCAGACACGACAACCCAAAACCTATGGGATGCAGCAAAAGCAGTTCTAAGAGGGAAATTTATAGCAATACAATCCTACCTTAAGAAACAGGAAACATCTCGAATAAACAACCTAACCTTGCACCTAAAGCAATTAGAGAAAGAAGAACAAAAAAACCCCCAAAGTTAGCAGAAGGCAAGAAATCATAAAGATCATATCAGAAATAAATGAAAAAGAACTGAAGGAAACGATAGCGAAGATCAATAAAACTAAAAGCTGGTTCTTTGAGAAGATAAACAAAATTGATAAACCATTAGCCAGGCTCATCAAGAAAAAAAGGGAGAAGACTCAAATCAATAGAATTAGAAATGAAAAAGGAGAAGTAACAACTGACACTGCAGAAATACAAAAGATCATGAGAGATTACTACAAGCAACTCTATGCCAATAAAATGGACAACCTGGAAGAAATGGACAAATCCTTAGAAATGCACAACCTGCCAAGACTGAATCAGGAAGAAATAGAAAATATGAACAGACCAATCACAAGCACTGAAATTGAAACTGTGATTTAAAATCTTCCAACAGGGCTTCCCTGCTGGCGCAGTGGTTGAGAGTCTGCCTGCTGATGCAGGGGACATGTGTTCGTGCCCCGGTCCAGGAAGATCCCACGTATCGCGGAGCAGCTGGGCCCGTGAGACATGGCTGCTGAGCCTGCGCGGCTGGAGCCTGTGCTCCTCAACGGGAGAGGCCACACAGTGAGGCCCACGTATCGTAAAAAAAAAAAAAAAAAAAAAAAATCTTCCAACAAACAAAAGCCCAGGACCAGATGGCTTCACAGGCCAATTCTATCAAACATTTAGAGAAGAGCTAACACCTATCCTTCTCAAACTCTTCCAAAATATAGCAGAGGGAGGAACACTCCCAAACTCTTTCTATGAGGCCACCATCACCCTGATACCAAAACCAGACAAGGATGTCACAAAGAAAGAAAACTACAGGCCTGTATCACTGATGAACATAGATGCAAAAATCCTCAAAAAAATACTAGCAAACAGAATCCAACAGCACATTAAAAGGATCATACACCATGATCAAGTGGGGTTTATTCCAGGAATGCAAGGATTCTTCAATATACGCAAATCAATCAACATGATACACCATATTAACAAATTAACAAAAGGAGAAAAACCATATGATCATCTCAATAGATGCAGAGAAAGCTTTCAACAAAATTCAACACCCATTTATAATAAAAACCCTGCAGTAAGTAGGCATACAGGGAACTTTCCTCAACTCAATAAAGGCCATATATGACAAACCCACAGCCAACATCATCCTCAATGGTGAAAAACTGAAAGAATTTCCACTAAGCTCAGGAACAAGACAAGGTTGCCCACTCTCACCAATCTCATGCAACACAGTTTTGGAAGTTTTAGCCACAGCAATCAGAGAAGAAAAGGAAATAAAAGAAATCCAAATTGGAAAAGAAGAAGTAAAGCTGTCACTGTTTGCAGATGACGTGATACTATACACAGAGAATCCTAAAGATGCTACCAGAAAACTACTAGAGGTAATCAATGAATTTGTAAAGTAGCAGGATACAAAATTAATGCACAGAAATCTCTGGCATTCCTATACACTAATGATGAAAAATCTGAAAGTGAAATCAAGAAAACACTCCCATTTACCATTGCAACAAAAAGAATAAAATATCTAGGAATAAACCTACCTAAGGAGACAAAAGACCTGTATAAGACACTGATGAAAGAAATTAAAGTTGATACAAATAGATGGAGAGATACACCATGTTCTTGGAATGGAAGAATCAACATTGGGAAAATGACTACACTACCCAAAGCAATCTACAGATTCAATGCAATCCCTATCAAACTACCAATGGCATTTTTCACAGAACTAGAACAAAAAATTTCACAATTTGTGTGGAAACACAAAAGACCCCGAATAGACAAAGCAATCTTGAGAATGAAAAACGCAGCTGGAGGAATCAGGCTCCCTGACTTCAGACTATACTACAAAGCTACAGTAATCAAGACAGTATGGTACTGGCACAAAAACAGAATTATAGATCAATGGAACAGGATAGAAAGCCCAGAGATAAACCCATGCACATATGGTCACCTTATCTTTGATAAAGGCAGCAGGAATGTACAGTGGAGAAAGGACAGCGTCTTCAATAAGTGGTGCTGGGAAAACTGGACAGGTACATGTAAAAGTATGAGATTAGAACACTCCCTAACACCATAGACAAAAATAAGCTCAATATGGATTAAAGACCTAAATGTAAGGCCAGAAACTATCAAACTCTTAGAGGAAAACGTAGGCAGAACACTTTATGATATAAATCACAGCAAGATCCTTTTTGATCCACCTCCTAGAGAAATGGAAATAAAAACAAAAATACACAAATGGGACCTAATGAAACTTAAAAGCTTTTGCACAGCTAAGGAAACCATAAACAAGACCAAAAGACAACCCTCAGAATGGGAGAAAATATTTGCAAATGAAGCAAATGATAAAGGATTAATCTCCAAAATTTACAAGCAGCTCATGCAGCTCAATAACATAAAAACAAACAACCCAATCAATAGACATTTCTCCAAAGAAGATATACAGATTGCCAACAAACACATGAAAGGATGCTCAACATCATTAATCATTAGAGAAATGCAAATCAAAACTACAATGAGATATCATCTCACACCGTTCAGAATGGCCATCATCAAAAAATCTACAAACAATAAATGCTGGAGAGGGTGTGGAGAAAAGGGAAACCTCTTGCACTGTTGGTGGGAATGTAAATTGATGCAGCCACTATGGAGAACAGTATGGAGGTTCCTTAAAAAACTACAAATAGAACTACCATACAACCCAGCAATCCCACTACTGGGCATATACCCTGAGAAAATCTTAATTCAAAAAGAGTCATGTAACAAAATGTTCACTGCAGCTCTATTTACAATAGCCAGGACATGGAAGCAACCTAAGTGTCCATCAACAGATGAATAAAGAAGATGTGGCATATATATATACAATGGAATATTACTCAGCCATAAAAAGAAACGAACTTGAGTTATTTGTAGTGAGGTGGATGGACCTAGAGTGTGTCATACAGAGTGAAGTAAGCCAGAAAGAGAAAGACAAATACCGTATGCTAACACATATACATGGAATCTAAGGAAAAAAAAAAGTCATGAAGAACCTAGGGGTAAGACGGGAATAAAGACACAGACCTACTAGAGAATGGACTTGAGGATATGGGGAGGGAGAAGGGTAAGCTGTGACAAAGTGAGAGAGTGGCATGGACACATATACACTACCAAATGTAAAATAGATAGCTAGTGGGAAGCAGTCACATAGCACAGGGAGATCAGCTCAGTGCTTTGTGACCGCCTAGAGGGGTGGGATAGGGAGGGTGGCAGGGAGGGAGACATAAGAGGGAAGAGACATGGGAACATATGTGTATGTATAACTGATTCACTTTGTTATGAAGCAGAAACAAACACACCATTGTAAAGCAATTATACTCCACTATAATGTAAAAAAAAAATTAAACTTCTAGATTTCTCAATCAAAAAAAGTAAAAAAACTAAAAAATAAAAGAATGAAATTAGAACACTACCTAACATCATACACAAAAATAAACTCCAAATGGATTAAAGACCTAAATGTAAGAACAGACACTATAGAACTTTTAGAGGAAAACATAGGAAAACCACTCTTTGACATAAACCACAGCAAGATCTTTTTGGACCCACTTCCTAGAGTAACAAATAAAAACAAAAATAAACTAATGGAACTTAATTAAACTTAAAAGCTTTTGCACAGCAAAGGAAACCATAAACAAGACAGAAAGACAACCCTCAGAATGGGAGAAAATATTTGCAAATGAAACGACAAATGATTAATCTCCAAAATATACCAACTGCTCATGGAGCTCAATATCAAGAAAACAAACAATCCAGTTAAAAAATGGGCAGAAGACCCAATAGACATTTCAACAAGGAAGACATACAGATGGCCAAGAGGCACATCAAAAGATGCTCAACATCACTAATTATTAGAGAAATGCAAATCAAATCTACAATGAGGTATCACCTCACGCCGGTCAGAATGGCCATTATCAAAAAAGGTAGAAACAATAAATGCTGGAAAGGGTGTGGTGAAAAGGGAACCCTCCTACACTGTTGGTGGGAATGTAAATTGATAAAACCACTATGGAAAACAGTATGGAGGTTCCTCAAAAAACTAAAAATAGAACTACCATATGACCCAGCAATCCCACTACTGGGCATATACCCTGAGGGAATCATAATTCAAGAAGATACATGGACCACAATGTTCAGTGCAGCACTATTTACAATATCCAGGACATGGAATCAACCTAAATGTCCATCGACCAATGAATGGAAAAAGACGATGTGGCACATATATACAATGGAATATTGCTCAGCTATAAAAAGAAACGAAACTGAGTTATTTGTAGTGAGGTGGATGGACCTAGAGTCTGTCATACAGAGTGAAGTAAGTTAGAAAAACAAATACAGTATGCTAATGCATATATATGGAATCTAAAAAAAAAAAATGGTAGTGATGAACCTAGTTGCAGGGCAGGAATAAAGAGGTAGACATAGAGAATGGACTTGATGACATGGGGTGGGAGGGTGAAGCTGGGGCGAAGTGAGAGTGGCATCGACGTATATACACTACCGAATGTAAAACAGTTGGCTGGTGCGAAGTAGCAGCACAGCACACGGAGATCAGCTCTGTGCTTGGCAATGACCTAGAGGGGTGAGGCAGGGAGGATGGGAGGGAGGCTCAAGAGGCAAGGGGGCTTCCCTAGTGGCGCAGTGGTTGAGAGTCCACCTGCCGATGCAGGGGACACAGGTTCATGCCCCGGTCCGGGAAGATCCCACATGCCGCGGAGCGGCTCGGCCCGTGAGCCATGGCCGCTGAGCCTGCGCGTCCGGAGCCTGTGCTCCGCAATGGGAGAGGTCACAACAGTGAGAGGCCCGCGTACTGGAAAAAAAAAAAAGAGGGAGGGGATCCGGGGACATGTGTATGTATATGGCAGATTCCCTTTCTTGTGCAACAGAAGCTAACACGGTATTGTGAAGCAATTATGCTCCAATAAAGATCTACTTTAAAAAAAAGTAAACTATATAAAGTACTCACCATTGTAGCCTTCAAGAACAGAATCAATAATAGGTCTGGCAGTTAAGTTATAAACATCTAGTTGTTTACTCTCTGGTCCAAAAACAGTATCAAAAGTAAACGTCTTTGGAGGTTCATTGGAAGAATCAGTCTTATGTACAGTGATAGTTCCCCTCATCTCATCCACACTGACAGCCTGCTTGTAGCACATTGATTTCTCTCTGTCATTGAGGGGCCGGCACCTAACCACCACCTTCACATTATCGCAGCTTTCTGGCTTCTCTGATTTATTGATCTGGTGGAGAAAATATTTACAAACAATGAAAAGAACATTTACTTTTACCTTCAACAGATTAAATTTAAATTTTGAAAAAGGCTACTTTGGCATCCTAGTGCCTTGCATACGTTAAGCACTTCATAAATAGTTGTTAAATGCAATTAAAGATCTTACAGATATATAGAAAAAGCTTATTTTAAAAGATATGAAAATAGTTTCTTTTACAATACAAATGAGGGGAGAGGAAACCTTATTTACATTTACAGTTAATGCTATTCAGGCAGAAAATGAGAGAGTATATTAGAGACTTGTCTTTCTGCACAAAGCCCCTGACTTGCTCTGAGTTTCCTGCCTGTAGGAAAACACGTGTGAATATGGTTAATAACCTTAATCAAGAATCTAGTAATAGGTCCTCTGCTCCCCCTGAGACTTTTAGTTTTATTGATATTTTCTACAATGCATTAGTAAAAAAATTTTTTATCAAATAATATATCCAGGGCTTCCCAGGTGGCACAGTGGTTAAGAATCTGCCTGCCAATGCAGGGGACACGGGTTCCAGCCCTGGTCCGGGAAGATCCTACATGCCAGGGAGCAACTAAGCCCGTGTGCTACAACTGAGCCTGTGCTCTAGAGCCTGAGAGCCACAACTACTAAAGCCCTCGAGCCTAGAGCCCGTGCTCCACAACAAGAGAAGCCACTGCAATGAGAAGCCTGCTCAACCCAACGAAGACCCAATGCAGCCAAAAAGTAAAAATAAATTAATTAAAAAAATAATAATATATCCTCATATAGTCTACTTTTTCTATAGAAGACAAGTGAAAGACAGAAAAGAAAGCCCAATGACAGAAAAATGTTTTAGCTTGACTCTAACCTTATGAACATTTGTATATGTAAAGTTTCAAATTTTGAAATTTTATGATTAAGAATCTATATTAAAATACAATTATTAAAGTGAAGAAGTTCAACAGTTTGGTTGAACAGATATTAAATTCCTACTGTTTCAGATACTCTTCTAAGCATTAGAGAAACAAACGTGAGCCACTGTCATTGACAAGGAACAGATTATATCAATTCAACACACTTCTTTCCATCTCTACTTTCAGCACCTTATTCTAGGTCACCATTATCTCGCCCCGAATTATAAGAGACTCCTACCTGTACTACTGTATCTAATTAGGTTCCCCTATAGTCTGTTCTCTACTTGGCAGTCAGTTTCAACACAAATCTAATTATGTCACTCTCCTACTTAAAACTCTTCAATGGTTTCCCACAGATCCTGGGATGAAGATCGAAATCCTTCAGGGGGTGTGTAAGATCTGGTTTTATTTCACAAGCTTGGCTTTCTTAGCCACAGCCACACTGGCTTTCTTTTAGGCCTTTTCTTGTCACCATGATCCCTCTCACCACACTCCTTCCCAGGTGCTGTTCCTTATGCCTAGAACATCCCCCACCCTCCTCTTCACTTACCCTGCAGACCTCAGCTCAATAGCCCCTTCATCTGGGAAGACTTCCCTGATTAGGTCAAATCCTTGTATAGGCCCTGATAGCACCCTTCAATCTCCTTCTCCATCGGTTACAATTTTACCTTTTTTTTTTTTTTTTGGCTCCTTATTTGATTAATGTCTGTGTCTCTATTTAACCCATAAGTTCCAAACTGGTAGTCAGTCAAGGGGCTGAATTCAGCCCACAAATGTCTTTTGCTTGGCTTATATTATTTAAAAATCTTTTGAATTAGTTGCTAAAAATTAAAACTTGAGCAATTTCACAAAAATAACAATTTCTAGATTCTCTTGGAAAAAACAGATGATCTGACATCTGTAGGTCAGCATTCCTACATGGCAACACTTAATTCACCAGAATCTATTTTTATCTATTGTATGCCACCCATCCACTTCATTCATTAATGTTAAGTGTCTTTGTCCCTGTATGTATGTATGGTTTTCACCTCCACCCTAGGAGGCAAGGGTCTCTCTTCTCAAGTTCAAGAACCTGGCTGGTTTTGCTCAATATTGTATCTCCAGTGCCTAGCATGGGGTTGGTGCCCAATAACTGTTGAATGAATTGATAAATAGAAAGCAACAAGTAACAAATATTAAGCACTTAATGCTAAAAGTCAAGCACTGTCCTTCAAGTCTCCTGTGCATTCTTATCTCATCCTGATAACCCCAGAAGGAAAAGTTTAATTACACAGGAACGAAGGGCCCAGAAAGATTAAATAATTATCCAAGGCTTTGCAACCAGTAAATAACCAGCCACTGCTCAAGTGTTCTTCATCACCCTATAATGGACTTACTACGCCTCCTTATTAGGTGCACGATAACAATCTGTGATAACCTACAAGACAAACATACCACCAGCCACCACTCACCCCCCTCACGTAAATAGCCGGCCGCAGCTCAACTGTTCTCCATGACCCTATATTGGACTTACGACGGCCCCTTATTAAATGCAAGTTAACAGTCTGTGAAACCCTACGAGACAAACATACCGCCACCCACCACTCACTCCCCTCACACACAAAGACACCTACGGGTTACATTCTGCACTGTAAGCTAGAGCGCTACGAGAGGAATGACAGCTCGAGTCAGCAGCCTGCGGTAGAGGCAGACTGCCCGTGCTTTGCTGCCTTCCAGAGCTTGGCTCCTCGGCGTAGAGACCCCACGGGGTGCGAGGCATCAAAACCCGACCCTCCGCGGTTGCTCCTAGAGGCCCTACCCAGCGGACAGGGCTGGGAGCGAGAGCGCATCCTCTGGCACAGTGACTTTATGTCAAGCAGCCCAGGCCTTGCGGGATGCAGCAGCAATGAAGACCGTAAGGCCTGCCGCGGGCCCCTCCCAGGGTCGGCTGGACCCCCCCCAGTCCAGGGCCTACCGGCCTGGCTCCCCAACCGCTTCGCCCGCCCCGCACTGCCCTGCCCTGCCCCGCCCCACCCCGGCCTCCCGCCTGCTCTGCGCCTCCATGGTAACGGCCGCGCCACCCGGCCAGGCCGCAGGGATGAGGAGAAACCCCCGCGGCTGAGTGACCCTACTCACCGGCATCGTTGCTTCCTCCCGTGCTCGGCGGACGTCCCCACCCGGGGTGCAGTCCAATGACGCCGGGTTCGCAGGAGAGGCGGGTCAGAGATTATCGAAACACCGCCTGGGCGCTCCCGAGACTGCGGCTCCTCTGCCGAGAGCGCGCTGTGCGCAGGCGCACTCTGAGCTCGCCCCGCCCCATCCCCTTGCCCGAGGCGTCTTCGGTCTCTTGCATTGCGCCTGCGCCGAGACTTTCGGAGTCCGTCTCCTAGGACGCCAGACTGAGGCTGCGCGTGCGCAATGCCGCCATTCCACTTTGTTGGAAATCTGGCCTGCTTCTGGGCTGGAAGATCTGCCTACCACCGCGGCGGGGGGAGGAGGAGGCAATCCTAGACGGCAACGCCCATCTTCTAGCACTTGCAATACTCCGAATATTAAAAACAACGATAGCAATTGTACATTGTGTCCCCTTTGAAGAGCCAAAAACTTTACATACATTATTGCGCTTGATTGCCGACTTGTTTATCACCTGTCTCACCATTAGGTGAGGTCTTGAGGGACTTTGTCGGTATTCTCACAATTACCTCCAGAGCCTAGAATACGACCTGGCACAGAGTAAGTTTTCAATAAATATTCGTGAAAGAAAGAATGATCTATCCTCTTTCTTGTCCGAACCTGTCTCTGAACACCACTCTGCTTGGATGTGTAATAGATTTCAAGTTTATCGTGTCCAAATTGAAACGTTGATTCCCGCTTTCCGTCCCCTGGTAGTACCCACATCACCCCTGTCAAACATAAAATAAATAAGTAATTTAAAAGGCTAATCGCAATAAATGTAAGCTGAATTCTGACAATTTATCAGGTCAAAACCACAGTCTTTTTCTCTCATACTCAATACCCAATCTTTCTATAGAACTAGTTGTCTCTATCTTCAGAATAGAACCAGAATCCGACCACTTCTACCACCACCATCTCTCACCTGTGTTACTAAACAGCTCAGAACTGGTTTCCTTGCAGTTCATCCTTGCCATCCTAGTCTACTTTCAACACAGAAGCCAGAGGGCTGGTGTTAAAACATGAATCAAATACTGTCTTTTCTCCGTTCAAAACCTGCCAATGATTTCTCATCTCACAGAATAAAAGTCACAGGCCCTCTCCCAGTTTCCTGCAATGTTCTCTCTTACTCATTATTGCAAGCTATCCCCCTTGCACCAGCTCCACCTGGCCTCCTGGATTCATCTGACATTGCAGGCACGGTTTCCTGTTAGAATACAAGGGCTTTTATGCTTGCAGTAGGAGCTAATAAAGATACTTAGTGTCAGCATACTGTTTTAAGTGCTTTAATTCCTTTTTAAATTATTAATTCAATTTACATTATAACCTTTTGAAATAGGTACTATTAGTCATTTTAATAGAAAACAGGAGTAACTATTTCACAGATTTAAAAAACTGAAGCATAGAGCCATTAAGTAACTTGTCCAAGGTCATAGCTACCGGCAATGACAAAGCCCAGATCCAAATCCAGGCCCTGGAAAGCTCCGCCTGTAGATATCTGCTTGACTCCCTCACCTCCTTCAGAATATCTTTGTTCACACATCACCTTCTCCGTGAACCCTACCAATGATCCTTCTATTTAAAATTCCAACCTTCAGCCCCAGTCTTCTTATCTCCCCTCCCTACTTTATATTTCTTCGTAGTACTTATCACTCTCTGATATACTGTAAATATGATATCAGCTTTATTGATATAATCACACATCATACAATTCACCAATTTAAATTGTACAATTCAATGATTTTTACTATATACAGAGTTGTGCAACCATAACCACAATCAATTTTAAACATTTTCATCCCCCCAAAAAGAAACACTACACTCATAGCCATCATTCCTCCTTCCCCCCTGCAACATCCCAGCCCTAGGCAACCACCAATCTACTTTCTGTATCTATAGATTTGCCTATTTTGGACATTTCATATAAATGGAATTATATAATATGTGACCTTCTGTGAAATGACGTCTATCACTTAGAATAATGTTTTCAAGATTCATCCCTTTTGTAACACATATCAGTAATCCTTTACGTTTCATGGTTAAATAATGTTCCATTGTATGCATATACCACATTTTTATCTATTTGTCAATTGATGGACATTTGGGTTGTTTCCACTTTCTGGTACTATGGATAATGCTGCTACAAGTTTTTGTGTGAACGTTTCATTTCCCTTGAGTATATACTACAAGTGGAATTGATGGATCATTTGGTAACTCTAAATAACATTCTGAGGAACTGCCAAGTTGTTTTCCACAGTGACTGTACCACCAGCAATGTATGAGGTTTATAATTTCTCCACATCCTCACCAACACTTGCTTTTGTCTTACCTTTCTTATTACAGCCATCCTACTGGTATAAAATAGCACCTCATTGTGGTTTCTATTTGTACTTCCTTGATGACTAGTGATGTTGGACATCACTTCATGTGCTATTGACCGTTTGAATATCTTCTTCAGAGAAATGTCTAGTCAATTCTTTGCCTTTTTCATCGTCTTTTCATTATTAAGTTGTTCAGAATTCTTTATATATTCTAAATACAAGTCTCTTTTCAGATATATGATATACACACGCTTTCTATTATGTGTATTGTCTTTTTAATTTCTGGATGCTGTTCTGTGTACTCTTACATTTAGATCTATGATCTATTTTGAGTTATTTTTGTATATGATATGGTATAGAGATCCAGCTTCATTTTTCCACATGTGAGTGAATATTCATCTGTCCCACCACCATTTGCTGAAAAGACTGTTTTCCCCCCCACTGAATTATTGTGGCAACCTTGTCAAATATCAATTGGTCATAAATATGAGGGTTGTTTTCCAGACTCTCAATTCAATTCCATTGGTCTATATGTCTATCCAGTACTATACTGTCTTTTTTTTTTTTTTAGGATTGGGTATTTTATTTTTAATTTTATTTTATCTATTTATTTATTTGGCTGTGCTGGATCTTAGTTGCAGCATGCCGGATCTTTTAGTTGTGGCATGCAAACTCCTAGTTGCAGCATGTGAACTCTTAGTTGCGGTATGTGGGATCTAGTTCCCTGACCAGGGATCAAACCCAGGCTCCCTGCATTGGGAGCCCAGAGACTTAGCCACTGGACCACCAGGGAAGTCCCTATACTGTCTTTATTACTATAGGCTTGTAGTAAGTTTTGAAATCAGATACTGTGAAGCCTCCATCTTATTCTGCTTTTTCAAGATAGTTTTGGCCATTTTGAATTCCTTGCATGTTCATAGAAATGTTAGAAACACCTTGCCAATTTCTGCAAAAAAGACAGCTGGAAACTTAACAGGGATTATGTTCAATTTATAGATCAATTCAGGAAGTATTGCCATTTTAACAATTTAAATCTTCCAATTCATAAACACGGAATGTCTCCCCATGTATTATATTTAGGTCTTCTTTAATTTCTTTCCGTGATGTCTGTAGTTTTCAACATAGAAGTATGCCCCCAAGGGTAACCACTACCTTGACTCTAACATTATAGTTCCCTCCTTTATAGTTTGTATAAATGGAATCATACAGTATGAATTCTTTCTATCTGTCTCCCTACACTCAATATTGTTTGTGAGATTCTTCCTTATCGGGTATAGCAGTTCATTCTTTTTCAATGTGGTGTAGTATCCCATTGTGTGAATATACCACAATTTGTTTATCCGTGTTTATCCCATTCAACTGTTGATGGACATTTGGGTTGTATCCAGTTTGGGGCTATTACAAATAGTGTTGCTGTGAACATCATGTAGGTGTCTTCTGGTGCACACACATGCATTTCTGTTGGACATTTACTTAGGAGTGGATTTGCTGGGATTTCCATATATTCTACTCGTGTTTATTGTCTCTTTCCTGACTAGAATATAAGTTTCACGTCTAGTTCTATCCACTGTTATGTCCCAGCGCCTAACGCATTGCAGGGCTTCAATAAATTACCTTCTCCAGGGTGGCGTGGTCACCAGCTGCTTCATCCCAGGCTGGGGACTCCGCTCGGGACTCTGCGCCTGTGGCGCGGGCTTTGGGTGGGGAAAGAGGCGCTCAGTGGAGGGACGTGGGGGTGGAGTAAGAGCCCGCCCCGCCCCGTCCCGTGGCAGCCCCAGCTGCAAGTCCCGGGCGCTGGGTTAGAAAAAGCCGGGCTAAGCCGGGACCCAGACCCGGGATCTGGCGTTGCCATGGCTTCCGGCGGGCGGCCAGCGCCGGAGACGTCCGCCTCGGAGATAAGATCCGTCCGGCGTCCAGGTGAGAGTCCGGACGAAAGTCTGGGCGAAACAGTCCTTCGCTGTCTTCTCCCGCCGCCTCCGCGGAACGTCTCTCTCCCCGCGGCGATACGGAGAAGTTTCCCGGAGGCTTGCCTGCGCGGAGCGGTCAGTCTCCCGGAGCCGTCGTGGACCAGACCCACGCGGGGGGCAATGCGGCCTCGGTCAGCTGCGCGCCCCGCCCCCGGCGCCGCTCTGGGGCCACCGCCCCCGCCGCCCCCGGTTCCCAGCCGGCCCGTGCTGGTGCCGAGCGACTGGGGAGGCGTCCTGGACGAGCGCCAGCTGGATGCCCACCTGACCCAGGCCCAGGGCCGCGAGGCGCGCCTGTGGCTGGGGGGCCGAATCCAGGTACCGGTTCCCGCGGGGGCCCCTCCCGAGAGCACGTTCATCCTCCTCACGCGCGCACGGGACGCGGCCGGGTTCCACCTGCACCCGCCATCAGGTGAGCCGCACCCTGGAGCACGCACCTTCCCCCGGTGCATCCCCCGCACGAGGCAAGAGTCGAGATTCGCCAGCTTGTCACTGAGACGGTGCTTCTCTAGTAGGTGTTTTGGAGGAGGGCTTGTTTGAGTTGGGGAACCCTGCTGAAGACCAAAAAACGGGCACAGGAAGGAGAGAGTCTGAATGGGGGAGGCGCTGGGTAAGAGAGGCCCTTTATCCGACAGCGATTTAAGGTGAAGAGGCTTCTTACAGCCCCTCTGGTCACCGTAAGCAGACCGTTCAGCCACTGATGGACCGAGACTGGCCACAAGCGACCGTCCCTCCTCTGCCCCACCTCCTTCTTCCAGCAGGTGGAGATTTGCGAAGCTTTCCAGGAAGTCGTGTTGGGGCTCCTGAGAGTTGAGAACATCTTTGACTTCTCCCAGACCACTTTTAACCTGGCTCTCACTATCTTCAGCCGCCTCATAGTTTCAGTAAAGGTAGGGAAGTCTATGAGGGATGGTGACAGATGTTGGGGGTGCAAACTGACCTCTATTTCCCATTGCTGCCTAAGAGGTGAGCCATCCCAGGTGCTCAGACTGAGCCTCATCAATTCAGTAAATGGCTCCAAGTGGTAGAACTGGAATTGGAACATCCTACCATCTGCCTGTCTGACTCTGTGTTGTGTGGCCGTCAGGGGTCAGTCGACTTGGGGAGCGTGAGAGGACCTAGCTGGGAAAGGACTCCCTTTGTGATGAGGTGGGGTGTGCTCGTCTGGACCAGTACAATGCAGCCTGAGGTCAGGATGGGACCGTGTGCTCCCTGAGATGGTGCCATATTTCCCACCTCCAGTCAGTCCTCTAACAAAGGACTATTGACTAGTCATCTGTGGTTCTGAAACCAGGAGGTTTTTATGGGTCACATCTAAAAATGGGGGTCACTTCCTTGTGGATAAATACAATCAGTCTTAAAAAAAGTTAAAAAGGCAAAACTTAATTTCTTAAAAAAAAAAACCCACAGACGCTTTACAGTTTCTGGCATTCATATTCTGCTCATATGTGTTTCTTCCGTACTGCAGATAAAAAAGTGTTTACTCCATTGTGTTACAATTACTTCCTTGAGACTTGCTGCAAAAGTTAATGAAGAAGAGGAGGTATGCATCCCTGGAAGCTCATTCAGGGCTGCTTTTGAGGTATAGGGGTGTGTAACGCTGGAAACACTCAAGTTTCCTGAAAGGTCTGTGGCCTTGGGAATGGGCATTTTGGAAAAGTCATACCTTCCAGGACTTCTGCTGTCCCTTCCTTAGGCTTGTCAGACTTTGGGACCCCACAAATGGGTAATTAGAACAGCAGAATTGTCCTGGCCCAGCAAACCCAGAGGTCTGACTTCCTAGCAGATATAATCTTGCCTCATTGCTTGATGCCACATGTCACCTCCCATTAAGCAGAAGAAAAAGGCCTCCCAAACCATATGGCCTAATGACCACCCCCAGAAACTACATCTAAGAAAGCTGCTTGAGACTTAAGGACTTGGCTGTGTCAAAGAAACTGGTGTTCAGGGACTCTGGGACCCTTCTCCAAGAGGGGCAGGAGGGCCATGTGCAGTGGGTGGAAGAGAAGCCCCCATAAGTGCTTCAGGCTTGCTTGAACTTCTCAGTTTCACTGTGGCTTCTGTTCAGAAGATCCTCTCCCAATATCCTTCCCAGACCTCCCTTCCTTCCTCCCTCCCCCCAACCTCTCCCCCTTTGGGGGATAGTGGAACCACTGCCATTTCTACAAGGTCTCCCTTGGCTGATCTCAGGGTCCATGGGGGCAGAAAAAGTCACTTGTGTGTCCAGTTCCAAACCTTCAATAAAATTTATTTTAACCCTGTTTATGATTATATAATTCGTGCCCCCAAAGATGCTTTTGTCCAACTAAAAATCAAGTAAATAACCCTTAAAAGAAATATTTCTAGAGGTTATAGTAGTAATACTACTATACAGTTATATAGTAATACTTTGTTTAACTAAAAAAGTAGGACCAAGTCTTCAGTGCACTTGGTACTTGCATGTTTACTCATAGACAAGCCTTATTAGTTTCTCTGGGGAAAAGTCATAGTTTTTCCAGAACTGAACTGCCTTCAATAAGGGCGGAAAGGAATGTGTTTGCAGCTATGGTGCTGCCAAAACCATGGGAGGTTTTATCAATGAGTCTGTCTGACGCAGACCAGGAAGCTCAAAGGCATACTCCTCTCTATGACAAGGAATCATGGTAAGGATTGGGAACAGGGAATGGGTAGAGCCCACAGCTGGAAAGCTTTGAGTGCGTTGTTACAGCTGAATGGGGGAGACGGCACAGCCCCAGCCTCCAAAGCACCTTCAGGTATGAGCTGGAGTGCAGTTGGGGATCAAGACCTGTTGGCAGCAGGTGACCATGTGACATTCACTACATATTGTCACAATACCTGGGGACTTGACAGATAGCCAAGATCGGGTTTGGTTTTCCTTTCAGAAGCATTTTCTGTGGTGGGTCAGTGGAAGACAACTCTACTAGGGTCATGGATGCCCAGTCCCCAGGGATAAGAAAACAAAAGCTACCATGACATGGTGTAGGGCTTTGGCCTCTTTATTTTCTTTTTACAGTTAATTCCACGCATAAAAGACTTCATAAAGCACTATGGCTCTGGCTATTCCCCGAATGAGCTGCTGAGGATGGAGCTGGCTATTTTGGACAAACTTCACTGGGATCTCTACAGTGGGACACCGCTGGACTTCTTGACCATAGTAAGTACGAGTCTACCCTGGACTCACTGTGCCTTTAGGACAGCTGTTCACAACATAGGATGGCAAAGCACACGTCCTTGCATATGCAGCACAGTGAGGTGACCCACAAGGCTCACAACATACGGAAGAGTGAAATGTTGTCTTAAATCCAACACAGTTCCACCAGACTCCCACTTCTAAAGGACATTAAATTAACTTTACAAAGATATTTAGATGGCACTATTGTGGTGAGTTTCTCTTTTAAATACACACTGCAAAAATATTTAACTTTCCGTTCTATGAATACTGTACATAAAAATCTGTCTGCTTTTGCTACACTTTACACACATTCACTTAGCTGTCTTTATTCACCTACACACAGTCCTTATAGAGGCTTTAGACCATATTGATCTGGCACTTAAAAATGTCGTATTCGTTTATATTTGTTTTAGTTAGAGAATGATGGTCACCCTTTAGAATATGATTCTGTTAGTAAGGCAAAATTATGCAATGTGGAAATGTCATGGGGTTTTGGTCTGTTATGAAGCATGAAGATTAAATCACTAAGGGCTGTATCAGTATGAAAACTGGCCACTGTTGCCAAGCTGCAGAGTTTCCTCTCATGTCAAGCAGATACAAGTTAACTTTTCTGCTACCTTAATCTTGAATCCTATGCTTCTATTTTTCAGAATTGAAACACTGTCATCTGGGTACTTTAGGCTCTTAATGAGCATGTCACAAAGCAGACTGTCTTTTTCTCTCCAGGGTTGAGGCTGAGCTTGGCCACAGAGGGGGTATTAAGCCCCAAGCCCGTTGGGGGGCCATGAATGGGAATGAAAAGGGTTGGGCAACATTTGATATTCCCTGATGAAAATTTAAATTGTTTGCACTTTTGGTCATTGATATATGAAAAGTATGGGGTTTTCTGTTCTAACATTAAAAACCACGGTCTCCAGTTCCACGCCCTGGTGGTCCTGGGCTGGCCCCACGTGAAGGAGCTGCTGCCTCAGAGGAATCCTTCCCTCCACGTCGCATCCCTGACCAGGCAGCTGCAGCACTGTATGGCGGGCCACCAGCTGCTGCAGTTCAAGGGCTCCACACTGGCCTTGGTCATCATCACCTTAGAGTTGGAGAGGCTCATGCCCGACTGCTGTACTCCTATATCTGATCTGCTAAAGAAAGCACAGGTAGACATCAACTTTGCCCCAGACCAGGCTCTCAGTTTTGCCCCTTCAGCTGATGCACTCTGCCCCCAAAAGGGTACCTGTGGCCCTTCTTGGCCCTTGTGGGCTCCAGAAGATGCTCTGGCCATGATGACTCTGAAGAGTCTTCCTAAGGGCTAGGCTTTCCACACGTGGCGTATCCTCTGGACTTGAGTATTAGATACACATTCCCTTCACCAGAGTGGGTTTCTCTGACAGTGAGTGAAGCTTTATTTCAGTAGCAGCCCTTGTAGTCAAGAGGATGTGGGGACATGTCTAGCTCAGGAGGAAGCAAACCTGAGCTTAGTATTGAGGAGTGTAAATTTCTGACCCCTCACCCTCTATACGGTACCAGGCACCAGGATACCCTGAGTAGGCACTGGGAGGTCAGAATCACTCAGGATGGACAGGGTAAGATGGAATGCAGTTAGAATAATGACAGTTTTTGCTGAGGTTGAAGATGGGTGTTCCTGAGATGGTGGGGTTAATGTTCTTAAGTTGGGTGGTTGGACCTTCCTGAAATTGCTCCATGCTAATATTTCAGCACTGAATTGCTCATTCTTTAGAATGTAAAATGATTCTGCCTCAAGGATGACCACTCTGTTTTAATTACAGGTCGGTATTAGGCAATGGAACCACTGCAAAGAACTTGTAAAGCAACAGCTGACAAGTTTTTAGTCATCCTCCCGCACAGACAACTTTCTGGTTCACCTGCCAGCCTCTGTGCCCCTACCCCGGTGCCCTTTAGAGCATAATGGCAATCCCGCCTTGCTTGGACTCCTCTATATTGTAGGCTTTACGGATCCTATAACAAGAAAGGAAGAAGGCCCTGAAAGAGCAACTGAGAAAACATTCCTGTCTTCAGAAAAAATTAAGGGGGCAAAAAAGATAGGTCAGGGTCCCTAAAGGGAAGGGTAATCTGACAAACTGAACCCCTGCCTCCCTCTGAACCCTGGGCCCGAGACCAGAGAGAAGGAGTAAATGCTCATACTGCAGCTTGCTTTTTCTTCCTTCTCCAGCAAGGGCTGTATCAGCCCCTAAGACAGCTGGACTATGAGGCCAGAGGTAGGCTTTGCTCAGGGCCGAAGGGCTGGGCTGGTGCTGACAGACAAGTTCTTGCTGCTCCACCTGCCAGAGCCGGCCAGGTCCTTCCAGCTTCCCAGGCTTGTACCAAGAACATGTGCAGCTTTCAAGTCCCAAGTACTCTGCCCACCCCTGCAGAAATGGGATAGTCTCTCCAGGTAGATCTACCTTGACTTGGCCAGGATTTAAGTCTTTTCTTCATAAGGACTCGATTTATAAAGTATGCTTTATTTAATGTACAGCATCTTGATCAAGCTTTAGGCAAATTTCTCCTTTGTTACTCTTAAGCAAAGTAGTTTATTAGCTTAACTAGAGGGATTCTTGTGTTAAAGCAGAACACTTCAAGGTGGCCCTTGTGATGGGGAGAGACAGCTCCCAGAGCTTCTGGTTGAGGTGAGCAGGGGCTGAGGCTGAGGCTGCCTCCACCACTGCCAGGAGGAGGGAGAGACCACTAGCGTGGCTGAGGGAGGTGACACTATAGAGCCATTCTCTAGGCAGTGGAGTCCAGCTGGCAACGATGCCCACTGGGGCTGTGTAAGGAGTGTTGGGCATATGAATGACTGAACCACACATTTAGAGGTAATTTGTGAAGTCCTTCCACTGTGAACAGTTTTTTGTAAACGTGCTAAGCCACGCGGAGTGTGATCTGCTACCAGCTGCAAAACAGCCGAGGACTACATATAGTATAATAGTGTCTGTACTGTAGTCAGCACAAATCTCTACCTTTTGTTGAAACAAATTTGCGTGTTGGAACTTTTGTTAAAATACACCTTAATTCCTTTCAACCCTGTCTGAGTCTTATATGTATTAGATACCTTGCATTTAGAGCTGATAGAGTCAAATACACTTGAAATACATCTCTCAAGCCCTGTCAGTAACTGTCCTCTAGTCCAACACAGAGGGACATGCTGAGGGGCAGCCTGCTGCTCATGGCCACAGCTCCCTCTGCCTCCTTCCTTCCATTGGGAGTGGGCACTGTCGCTGGTGGGGCAGGGGCTCATCCTGAGAGCCCACACCAGCTCACGCTGTCTCTGACTTCAGGAAACTGCTGAGAGGTATCTGGACCCCCTTAACCAAGTAAGCTGCATCCCCAGAGCTAAACCAACTCTCAGTCTCTTGGAAAAAGGAGAAGGTGGACCTGTGAGCCACAGTATGGGGGTAAGGGACAGCCTTGCTGCTTCATCTTTCTGTAAATAATATTCCCCTTCTTTGGGGAAGCAAACTTCTGCATTGCCAAAATACCACTTGTGAGATTTTTTGTTTTAAAAGTTTTATGCTGTTCAAGCTTGTCTTGGAATCCTAGGTCCCATCCTACTCTCCTTTAACATTTTTTTCCTGCAGTTAGGAACTCATATCCCACCTCAGATTAGAGACTGGGGATCACTGTGGTGGGAGAAATAAAGACACATCCATCTTCCACTTGTCCCCATCTGCAGAGGGCAGGAATTGGTAAAGGACTGTGGCTGCAGAAAACAGAGATGGGAGAGAGCTCAGAGGCAGATGGGCTAAGAGAGGAGCACGTGGATGAGCATCATAGACCTGTCCTAAATTTGTCCAAATATTACCTCCCCCAATTGGGTGAGCCAAGGTCTTTCCATCAGTGTGGCCCTATTCCCCCTGGCTTCCTAGAGAGTCTCTGTCCTTCAAAGCTTGATGAAGACTTTGCCTCCCTGCTACCTGCCTCCCTGTGGGGAGAGTAGTGCTATACCTTCACTAGGGATGCCTGCATGCCAGTCTCCCTGCTGGGCTGTCAGCTTCCCCACCTTAGTCCCCCATCTCCTCATTTTGGTCTTCCCAGAGATCAACCTAGTGTCCAACAGAGAAAGCACGTCAACAATGGGCCCAGGAGATTGCCATCACTTCCTTCAACCACCAGTCTGCCCTCAACCAAATATTTGCCTACTTACCAGGGCATCCCATCTCTGCAAAACCATCTCAGGTCCACCAACCTACACTGTCAAGCTGCACAGGAATTAAGGGTCCAGGATACCAATATTGAAACCTCAATTCCTCCAGTTACGAGCTGTGTGACCTTGGGTAATTACTTAACCTCTCTGTGCCTTGCCTATAAAATGGGCAAAATGGTACCTAACCATAGGATTATTGTGAAGATTAGAGGAATTAATACATGTAATGCACTTTAGACCAATGACTAGCACACAATAAGAACTCAAATGTTAGTCGTCGTATGTCAAGCCTCCTCAACAAGGAGGTAAACTTTTCAAGCGCAGGGTCTTCCTTCTCTCATGTCCTGCTGGATAAAGTCACCTGATAAAGATTCATTAACCACAGGCTGCGTCTTCTCTTTCCTATCTTTCCTCCATCCCACACCTATTCAAGAGCCTTTCACAGATGCCCATGGCAGGATTCACTATTAAAACACTACTCCTATAGAAGCTGATCAACCCCACAAAGTTCATGGAAAAGACAAGCTGTATTTTACCACAGGTGTAGCATATTAATAGGCTAGGAAACATTAAGTCAGAAAAGCCACTGCCCAAAGAAGACACCACAAAAACTCAAAATAAATGCAAAATTTAATGGAAAAAAATGAGTACAAAGTGAATGGAAAGGAACAAAAATTGTCAATGAATGAAGGAGTAAATGAATTAACAAATGAAGCAGTTTTAGAAAAGCATGTTAACGTAAGAGACTAGCAAGCCACACTTCCCTTGGGCCTCTTATCCAGTAATACGAGCCCCACTTAACAGGGAACCCACACAAAGACATACACACAAACATACATGGAGTTAGTCTGCACAAGTGCAGACCACCTAGACTCAGGTTACCCATAACTTGGGTGACCATACAACCCAGTTTGCCTGAGACAGTTATGGCTTATGCCTGTTGACTTGGCGTAATTATTAATAGCATTTCCTTTCACTCTCAAAAGTCTCAGTTTGGGCAATAAATTATACGGTGATTCTACCCAAAACCAACTTGGTTCATGAAAGACATGATAGTAAATGCCAGCGTGATCCCACTGACTGTCCTAAATGCCAACATGATACTGAGACAGAAAAGGAGGGGTAATCAGATCCTGCAGACAGGGGGCACATTCCGTGATGGGGAGCTTGTTAAATAATGGCAAGTTCTAAGCCCACCTTGGGCACCAAGAATTAATTTGGTCTCAGCTAAAAATGACAAAATTCCAAACATAAACAGCATGGGAGAAAAGTGCAGTAAGGCTTGCTGAAGTCAATGGGTCCTGTGGAGGCAGCTCAGACCCCAGAAAATGTAACAATGACAGGTCTCCCCGAGATTCTGGGAAGGCGTGGGCCCGCAGGCAGATAACCAGCCATAATTCTGGTCTCCCAAGTATGCCCTGGGTGCAGCCCGCAGGCGGCAGTGGATGGGTGGCAGAATCTGCCCACTCCAAGAGTCCCCAGATTAGCCCATGAATCAGGAGTCCTTATTTCTTATATAACCAGTGAACCTGCTGGGTCACTGAGCCTCGTCTTCAGAAATACATTAGCTATACATTAGCTGACAGAGGCTATCTTAAAGGTCATACTTCCACCCAACTAAATACACTTTCAGACATATAATTACCCTAAAGTTAAGCCACTCACAGTCCACATCTGCCTTAGATATGCTGATTTACCTTTTTGGATACCCACACTGAAGCATCAGTTATAGCCAGAGGTGGATTTACTCTGAAGCTAATGAAGCTTAATTCTCAGTGCCCTTTCCAAGGCCCTGTACCTAATTTTATACTCATATCCTTCTTTTTTTAAAAAAAAAAAAAGGTTTCTCAAGTAGTTCAAGCTTCAAGCCCCTCAAAAACCTGTATCCACCCCTGGTCATGGCATAACTTTGGAGAATCTTCACTTTGAGCATCAATAAAACCTGCTCTGCTCCTGGCGAGGAGAAAAAGACCACCTTTTCCTGGTCACGCCTCAGTGGATACACACAGCTCACCCTCCACCCCTCTCTGAATGTAACACGGTCTCAGAAGGGCAGGAAGGAGCCAGGACCTTGTCCTGGAAATCAGTAAAGCAGGCCAAGGCAGAAAGAGGGAAACAATGATGGGAGAGAAGATGAAGGACGTAAAAAACAAAATGCCAATCCAACAATATATTAGCGCAGCTTCCTATGTCTTCCAACTAGGGAGTGCACTAGACTGTAAGCTCCTTGAGGACAGAGCTGTGCTTTACTCTGGGTAGCCAGTGCCCAGCACAGTGCTTCATCAACATTAAATGAAATCCTTCCTCTCATCTATTCATTTCTTGTGTACCATATTATCAGCCTATATTTTCAACCCTGATATTCTCAATGGCTTGCAAATCAACAGGAACATAGAAGAATGCTTGTACTTTCTTAGAATGTTCTCTTTAAGAATGCCGGTGAAGGGGAAAAGCTCCTCTGCTGGTATTTTTTTCTTAAATTGTTCACATACATCAGACACTTTCACCTCTTTCCCTGTGACTCAGCCAAGAAAAAGGAAACAATGATCTGGAGAAAAACCTGTTCCCGCTGAACATTCTTGCATTTGGAATATGCAGAATTGGTTTGGGGGTCTTAGTTAAACAGAGTCAAACACTTAACATGCACACATGGGGTTGGTCCCTGTTTACAGGTAGCACCTCTGGGGCACAGAGACAATGGCTTTGGGCTGCTGTTCCATTTACATTCACAGTAAGAACACTGGATGTGGTCTTGTTCATGATCCACTTTCATCCATAAAGAAATTCCAAACACTGTCATTACAGGATGTTTATTACCCACCTCTCCCTATATTTTATAGGGATACTTTATACATAAGAAAGGTTTAGAGATATTTTTAGTTTTTAAAAATCAGGGAATCTGTTACTTATGAAAATAATGGGAGAGGGTATTATTTGTCTTTATGCTCGTGCCAAAATAAAAATTTAGAAGTGCTTTAAAAGTTATTATTGAAATTAAGCTCTAGGTTAGAAAAATTAAAATGAAGGGGAACCAGGCGAATTTGCAGCATGTATACCACACCACGTGGCCACACCTAGGGCACTGCATGAGTTGCCATCTTGACGCTGAACAATTAGGCCGAGCATCGCCGGCTGGGGCCTTCGCTAGAGTGGCACAAGACTGCTCCGTCAAGGAATAGTGACACTGTAAATGGAAGACCAGCCACTGGCTCTGAAAAAAATAAACCTCATCAGTTTTGGATTCCAGCATTCATGGCTTTAACGAGTTTGCATAGAGAGGGTGGCCCGCCAGGCCCAGGCAGCCTGGGGGATGGCGGGGTGGGGGGGGTGGGGGGGAAAAAGCAAGGCTGTAAACACTGGAGTCTGTACCAGCTCCCAGTCCGTCCTCACACCATGTTATGGGAGAAGGGTCACAAGGTGTAACTCAAGCAACTTAACACATGAAAGTCTAAAGTCCACTCTTGACATGTAAGTCTGTGCGTGCGTTAACTGAAAAATAAAAATAAAACAAACAGAACAAAAACAGACACATTAAAAGGTACACAGACGACCAAATCAAACAGAAGCAAAAGACAGCAAGATGAACACTGGGAAAGGACAGTCAGTTTGGCATTTGTAACAAGCAAAGCAGAGAATTCACTTCAGTTTATGGCATCCCAGGCTGAGGGTCGGATAGGGAAGTAATTTTGCAAAGATCAATTAAAATTTGAAGAATAAGTACAGTCAGTCAAAGCCATTCAACTAAATGGTCACAAAAAAATGTCCTCCCAAATGCACTCCTGACTCATCCCATTCCCCTGACCAGGGTGGGGGGAAGGGGTGCTCCCAGCCACCCCACCTACCCCACTCCTGGCCTCCACAAGGCCAGCATTGGAGGAGAGCGCTCTCTCCCAGAGGCCAAACTGACTGAAGCTTTCTGGAATGTCCAGCAAACAGATAAGGCCTGTTTTCCAGGCCCAGGTCACATGAAAAAAGCAGGGAGACCTGACACCAGTGATGAGCCCCACCCTGAGCTGTGCTGGTGCCCTTGCAGCCAGCCTGCACCCCACCCCATTGGCCCTCATCCCCTGACCTGGCCACGGGTCCTTGATCTTCTGTTTTTGAGGGGTTTCTCCATAGCTTATTTCCTAGGGGACTCTGCCTGCCTTTTTTTAAACGAGATGGCCTGGGATAAGCTGGCAGGGAGCACGGAAAAGTCAATTCAGGAGCCAGCATGTGGTTCATAGAGTGGCATATCCACTCCCAGGAAAAACAAGATTTCTGAGCCATTAGCTTGAAATCCACACAGGTTCCAATTCACAGAGCCCTCACACTCACCGAGCTCACCAAGACCTGGACATGGGACCAGGGCTGGAAGCAAATGCAAAGCAGAAGGGAAATTTACATGGCTGAGGGGAGTGTGGGGCTGGGGTCCTCCCTGGGGACGAGCAGGGGCTTATCTGTCGCAGCCGTGCCAGCAGCTGGGGTGGAACCACCAGTCAGCAGGATGCGGGAAACTACAGGGTCTATTCCAAAGCAGAAGACAGGCCTCAGGAATGAGAACTAGCATCCAGTTCCTAAACGCCTGGCTTTGTCCCCCTGGTCTCCCCCAGAAGCTCCTTAAGTTTATTTTCCTTAGATGTGTCTGTGCCTCTGTGCGTGTGTGCCTTGGGGACTGTGTGTGTTAGTAGATATGTGTCTGAGTCTATGTATGTGATGGGGCAGGAGAGAGTAAGACAGTGTGCATGTGTCATGCGTGTGTGTGTGTTAGGGAGCACAATATTGGGGGGCAGGTGGCAGGCTAAGGCCACAAGCAGCATCCCAGGGCCACAGCTAGCCATGCGCTGCACGCCCCTAACCACGAGGCTCCACTGCCACCACGGAAGGAAATGCCTGGACACACACATTCCCGAACACTCCAGGAGGAAATGGAGTTCCAAGAAGAACAAGAATGAGGACCAAGATGGGTACACCTGGCAAGAGAAGGAAGGTACCTGACACAGACCAGGGGCAGGGAGAAGCAGGGACAGACGAGATCCCCACAGTGTGATGCTGTGTGGGACACTGAATGAAGTGGGGCGGGAGAGGGAGACTCCCCGGGAGCCAGGGCATCTGGACTCCAGATGTGAGTATGGAAACAGGCTATGAAAAACACCAAGGAGAAGGGACTTAAGAGTGGCCCCCACCTGGCCAAAATTGACTGCACTCCTGGAAAAGCCTCCGCCCCATCCCCTATAATTCTCTCTCCTCTGAGTACTCTCGGAGGAACAACTCCAGCCTCTACCTGAGGGGCAGCCTCCTCTCCAGTAGGACTCACAGGGCCCCTACAGGGAGCTGCTGTCCTTCCTTTAGCAGGTCAAGATCATAGTGTCCAGGGGGTCAGTGCTGGCTGGGCTCAAGTCTCCACTGTCCTCAGTCACCACCTGCCTGCCAATATGGGGCCCACGTCCACAGCTTCAGGACTGAGGGGGAGGCACCATGGCTGTCCAAGCAGAAACCACAGGAGCTTTTGGAATCTGCCCAGAAATGCTAACATTCCCAGGCCCTGACCGTCTCCTGGCCTGAAAGACTTTCCCTGAGACCCTACACCCTCTCGGGGGCCACTCCCTGCCTGTGTGGCCCAGCCTTCTCCACCCAGCTCTTGAGGGGGCTGCAGGAGAGAGAGAGAAAGACACACAGAGAGAGAGAGAAATGGGGTGTGGGGTAGAAGAGGGAGAGAGGGGCCACTCATGCACGAATACAAGAGTGGGCATGAATGCGTGATATCTTGAGATATGAAGATCACTAGTGAAAGAAGAAAGGTGAGCAAGAATGAGGTGGGAGAGCAAGTGAAAGGAGAGAGCGAAATGGTGAGCCAGCGAGAGTGAGCAAGAGTGAGAGGGAGCGAGCCAGCGCAGGGCAGGGAGCCCGCCACCTACTTCTTCTTGTCCTTGTCCTTCCTCAGAGGCTGCTGCGAGGTGGCGTGCAGGGCCTGAGACTGCAGGGCCTCCACCGCCGCCTTCCTGCGGTTGAAGGCGTTGGTCTCCTCCTCCAGTTCCCGGCGCTTCTCCTCCACCTTGCGCTTCTCTTCCTGGTGGACCCGCTTGAGGTGTTCAAACTTCTCGTGGAGCTGGGAGCAGAAGGCGGGGAGGCCGGGCTTCATGTGGGCCCAGAAGGAGCCCAGGCCCTCCCTGGCCTGGCCTCACCACAACCCTCAAGCCCCGCACACACCTCTCTCTCCTTCTCCTTCAACTCCAGCTCCGTCTCCTTCACTTTGTTGACGAACATCTGCCTCATCTCCTCCTCCTTCCTCTGCAGCTCGCTCAGGAATTCTTTCCTCTTGGCCTCGTATGTCTCCTGCAGGCTGTGGAGACCCAGAGAAAAGAGGCCAACGCGGAGATTATGGCAGAACGGAGTGGGCAGAGCCAGAGAAGCGAAATCACGTGGGCATGGGGGATCGGGGGCAGAGGATGCTGGGGTCCCAGCAGCCTCTCTCCCCAGCTCACAAGCCCCCAGAACAGATGCCAACGTGGCAAGTCTGGCTGTGGCTGGGGAGATAGGCTGTCACCTGAAAGGCTGGCTGTCACCATCGCTGTCCTGGAAGCCCATCTCCTCCAACTTGCAGCGCCGGTAGAGCTCGTAGTGCCGACTGTGGGTCTGCTCGCGGAGGTCCTCCATATTCACCCGGATCAGCATTTCCCGGAGCTTCACGAAGTCGCAGTGATTTTCGTTCTCCACTGAAAGGAGAGGGCACGTGGGCATCAGGCAGGCTCCCAGCCACCAGCACAGGAAGGACGGGGCACAGGACAGCGGTTAGGGTGTTAGAGGTAGACTCCAGAGAGAGGACAGGCAGCAGATGGTCACGGTGAGGACAGGACAGGGGACTGAGTCCGGGTCCCCAGCCGGGGCTGTGCTCTCACCACCACACTCACCCTGCACCACGCCCCAAGGGTACTGCCGCGCTCGCACCAGCTTGTTCCCCACCTTCACCTCCTCGGTGCTGCCCACCACGGCAAAGGGCAGGTGTGCCTGGAAAGGGCCCAAGTGTGCATGAGCACTGAGGTGACACAGGCTAATGAACAGACCCACCCTCACTGCCCCTGGGGCCCAGGGAGGGGTTGCCCAGACCTGAACAAGGCCTGGCCAGATGCTCACTTGACGGCTTTCCTTTGGAGAAGTATCCTGGAATCTCCACACAAGGGAGGGGGCTGAACCCGCAACCCCTTTCCTCTTGTTCTAGGGTGTTCTTTCAGCCCTTGGGCTCACCAGGGGCCACTAGAAGCTCTCTCAAACGACCTGTGGGCCTGGCTCTCTTCCAAGTTCCCAAGCCCTGGCATCCTGCCTGCTTGCTCCTACAGGTTTCAGGTCCTAGCCCTGAGTTCGTACCTTGGGAAACTTAAACCTGGGGAAGCCCCGGTACCAGCCCAATACCCAATTCTTCCCATCTCCTGTCCAGAAGATGCAGGACTGGCCAGCTCCCAGATGCCCACCCATCCTTCCTGGAGAGCTCAGGTTGAAACCCAGGGAAAAGAGAGTGGCCTGGGGCTGGCTCCAAGCCCTCTGGCCCCAGAGCCCCAAGGCCCTTGCCCAACACTCACATTCATGACCGCATTAATCTCTGCAACAGCTTCATCATCCGTGGGAAACTGGTAGATCTGGACCCCATTGCTGACCAGCTCACCCATGATCTTGATCTTGAACTTGTGGAGCTCACTCTTGGAAATGGTGTCCGCTTTGGCGATGATGGGAATAATGTTCACCTGCCAGGATTGAGGAGAGGGGTCAGCAGGTGAGTTGCTCCTTGACTGTGGAGAGCCCTGCTCAGGCCACACCCCTGGGCAGGCGGGCAGGAAGCCAGAGAGATGGAGCTGCTCCTAAGGGGTGTCCTGGCCTGAACCCAGCCAGCTGGGGCCGTTCTGACGGGTTGTAACAATTGGCTGCAGTGTTTCTTACAGCCCTGGCTGCCCCAAACCTCCATCCAGCCCCAAATTACTCCCTTGGGCATACCCAGCTTTCACCCAGAGTGCTCTGAAGGTCTTAACTGGTGTGGGGCCTGACAGGACCAGCAGTAGGGGGCTGAGCACCTCCAAAGCAGGTTAGATGACCCATTAGCAGAAGCCACAGGAAGACCTCAAAATCTCCCAGGCCAAGGTTATCCCATTGTTCACAGTGAAAATTAACTCCTGAGAGAGGGGAGCAGTCACGTGAGAGCTGACAGGTGACTCTGGGGCTGCACACCCTCCAGGACCCCATGCCATTCCTGCCATTCCCATGAAGCTGCCCTTTTAATACCCACTCCTCATTCCTACTCTAATTCTGGGGCTTAACTCTCCTGTCTCTACTGTGCTCAGGAGGACCCCAAGGGAAAGCCACGGCAGGAAGGACAGGGGAAGTGAAGGCAGCAGAGGAACTAGGAATTGAGAGAGAGAAAATGAGCAGAGAATTGGGATGCTCTGGGGAGGTGGGGTCAGAGGGGCAGAGGGACGGGGGCGAGGTGGGGAGGTAACTCTAGGGGGATGGGGAGGATGCCAGGAGCTAGCAGGCTGAGAATAAGAATCAACTCAGCTGGAAGGAATGGGCTCAGGGCCAGACGCAGGGGACAGAGATCTAGAGAAAGAGCCCAGAGCAATGGGGGCTGGCTGGAGCCATAGGGACAGATGCAAGAGAAGATACAGAGAGGACCAAGCCCAGGGGGCTGTCCACAAGCCCCCAACCACACCCCCCCTCTGTGGAAGATGGGGAGCCCACAGAATCAGCTGGAGGGGGGCCAGACCTTGCTGTCTAGTTTCTTCATGGTCACCAGATCCAGGGACTTGAGGGAGTGCCCCGTGGGCGTGATGAAGTAGAGGCAGACGTGGATCCTCGTGTCATGGTAGTCGAAGAGCGAACGGCGGATCTTCAGCTCCTCCTGCAGGTAGTTTTCAAACTGCGCATCGATGTAGTCAACTATGGGCCTGTAACTACAGACGGCTCCGTCACTGGAAGGCAGGCAGCAGAGCCGTGGTGCAAGGCCTGGAGCCCAGCCAGGCTGCCCACCAGCCTTCTCTCTGTGGGAATGAACAGTTTCTACCTGGGGATCCCTGTCTGGGTACAGGTGGCAGACCCCTTCTCCTGGTCCCCCAAGGGGTCCTCAGGACCTTAGATATTCTCCTAACGGCCCTCCCCTGGCCCCCATGGAGTGCGGGCTTGGTTACTTGTCTGGGGCAGCGAGGAGTGCAGAGCACTCGGGCAGAGTGTTAGAACCACGGCCAACGTGGAGCGACGGGGAAGAGACCAGGCGGGCCGCCCTTCCTGTCGCTTGCCTCTCATCCTTATTGATCTGATCCCCGAAGCCCACGGCATCCACGATGGTCAGCTTGAGCTGCACGTTGCTCTCTTGGAGGTCGTAGGTCTGGGGCCGCAGGCGCACACACTCCTCATGGTGACTGGCTTCCTCGGTCTCAAAGGTCGTGTTGAAGAGCGTGTTCATCAGTGTGGACTTGCCAATGCCAGTCTCCCCTGGGGGGCAAGGAGTGGGCAGAGGGGATGTCAAAGGCTGGAACTGGGGCTGTCCCTGGCTGTTGGGTAAGCCAGGTGGGGCTCAGGCACCCTCGGCCTCTGTACAAGAGAGAGGGGCAGGTCTCCCACTCCATCCCCCACTGTCCCCAACCCCATGAACCACCCCTTCTCAGTGGCCTCAGAAATAATATGTGGAAGGAAGACCCAAAAGGCTGACTTGGATATAAGACATGGCTACATGGGGTGTGTAGGTGTTTCCTCAGAGCGTGGGGAAGAGACAAAGCCAGGCAGTTGTGAGATACCACTAGACACTGGCCCCTGCTGGCCTCAATGGGACCCGGTCACCTGCTCTGCACACCATCCCTCCTGGGCCCAGGAAGGTCATGGGGCCAGCAGGGTCAGGGTCTGAAGCCACCAGTGGCTCAGCTCACCTGCTGTGGGTGGCCCCAACTTCATGAAGCTTTAATGGGAGGGGGGAGGTTCAGGAAAGGCTGCTTTCCAAGGGGCACCCACAGCCTGGCAGATGCCAGGGCTTGGGCACCTGTAGAGGGTCTGGCAGAGCTTTTTGTCCCCTCTGGGATCCCCAGGCCCTGAGGCACATGGAACCTTCCAGAGCCTCCCTGTTGGGGGCTGTATTTGTTTAGATGTGTACTGGAGCTCTTACTACATAACACTGTAATGCAGGGACAGTCTGGTTTACCATAGTGTCCTTGACACACAGTAGGAACAACAATAGCTGTTTTTTAAACAAACAAACAAACAAACAAATGGATCCCAACCACTGTGATAAACACTCAAAGCACTTCCAAGCTTTTTACTCTTTCCAAGTTTACTCTTCATGGCAACACTGAATCAGGTCCTGGCTCCACCTCTATCTTTGACCCTGGCAGAGACACCCACCAAAGCCTCGTCCTGACCCCCCAAAGTGTCACTCTGCCTGGGAGGTCCCCCTGCAGCTCAACAGGTGGTCAGGGCAGCAGCACCCCATCTCCCAGAAGACCCGCGTCCGTCCTCTGTCTGAGGCTGCCCCCTGGCCAGGCATGACACTCACCCACACAGAGGATGTTGAAGCTGAAGCCCTGAGTGACCGACTTGCTGACCAGCTGGTCGGGGAGGCTGTCGAAACCCACATGGCCACCCAGGGAGAGGCTCCGGGGCTCTGGCTCTGCGTTCTGCCAAGAGAGAGGAGAGAGGCGGTGAGCCCACTAGGGAAGAGGGGCCAAGCAGCGGGGAGGCTGAACCTGAGTCACACCACCCCCGCTGCGCCGCCAACCTCGTCTCAATTCTCAGCACGTCTCAGGACGCATCGTGAGTGCATCGGAGCTCCAGTTCCAGGCCAAGTTCCCACAGAGGGAGCCCCAGGGCCTCAGGACCCATGACTATCTGGGAAAAGGCCCTTTCACCTGTGGCTTTGCTCCTCCTGGGCTGGCGAGGAATGTCTACGCCTGAGGTGTCTCCTGGCAGGTGGCCCCAAGACCTATGGCTGCTACCTGAGGGCTCACCTGTCCTCCTGCCCAGGAGGAGGCCCCAGATGGTCCCTGGATCTTAAACGAAGATTTCAAAAGGCCAAGATTAGAGGGTGTGTATGTTCCTGTGGCCCCTTCCTACTGAAGCAGGACCCAAGCAGAGGCAGGTCTGGCCTGACCCCCTCACACTCGCACTATCGGGGGGCCTCTCCCATCAGGCTGGGCTCATAGTCCTCCACGGGCACCCCTTGCTCCTCACACACCCAAGCATGGAATGCACACGTGGGCCCTGCTGAAGGGGCCGGTGCTCACTGGGTCTCAGGACCAGTCTCTGGGGCACTGTGACTCTGAGGCCTCAGTGGTACTCTGTAGGGACTCCCAGGCTCTGGCTCCTGCCATCCTCCCGGCCCCACCCCAGTCCTAGTTGCTTAGACAGAGGATTCTGGACGAGAATGTGGAGGCCTGCCCAGAGAGGCGGGCAGCAGGTCCTGAGCGAGCAGGGGCCAGCGAGCTGGCCAGAGCACTATAAAAAGAACCCACCGGGACCCAAAGCAGAGCGTCAAGGTCAGGCTCCAATTTGTGTGGATTCTTTGCTTCCCTGGGAATGGGGGTGGAATGCTTCCCTGGGAATGGGGACGGAAGCTTCCCAGGCTCATCCTCCCCAGGTTTGGGTCCTCTCGAGGGCAGGCCCCAGACAGCTCCACACAGGGCAGAAGCATGCCTCCTCTGTTCCCAAGCCCCTCTGCCCTGACTGCCAGCTCGACAGAGCAAGGACAGGACAGGACAGAACAGGGGGTCTGAGTCTCATCCTGCCATCCAGCTCACAGCTCCTGAGGGAGGGAAACAGGCCCAACTGAAGACAGTCCCAGAAGCACTGATTAGGACAGTGGCAGCCCTTGTGTGGGTACAGGCACAGTGAGCAGAGAGGGCTGAGGACCAGAGAGTAGGGCTCTGGATCCCTGCCCTCCAGCACAGGGATCTCCTGAGCACCTGCGCTCCCCCGACCTCTCTGCAGCCGCAGCCTGTTGCCTCAGCCCGAACCCTCTGACCATTCTTTCCTCCCAACCAGAGCCCCTTGGCACTTAAACCCAACCCTCTCTTCTTCATTAATTATGCCTACCTGCCCCTTCCCCCAGGCCCCTCCCCCAGCTCAGTCATGGCATCGCTGCATCAAAGACTCCCAAGTGTGTGTGTGGGCAGCCTAGACCCCACGTGGCCCCTCCAGGCAGCTGTACTATCCCCTTGAACAAGTCAGAGTTACCCCTAAGCGGTTCCCTCCAATGACCCTCTTTCAACAGAGCCTCTGCTCTTATAGCTGACCCTTTCTCCCTGCCCCCATCCCCAGGGGAATGAGTCACAACCTTCCCAATCAAGCCCAGGTCCCCCCAGGGCTGCAAACGTAACAACAAAGAGGCCCAAAGGCAGCTTCCTCTCACTGGTAGCCACATCAAAACCAGTAAATGGAGCATAGGAAGTGCTGGGTCTGGTTCAAACCCCCTAGGGTGGCATTCCGGGCCCTTTACCATCTGAGACCTTTTTCACAGGCTTGGTTCCTGCCCAGCTGGTTATCTCTGGATATACTTTTCAAACTTGACACCTTCCCCAGGCTCCAGAGCTCACTCTACCTTTCCCTGGCACCTGCTTTGACTTGGCCCCCAAGTACGCACATTCCAGACCCCTCACTTGGCTGTGACCCCATTTCCTTGCACTATCAGTTGTCCTTTTTACATGCATCATGATTCTCCAACTGTTCCATGAGCCCCTTGAAGTGGGCTGCAGGCTGGGGGAGGTCAGCTTTCCCACTTCCCACCCTCCCACCACTATGTCCAATGTGCTAGACAACACTACCACTTATAAATCACTGAACACTGTCTTTACTGCCACGGCATCAGGGGTATCTGCCCACCTTACACAGAGCTTCATTATTCGGTCTCTGTTCCACCTGCTCGTGGCAGCTTGAGGATCAAATGGAGGACAGAACAGTTAGTCTAGGGCTTTCTTTTCAGGCGAGACTGAAAATCTCCAAAATTTAAGGCGTGCTGTGCTTGCAGAGAAGGCTATGTGTTTATTCATCCTCTTTTTCCAAGGGTGACACAATCAGGATGCAATCCAACATCCTGTAGTCTGCCGCCAAAACCCACCCAGTCAGCTGTCTGGAAGCCACGCACGCGCACACACACACTCGGCTTCAGAGTCCTTACACAGAATCAGAGGCCATCCTATTCCTGATTTTCCCCGACTCTCTTACAGTCCCAGGCTCCAAAGGCTAAGAGCAGCACTCAGGGGTCTCACACAAGCCCACCCACCCACGCCCAGTGAGCCCTGCCTGCCTTCACTCGCACAGCTGGGCTCTCTCTGGAGAAGTGTGTACATACAGGGAGGTCTTCGTGCCCAAGTTGTTGCCCAGGCTACACTCTGTCACTCCAAGGGCCACAGACCTGGGGCAATCGATCCTGCTCAGGAGCCTCGGGGGCCACGGGAGTGTCAATCTCCAGAGCACGCGTGCACGCACACACATCCACACACAGAAGAAAGGCCGCTGGTCCTCGCGGGGACACAGTGTTATTCCCTGGTCTCAGGAGACTGATCTGACCTCCCAGCTCCATTGAGGTGTGACTCTTACTGATGCCAACCTCCCCGATCCTATATTTGGCAACAACAACATGTGATCCAAGGTGCGACACTCCCTCCAAGGTGCCCGCCCAGGTGTCTCCATTGACCTGTGTTGGGTCTCAGCCTAGGAGGAGCCAGCAGCCTACAAAGCACCACTGGCGTATCTCAGCTACCGCAACTCAGGAAGGAACTTCAGGTCTCTCACTGGTTACTTGCCATTTGTCAGGGAAGACGTCAGCTCCAGTTCCAGGGCTGGGTCCTAATAGTCCTGAGCCAATCAGCATGATCGCACGATTGGTCAGGCACAGGCAAGCGACCCAGATTGAGCCTTTATGACCATCTTGTAGCCATTAGGGGAGCCAGCCTAAGACGGAAGCCCACTCAAAGAGGATGGCTGAGCCAAGAAAATCACAGAGGAGAGAGAGCCAGTGTCTGCCCTGCCTCTGAGCTTCTCCCTTTACCCCGGCCACATCTCCCCTTTACTGTTTAAGCTAGCTGAATGGGGCTATCTATTACCTGCAGCTGAAAGCATCTGGACTGCTACAGCCCCCAAAGTGAAACTCTGAATGCAGAGGAACAGGGAGAAAGCAAGGAGAGTAAGGACAGGGAAGGAAAAAGTGGTGTTACAACCACAGGAAGGAATGGATGTCAAATGATGACACCAACACCTCACCAAGGTCCACCTGTGCAGACCAAACCAAGTGATTTACACAGTCTCCTATGCAGCCCTTTCCCACGCTGTGTGGCAGAGACCATTATTATGCCCATTTTACAGGTAAGGAAACTGAGGTGCACAGAAGCTAAAGAACTAATCAGGGTAGAGTAGGGATTTGAGAGCAGCCAAGCCCGTGCCCCAGACCACTCAGCTGCACTGCACCCCCTACTCTTACTATGCTCCCAACTCATTCATTCAGCCACTCAACACAGGCTTGCTGGACACATCCTACTGCGTGCCAGGCACTGGGACAGCCACTAATGAAAAGAGGAAGACACCAGATCCTTAACCTCAGGGGCTCAGTCTAATTCAGTCTAAACTCAAACGGCTGTGACAGCCAGGCAGGCAACGTAAATGGATGAAGGGGAGCAGGATAGTAACAGTAACAACCACCACACCTAACGGTTATCAAGGGCTTACCAGGTGTGACTCTAATTTCACCTCATTTAGTCCACACATCAGCCCTGTGAGGTAGGCTGTATATTATCCCCACTGTACAGAAATAGACAATTGAGGCACCAAGAGACTAAGTAACTTTCCCAAGAGGACACTGCTCAGGAGGGTGAAGCCAGGATCTAAATGGAGATGGTGTGACTGTAAAACCCACACTTCCAGCCACATCACTCTGCCGCCTATTGGATGAAAGACCCGGTGACTTGGCTGAGTGTGGGGTCCCTCAGGGAGAGGCAGGAAGAGTGGGGAACTGAAGAGGCTGTGCTCGGTCCATGAATGGCTATGGTTTTGTGACTCCAGCCAACTGTGGGAATGCAGACCTAGCATTACTAAATCTTCCAATTTTTTAAAAAGAATCCAGAAATCCAGATTTTTTTGCGAAACCCACTAGTTTTCAAAGGTTGGCAACAACTACCAATGGAGAACACCATGAGGGTCCAACTCAACGTGTCTGGGGGTTGGACCTGACCCATGGTCTGACAGTCTGCAACCCCGGGTCTGGCAGAATGGTGACCTGGAAGGACAAAACACCCAGTCTGCACTCTTGGGCATGGAGCCCCACAGGAGACTGCTCTGCGGGAGGAGACTTCAGGCTGGACAACTTAACTCGGACCCTGGTGAGAGGTAGACCCAGCTGCTTCTGGCCCTTTCCACGTACCCAGCTCCCAGGGGTTCCAGCTCAGGGGGCTCAAAGTGTCCTCAAATCTCCAGGATAGAGAGTTGGCAGCTCTGAACTCTACACACACAATGGGAAACTCCACAGGGCCCCTCTCTAATCACTAACAAGCTTTTGGCTCCTAAGCCAGGCTCTGGGCTTCTATGTCATCATTTCTTTGGCACATCAAAGACAACAACCAAAATAATAACTGCTCAGGCTGACTGCGTTCCTCCATGCCCAGTCGTCCAGAACAAAGTAGAGAATGGCATTTTGTTATGCAGCCCAGTGGATAAATAGGACATCCTTTTCCTGACCAGGAAATGCTGTCTGAGCCTTCTGGAGCTGCCCCAAACACCAGACAAAAGGAACTGCCCCTTTTACCAAGAAGAGAGGTGGGACCTGGGGGGAAACCATGTCTCGCACTTGCCCACAAAAACAGGATTTTATCCAAAAGAAAGTGGAAATCTGCTGAATGTCTAAACCAGTAGAGCCAAGGAAGCTATGGGTGAAAAAAGCCCCCGAGATCAAACCTCCCAAACGAGGTTGGCTGTTGGGGTGGGAGTAGAGATGGCACCCCATCATTAGTGTACTTGGCTCCTGAATCCTAGGCAAAGAGCAGCTCCTACCCCAGGTCTTCCACAGAGTCCTCTCCAAGTGCCTTGGACTTCAGATGCTTTTCTCCCCCCAGGCTCCCATGCCTAGTACCCACTGTCCTGAGCACCCAGCAGGCAGACAGGAAGCCTTTTCCCCAGGAGAGCTCCAGCTCTGGGGGGGCCCTATAAAGTCCTTGTGCAGTGGACCCAGGAGTCATTGCGCCACTGGGAGCCTTCTCCGCCTGTGTTCCTGGCACAAAGCACCCTACCCCTGGCTCTAGCTACTCTCAGCAGCCTGGGCCTTAAATAGCCAGAGCAGAGGCCCCTGGCCAGAACCCATGGTCATAGCACAACTGTCCTTGAGTCCGAGAGGAATCCTAGGAATTTTCCCAGGAAAGGCTTAGGCTCTGGTCCCAGGATTCCACAGCCAGCCTCTAAGCCCAGGTCAAAGGTTACGGGAAATAACTACAGGGATGTACATAGGAGGGTGGGGGTGGGAATGCTGCTATCCTGGGCCAGGAGGGAAGAACAGAGGCAGAATATACCTGTCCCCAATCAAGAGGACACCTGAGAACCAAAGCGTCTCTCTCTCCTAAGGTGGCAACAAACCTGGGGAGAAGACGCAAGCCAGGATCAGCCTTCATGGTGGCAGCACGGTGGCAGATGAGGTAATAATGGCAAGATGGCAGTTGGGCCCCAGGAGGAGATCACCAGTCACTCTCTCAAGGGCAGTCATCCTCTCCCCCATCCTGGGAAGCGAAGGGACTTTGGGAGCAAAAGTACCCCCAGGAGGGCTACCCTGGTGGCGCAGTGGTTGAGAGTCCGCCTGCGATGCAGGGGACACGGGTTCGTGCCCCGGTCTGGGAAGATCCCACGTGCCGTGGAGCGGCTGGGCCCGTGAGCCATGGCCGCTGAGCCTGTGCGTCCGGAGCCTATGCTCCGCAGCGGGAGAGGCTACGGCAGTGAGAGGCCCGCGTACCTTAAAAAAAAAAAAAAAAAGTACCCCCAGGAGACCAAGGCCACCCCATGCCCTGACCTCAATACTCCAGTTTCTCTGCTTCCCTGTCTCACTAAGAGGCACCTTCCTCCCTCTTTCTGCACACAGACAGCAGGACTGCCACTCAGTAATTTGGGATGGTTTATTTTACACTTCTCATGTCAAAATCAGGTTTCCAAGAAGCCAAGAGCACAGTTACTGGTCTCTGGGCCCACCCACCTCACCCCAGGCCTAGGACACAGGGATGTCATGTCATCCCTCCCGTGGGAGGGAACGGTCCATCCCACCACAGAGCAGATAGGGAAGGCACTCTGGGCCACAGAAGGTACTGGAACTCCAGGTGTTCATACTTTCCCACTTGGCTCAGGGGCTCCAGAAGCAGCCCCCTACTTCCCCACAGCAGGGAAAGCCACATGGACACCGCAGGATGGAGGCAATCTATTTTCCACAGTGAATGAGACCCCACCTTTGGAAAGAGGAATGTAGGCAGCAAAGGTGACTATGCCCCCCTCCTACCCCAGAATGGATGCCGGTGCTGGGAAGGGGCAGAGAAATACATGGGCACCAACATGGGCCAGCAGAGGCCCGGGGCAGCACTGCTGTACTTCTCTGTTGCTTGCACCATTCACCCCAGCACCAGGCAGAGTGTCAGACTCGTACCCAGGCCCCACAGCCAGGTCTGGGGAGTGGACTTAGGTCCATGGCCCACAGTCCCTCCTGAACCCCAGCCCTCAGGTGGTCCAAGCCCAGAAGGCCCCTCAGAGAGTGGCCAGCACCTATGATCTGAAATAGGCTCTTATTCCTTCCTCCCCTGGTCTGTCCCTCTGATGTGGCTTCCAAGATAAGGCTCAAGAACCATCTAGAAGCCATGTGTTCCGAGGAGGAGAATATCTAATTTGCCCCAATACCACCCAGGGCAACTGGTGTTACAGCCTAGATGCCCCTTGTCCTGTCCTCCACCACCTCTTCCCAGCCATGGTTCCTCACGTGAGCCCTGAGGATGCAGATGGCTCTAGCAAAGAACACCTCTATCACGAGGGCATGTTGACCTTGGGAGGCATCCTTTCCCCTGGCAGATGTGTCTCCCTCCTGCCTGCATAGCACCATATCTAGTTGTCTGGCAAAGCTTGTGCCTTGGGGGCCATGACTGGGGATTCTGAGACCCAACCTAGCAGCACAGAGGCAGGAAGACTGGAGAGGCTGCAGGGGACACATAGAGACCAGCCAGTTCTCAGGCCCTTTGCTCTGTCATCCTGCAGTGGCTTCCTTCTGGTAGCTGGACCGGAGCCACAGAAACGTTCGTGCTAGTTACTGCCCCAAATATGTACCTCCACCTAGCCCATCTTAGGGCTCAAAACTCAGACGGCTCCACCCTCTCTGTCATCTCAAGGGGTACTGGGGGCTGAGGTTGGGTCTGAGGCCCAAACTTGCCAATGACCAGAGTCTGCACCTCACCCAACCGTGGGCTGCTGGCATCAACAAGATGATGGACACAAAGCATCCAGTGCCCTCCCTGCCATCCAAAGCTTTTGACAAATATCTGGCCCTGTGCTCCAAGCCTCCACCAGTTCTCCTGCATCGTTGGCATTGCGGTCAGTCTCCTTCATGCCACCTTCTCTGTTCCTACTCTGCTCAGTCCCTTTTCATGTGCTCCCTTGGATCACCAATGCCTCCCCATCAGTCTCCCTGCTCTGACCCATTCCAGTCCAGATCCCAGGCAGACCTTTCTAAAGTGAGCACCCAGAGCATGGTATGATGCCCATGAGGGGGACAGGGCAGGGCAGACCCACCTCCCAAGGGGAGGGGGTGGAGCTGCAGCTTTGCAGGTTGGCGCTCGCTTAAGACCCCTCCATACCACCAGGCACTGAGAGCTGCACAGATGTACCTTGCTCAGCTCCTACTTCTCCTTCGGAACAGCTCAACAAGGAGGTTACTGGTCATTTTTACAGGACAGGGAGACACCACTCTGTGACAGGCCCACTGGGCTGCCTCCCACATTCCTTCCCACCAGCTCTTGCCTCAGGGACAGAGTAGGCACTCCCTGGATAGCCTGCTTCTTGGGGAAGTGTCAAGATTACAGGGGTGACAACGGAAGTGACAGATGGTGCTGGGGATAAAGCGGAGATGGGGGTGGGGGGGAGCGATGGGCTGGGAGGAGTGCCAGGCGCGAGGCTGCCATGCTGCACGCTTCTTCCCTCTCCCCCTCAGATCTCCACTTTCCCTGGGCCCTCAGTCCTCCCTCGCTATAGAGTTTGAACTCTGCCCCATGAGATTCTGACAGGAAAAACATAGGAGATGGCCCCTGGGGCAGACAAAGAGTAAGGCCCAGAGTCTGGGACCAATTAAGGAGGAGGGGCAGAGCAAGAATGGACAGGAGTCTGGCTGCCCAAGGAGGGCAAGAGGCAACAGATTCCCCAGAGGGCTGTCCCAGACATGCACATCCTAGGAGATTTCGACCGTAACCCCATGGCTGATCTAGGATTGAGCAAGGCCCAGCCAAAATGTAAAGGTTGCTGAGTCTGCAGTCTTTATATCATGCTACATTGAGAATAGGAACCCAGCACACACTGACCTCAAAGTACCATTCCATATGCTCATCTAAGCTCCAGGTTGGGACAGTTCCCAGGCCCTCCTGGGCTGGTCTGACCACCGAGCTAGCCTGAGGGGCAGCGTCAACCTGCCACAGCTCAACCAGATTATAGCCTCATGGCCACTTAACACCCAGTTCAACCCTGCAGCAAGTGAGACACCTAACATATCTCCAAACATGCCATAGATTGCAATTATCTTCCACAAACTCTTTGAAGAATATCAGTATGGTTATTGCCACTTTATAGCAAGATAAAGGAAGAAATGATTTTCCCAGGATGACAAGGCAGGAGAGGAGAATGGAGTCCAAACTCCTAAATTCAGGCCAAACCCAACCCAAGGTCTCCACCCAAATTCAACCGTGTCCATGTCCTCCCAGGAGGCTGACAACTCAGAGTGTGAAGGGTGTGGAAGGTGTCCATCCATCCAGCTTAACCTGGCACAGTAACCAAGGCCCCTGAGCTCAGGCTGTACATCCTCATTTGAGTCAATCCTCTCTCTGTGCCTCGGCCCACCATGTCAGTAATACCTGAAATCCTTGCAGATATGGTTTAAGAGCAAACACAGGAATCTGAGGGGAAGAGCCTTTCCAGCCCAATGCCTGCCACTGCAGCTAGGCCTCTCAGCTCAGCCTCTGAGGATAATCTCTGGACGATGGGAGCCCCTAGGGAGGGTACCGTGTAATGGAGCAAGCTCATTCTCTGCTGCCTTCTTACACACAGGGCCAGTCTTCACATCCACATGGGCACTAAGTAACATGTATTATTTATTGTGTCTTTACCATGTGCCAGACACTGCTCTAAGCACCTCGCCTGGATACTCTCATTAAATCCTTCCAATAACCCTATGAGGGAGGTAGTATTTTTATTCCATTATACAGATGAGAACACTTAGGGGTTAAACAACTTGCCCAGGGTCACAAGGCCAACAAGCAGTGATCTAGGATTCACATCAGGCAGTCTGTTTCTAGTTACTCTACATACTGCTCCCACCTGCAAGACCAACTGTTAGAGTAACCTCTGGCCACAGACAGACAAGACCCAGACATAACTTTCTGGTCAGCTGGGCACAGAAAATGCACACAGGCACGCGGGCAGAGATGTACAAACACACACAGCTCTCTTGGCCTCCAGCTAACCAGCAGGTCTGTTGGGATGCATGCACAGCCCTCCTGGGGTACATAAATTCCCATTTACAGTGCAGGGGTAGGGTGAATCTCTGATTTGCCCAACCTCTGAATCTGCTCCTCCTGTATTTAAACTTACTGAACTGACTTGCAGGCCCCTCTCCAATGAGAATAAAACACCCAAGTCTAAAAATTATGAAACCAAGAGTTCCTGCTTTAATTACGCATATTTCCAAAGTAGACCAACATTTTTAGATTAAAGAGAAAATTTACATATATAAGTTCAGATGACAATATTTATAGCATTAATTACATAAGTCCAGAATCCCTTATTTAGCCCCAGAACCAATTCCTTATCAGTCACATATTTAGCATTTCCCCACTACCCCCAACATCCCTGGGCCCTCCCTCCCCCTTACCACCAACCAGGGCCTCACATGCTGGCAAGAGGACACAGCTTCCTTCACTGTCACAGCCCAACCTCCCAGACACACCCAAATCCAGCCTTAGACATCAGGGGACGTGCAGACACAATCCCCAAAAGGCCCCTCTCCCCCGCGTGAATTATGAAAGCCTTTGGGAAGTTGGCTATTGGCTGGCTCAGGCCCAGAGAGACCTGTACAGGGACCACCAGAGACGTTAGCCCTCCACAAGGCATACCTGGACTGGGGCCCAAACATCCACTGGGCTGAATCTGGAATCCCTCCAGTTCCTGGGGAATGGCTGCTTCAGACCCGACCACTGAGGCCAGAGCTGCCTGGAATCGCACCCAGGATCCGGGAGCTTGGTTGGGGGGGTGGGGGGTGGAGCGGGAAGGAGAAGAAGGCCGTGGTCTTCAGGACCCAGGTCTGCAACTGCCCTGGGTTCATTTGAGGGACTCCCTAGGATCCCTAGGGCTTCATCCTCACCGGCTGTACCCATCCAACAGCACCTGCGCGGCTAGGAATCTCCCCAGCCGTGCAGAAACACTAGGAAGAAGTAGGTCCGGAGTATCCTGGATCCTCCCCTCTGGCCCCCGGGGCCCCAGTCTGTCCTCAGACCTGGCCAGGACCAGGCGGGTATTTATCTGCTCCTCTCCGCGAAAGAGGTCTGCTCTTCTTCGCCCAAGGGGGGCGACCCCGCCAGCCTCCCGGCAAGGCGCCCCCGCCCGACGCCCTGGGACCCGGGACTAGCGCTGCGAAGAGCCCGCTCCGGTGTCCCCCGTCGCGCCCGGCGTCGAGGCCCGGCCGCGCGGCGCTGACAGTCCGGCTCGCGACCCCAGCCAGCTGCAGGGCGGCCCCCTCCCCGCGTCCAGCGCCTCCCGCGCGCGCCGCGGCCCAACAGGGCCCTCACCGAGAAGCGTTCCAGGTCAGTGGCCGCCATGGCGAGCTCCGCACCGGGCGGGCGAGCCGGGGCGAGCACCCGGGCCGCGATGGGGACAAGCCGGCTGCGGGACGCGCTCCGCCCGGGCGGCTGCGGCTGAATGGATCCAATATGGCCACTTCCTGGAAACTCCCCTTGGCGGCGGCGGCGGCGGCGGCGGCGGGAGAAGCCGCGGAGCCGCCCCCGCCCCCGCCCGCGGGACCGGCCTCTCCGCCCGGCCCGGCCACGAGCTCAGCCGGAGCCCCTCCGCTAGGATGACCGGGGGTCTCCGCTGCGAGGCGGGAGGTGCCGGCTGCGGGGACTGCTGGGACTTGTAGTCCCCGAGTTGGGGGACCGGGAGGGCAGTGCCCGAGGGGCCGGGGCCGGTGCCTGCCGGCTTGCCGCGTGTCCCTGGGACGCTGGGGCCAAGCCCAGGAGGGAGTGTCCCGCTCCCGCGCGCTAGGAAGTCCGCTCCGTGCGGAGGAGATTGGAGTGCTGCGTGCGCCCTTGGGGTCTCCCCCACCAAGCCGCCTCCACCCGGTCGGAGCTTGTAAATGCACTGGGATCACCCGCCAGAATGTCGACGGACTGCATGCGGCCGGTCGGGTCCAGGAGAGGCTGCCTCAGCCTCGGGTGACCGTACCCCGGGCCCCACCTGATGCTCTGGTCCGAGCCAGGGCGGCACCCAGGGCGGGACCCGCGCGTCCGGCCGGGCGACCTTCCCGGGCCAGGGACCAGCCTTTGGCTTCTTGCGCAACAAATGCTCAGGATGCGAAGTTCAGGCTCGGGATTCGTGCAGTAGAAGCCGAGCTCGACAGTCAAGACATCAGATTGCAAGTGACCGTCACCCTGCCTGCCCCCAAGGGTTTGGGGCGATGTCTTAATGGAGTCTGGGCACTGTGCATAGAAGACTACGGCTCCCAATGCATGCACATTCTCTCTGCTAATCTCACTACTCAAAACGTGCACAAAACTTAGGAAACGAATACCTCTGCCCAAGCCAAAGGCCTCAGGGGGCTCTAGTCCTTTTCACTGACTATATCAAATCCAGCCCCAAATCCTCTGAAACCCTCTTTTTCTTTCCCCTCCTTCTGCCTTTCTCTCTGAAACAACCCAGCCTATCCCTCTGACTCAGGAAATTGTCCTGGCTGAAGTTGCCCATAGACCATATCTGGACTTGGCACACCTAGCTTTTCACCTCGAAGTGGCTTTCCCCTCCCTTCTCTCCAGGGCACTCACTAAGGTGAACTGACATCCCACTGGTCCTTTCTCACTCAGTGTGTTCACTTTGTTCCTCCCTATCATGGTGTTTCACACGTTGTACTGTAGTTATCTACAAGAAATGGGCGAAGATGTGGTTAACGGAGCTGAGCCTACCTCCTACGGCAGACCGCCTGGGTTAGAACCCTGCCTCCAACCCTTGCTAGCTTTTTAACCTTAGGCAATTTACTTACCTGTGCCTCCCTTTCCTCATTCCAAAATTGAGAATAATTATAGTACCTCTGCCACAGGATTAAACACAATAAAATAAGCAAAAGGCTTTAAACTATACTTGAAATAAAATGCTTAATAAAATCTCCCTCTCTAGACTACAAAGGCCCCAATGTCAGAACCCAGAGAGAGGGAGAGAGAGTGTATGTGTGTGGTCAATCAATGTTGAGTTGATTGTCCTAGACCAGATCTGCTGTTTCCTTTTTCTTTCCCATAACTGGCAAGAAATCTGTCCCAACTACCATTTTCTGCATCACAACTCTCTTGGATCTGCCCTAAATTATCTTTAAAATGGTCTTTTCCCCCCTAGTTGGACATATTTCAAAATGATCTACTTCTAGCAGCCCCAGCTGCTGGCTGTGAGAAGGAAAAGCCCAGATTACAGCAGACTTCCTTCTCTTTGGATATGTTCACTCTACTAGGAAAATTTACATCTACTCCTGAAACCCCAAATTTCTTTTTCTTTCTTCCTCTTCTCCATCTCCATCTCCTTCCTGTTCCTCTTCTTCTCCTTCCTCCTCCCCTTCTTCTCCTCTTCTTCTCCCTCTCCCTCTCCTTCTTCTTCCTCTTCTCCACCTCTCTGCCCCCATCTTCTCCAATGCTGCTGCTGGTCAGAATTACTGAAGTAGGGAGAGTTACCTGTGGGGACACAAAGGTGAATACAACAATCATTTCTCACAGGAGGCAAAGTGTTATTTCTCGTGGCAGCATTTCCTAGTGTTCCTTATACACCTAGGAGGACTTCATAGCTGTTACACACACACACAGTGGTCCCATAGTTAGATAACTGTATTATGGAAGACTTAGTTCCATACAGGAAAAGGTTTCTGTAGAAGTTCTCAGAGCTTTTGTTAAGGTAATATGCATTGTCACTGTCTGAGAGGTAAAGGGAATATGCAGCCTTCCTCAAACTTAGTTGACCGCTCCCCTGCCCGCACCCCACATACACACCTAGCATCACACTGAAACTGAACTGGACAGGCCTCACTGTTGCTTGTCTTTTACTTTTGTTTATAGTTTCTTTTGTCATGCAAAAGTTCAAAATGTTGATGTTGTAAAGTTTACCTGTTATTTCCTTTATGGTTTTCACCATAAAATCTCCTTTTAAAAAATCCTTCCCTGTCTCAGATTCATAAAGATATTCTCTTTGTATCTTCTTATAAAACATTAAAAAATGTTTTTCACGTTTAGGCCCATCAGTGATCTGTTTATATGCATGCCAAACCAATTGTTTCGTCATCACTGATATACAATGCGAATAGTATCAGAGGCTAAATTTCTGTGTGTGTGTGTGTGTGTGTGTGTGTGTGTGTGTGTGTGTGTGTGTGTGTAGGCCTGTGGCTCAGTTAGGATAAGATTTAGTTGCTTCTACAAGATAGAAGCTTCTTTCTTTCGCACATTATCCAGATAGGCAGTCTCGGTGATGTGACATTGTGTCCACACCTCCTATGTTGCTTTGCTTTGAAAAGCCCTGACCTCATGGTCCCATGTGGTGAAATCAGCATTCCAGACAGCAGGAGGGAATGAAGGTAATAAAGAGAAAATGAGCAAACACTCTCAGATGGTTCCAGAAACTGCCACATGGCACGTCTGCTTATATCCTATTGGCCACAGCTGAGAAATGGGGTCTTTATTTTGGCCACCATGTGAAAAGCTAAAAATTCCGTAAAATGTTAGAAGAGTAGACATTGGGAGATAGTAGCAATCTCTGCTATAGTCTGTTTTTGAACGATTTATTCTGCTCAGTAAGATGCCTGAATTTTTTTTCTAATGCTTTAATTTTTTAATTTATTTACTAGAAAATTAAAATATTAAAAAATGACAAGCAAGGAAATAATCAGCTATATACACCTTTCAGAATCGACCACAGAAATGACCATTACGTTACATCATTCCAGAAAGCTCTCTATGCATATTTACAGACAGGAGAAAATATCATAGAGATATTTTGTAAGAATTGGACAATAATACAGGTGCCATTTTAATTAAAAGTATTAAATTTAATTTTACTTGAATTTAAAAGTTGAAGTGAAACTGAAGGAATAGTTGAACTTCAAGTAATGCTTCTTGACCACAAGAGATATTACTTCCTAAAAGATACCTCTGAGGGTAAACAAAAATTGTGAAAAACATGAAGAAGTTGGAGTCAATTCTTTAAAATTATGCATTTTAATTGCATGTTTGGGTATGTGTGTGTGCATTAGCTCTCATGATTCTTTCCATCTTTCCACCTCCCTTGACCCTGCCTCCTCACTTTTGTTACTTATTATTGTTACATTGTCCAAATTTATGATAATCATATTCTGGGGGAGTTCCCTGGTGGTTCAGCAGTTAAGACTCCGCACTCCCAGTGCAGGGGGCCAAGGTTCCATCCCTGGTCAGGGGCCTAGATCCCGCATGCCGCAACTAAAGGTCCCGCATGCCGCAATGAAGGTCCTGCACACTGCAACTAAGACTCGGCTCAGCCAAATAAATAAATAAACATTAAAAGAAAATAATCAGGGACTTCCCTGGTGGCGCAGTGGTTGAGAATGCATCTGCCAGTTCAGGGGACACGGGTTCAATCCCTGGTCTGGGAGGATCCCACGTGCTGCGGAGTAACTAATCCCATGTGCCACAACTACAGAGCCTGTGTTCTAGAGCCGGCGCCACAACTACTGAAGCCCGCGTGCCTAGAGCCCGTGCTCCACAACAAGAGAAGCCACCGCAATGAGAGATCCGCACGCTGCAGCAGGGAGTGGCCCCCCGCTCACCACAACTAGAGAGGGCCCATGCGCAGCAAGGAAGACCCAACACAGCCAAAAATAAATAAAATAAATTTAAAAGAAAAAGAAAAAGAAAATAATCATATTCTGTCCTAGTTTCTTGGTATACATTCCAGGCTTAATAAATTCGATGCTCATCTCTGGTCCTTCTATCAAGGATTCTCCATTTGCAAGGTCTTTATTTCAATTCTTCTCTTAATGGGCTGAATTTCATTGTTAAGCTGTTTTCTCAAGAAGCGTTTTGGATGTTTAAGCACGTCTGTCTGTTGCGTTTACACTGGAACCATATCTTGGCTGGATAAAATATACTTGGGTCTCACCTTCTTTCCCATAGAATGTGGTAGGTTTTCCTCCTTTTTCTTCTGGGAAGAAGTCTGAGGCCAGCCTAAATTTTCCCCATTGTGGGTGGCCTTTTTTTCCTACTTGTATGTCTAAAGAAGTCACTCTTCATCTTTTTTTTTTTTTTTTTTTCAGTTCAATAACTTAACTAAAACATAGCTTAGTAATTAGCATTCTGAACAAAGCTGTTCTGGAACATAATGTCTTTCAACCCGCAGTTTTAGTTTTGCTTCTTCTGCATTAAACATCTTTTTTAGCTCTATTTTTGGTTTCTCTTCTTCAGGGACATCAATTAATCCTTATATTGGATCATCTTTGTCTGTATTCCATTTCTATTAATTCTGTTTCTTAAACTCTTTACCTTGTTTAGCTGCCCCAATTCAGTAATTTGAGCTTCAGTGGGGTCAGTTCTCTTTCTTGTTAGTTCTTATGTGTTTATTTGTTCTACAATGATGTTCTTTTTGTCCTCCGTTTGTTTCCTCTCCATCCATTCTCTTGTTTCATCATCCCATCTTTGAGCCTCCAATTTAATAAATTCATGTTCTTATTAAGTTGCTTTATATATGAAGCAGTTGTAAGAAATTTCCTTTTGTGGGGGAGGGGAGGAGCCCTTGTCTTTTGCCCACCGTTTTCCCTTTATTTATCATTTATAATTTGCTGCCGTGTGTTTGCATCCATTTCTTTTCGTCTTGGTTTGCTGGCTCTGCCCAGAACTCCTTTATGCTGCTATAACATGATGGCTGGTGAGGGGTGCTTACTGACCATCTACCCAGGTTTGAGACTAGTCTGTTTCTCCCTCTGACCTAAGCTGGGGATTTAGAGCTGGCACCCTTTTTGGTAGTCTGAATGGGAGGAGGGGAAAGAGGAGCACTCGGCCAAAGCAGGGTGCAGTCTTTGCTGGAACAGCTGTGCATGCTCCTGTCCTGAGGTTCTGATTAATACCCAGCACAAGGCTCATGTCACCTGATTGGGGATGGAGAGCGGGACACCATACACCTTTTCCAAGGAAGGAGGATAACTCAGGCTTTGGATCAATTTCTCAAGTTGGAGTGTTATCCTGGAGACTTTATTTCCATTGGCTGAGTCAGCTCCATGGATCACGCTCTCAGCTTCCCTCATTTCTCCCCAGCACACTTGGTAATACTGCTCATTCAGAAAAGGAAGAATATAAGCGCATGACTCATATCTGTTTCTTTTCAGATTCAGGAGCACTGGGGAGGATGTTCAAGATTTTGTCAATCTCTGAGCGTTGAGGACAGGGTAGAGAGCAGAGATGTGCTGTGCCACTCCTTGCCACTCCAAAATCTTCTGTATTTTTCTTTGGATGCCAAATTTGAGGTTTACTGTATGGGTGCTGATAGTAAATTTCCCCTGTGATTTTTATCTACTTTATTTTATTTTGTAAGGAATTGCAAAAGAAAAATCCTGTAGGGAGGGCTTCCCTGGTGGCGCAGTGGTTGAGAGTCCGTCTGCCGATGCAGGAGACACGGGTTCGTGCCCCAGTCCGGAAGATCCCACATGCCGCGGTGCGGCTGGGCCCGTGAGCTATGGCCGCTGAGCCTGCGCGTGCGGAGCCTGTGCTCCGCAACGGGAGAGGCCACAACGGCGAGAGGCCCGCGTACCGCAAAAAAAAAAGAAAAAGAAAAATCCTGTAGGGAGGATTTCATTCACTGTCTGCATCTAGAAGTGCCCCTACACATTTTTTTTTTAATTTAAATTTATTTATTTATTTTTGGCTGTGTTGGGTCCTCGTTTCTGTGCGAGGGCTCTCTCCAGTTGCAGCGAGCGGGGGCCACTCTTCATCGCGGTGCGCGGGCCTCTCACAGTCGCGGCCCCCCGTTGCGGAGCACAGGCTCCAGACGCGCACGCTCGGTAGCTGTGGCTCACGGGCCTAGGCCTAGTTGCTCCGCGGCATGTGGGATCCTCCCAGACCAGGGCTCGAACCCGTGTCCCCGCATTAGCGGGCAGATTCTCAACCACTGCGCCACCAGGGAAGCCCTAGAAGTGCCCCTACACATTTTTAAAGCAGCATTGGCCATCTCTGGCTTTCACATCTGACTCGTGATCAAGGTCTGTGAAATGATCCAAAGCAAGAGCATCCAAGGAGCCTCCTGGGTCTTAGGCACCGAGTTCACAAGTCCCAGGTTGTCCCACTCAGGCAGGCAAACTCTCCCATTTTGCAAAACATGACTCTTAAAAGCCAGATTTAGGAATTATAGTCAAATGGCAGTACTGCCAGGTTGAGGCCTAGACCAGGAGTCCCGGCCTGATGGAAAAGCTCTCCCAGAGAGAAGGAACCATGTTCCAATTTCTTCTAGGAAACCAGTCAGAGTTCGCACCAAGGCTGGATGCAGGAGCTGTGTGGCACAGGGAGAACAACCAGCAGAAAGCAGCCCTTCCCTGGCCTCATGGGTTTCCGGCTGTCCTCTGCCTCGAGTTCCACAGTGGAGAGTGTATGCTGCAGACGGGACAGGAAGCAGGTCAAAACTTAGGCCTCCCGGCCTTCCACCAGAGCATGTGGCAGGGATGTCTCATACACAAAGTACTAGGAATGCCTTCGATAGCCCTGGAGGTGGGAATCTCTGCCTTTTAAAACAGAAGAGCCTCCGTAGCACATGAGTCCCTGGGTCCCCTGAGAGAGGCCCAAGACCATGGCTCCCAGGAACACATCCTGGGAGGTTTTGTAGAGCTTGAAGCTTATAGAATTTGTAAGGCTTTCTTTGAGAAAAAGAATACACAATTATAAATACAAGATTGGGTATGGAAGTAATTATTTATTTAGAATGAGAAAAGAACAGGACTTGTAAGGTACCCATGCAAGTGAGAGGCCTGGAATCTTAAGCTTCATGTGTTTCAGGAGGTCCAGGGTGTCCTTAGTAAACGGGCCACAGAGACACCCATGGGTGCCTAGTCCCTGAGTCTACAGGGACTTCTGAAGCAACCCCCATGGCCCAGAGCTGCCCAATGCAGAGGAAACCCCACTCCAAACCTGGCCTGGAGGGCCCAAAGAAAGGGGTTGATACCAACTTTACAAGGGACTCCATGTGTCTTGTCAGAAGATCCTGCCCATGGCTCTGCCCCCAGCCCACCCCCTCCCCCCAATAGGCACAGGTCGCCCTACGGTGGTAGGATTTCAGCTCCTCCAAGGTGGTTGTGATCAAAAAGAATTATCTGGGGAAAAAAGGTGTGGACTGTCCAGCAACTAGAGAGCTACAACCTATACAAATGGAAGACTTAAGATACTCACAGATGGAGAGGCCAGGTGATGTGCAGCTGGTGGCCAGACCATTTCAGCATGTTCTCCATCCCTGCAGCCATGAACAGGTTGGATACAAGCAGGTGAGAGGCAGCTCCACATGGTGACAAGCTAGGCAGAGATGAGGAAGTTAAAATGTTTTCCTGTTTTGGAAAAATATGACTTTCAAAGACCATGTGGGAAGTGGAGAGAGAAAGAATGCTTCACTCTGGCCAAGGTGCCAAAGGAAGCCTTCAGGAAAGCAGACAGTTAACCCAGGAGAAGCAAATGGCAGGGCATGCCTTAAAGTGGGAGAGGTCTGCAGAGCAATAGTTTTCAAACTGGGCCCAGAGGGACCATGAGGAAAGTGGGGAAGAGAAGGGCTCTAGCCCCTCCCCTAAATGTCTCCATTCTATCTGGTTTATATTTTGGGTTTTCGGTTCAACAAAGGATCCTTCTGCAGCTAAAAATAAGTCTGAAAACCACATCTCTGGGGGGAATTTATTCAGAAAGACAAAATGGGTCTAGGAAAGGCTGCTGGTGGTGGGATCCAAGGAAACAATTGAGTATAAGTTAAGATAGCTGAGAAGTAGAGTTTTACCTGGAACCAAGGGATTGGCCAGGGAGATTGGAAAAATGAATCCAAAGGAGCTGAGAGAAATCACTATACCTTGAATTAGGAGTAGAAAGAAGAGTAAATTAGTGATAAAGAAAACACACACAGAAGGATGGGGCCAGCTGACTGAGGAACGAAAATAGAGAGGACAAAGTACTTGATTAATGCATAGAACCTAATCCAGATGAACCGATGACCAAGAGGCCAAGGCCCCATCACTCAGCTGTTTGGTTCCAACTGCTGTTTTACTAGGTATTCATACCCTACTTGCAGGGTGGGGCAGGTTGGGGTGCAGGGAGGGGACAAGACAGAAGATTTTAAGAAAGCAGGCAAAGGTTTAAGGGGATACTCCTCCAATCCATTCCATTGCTCTTGTCTTTTGTCAGGAAGAAAATCTTTCCCAGATGGCCCCCTAAAAACTCCCCCTGGGGTCTCACTGACCCCAGAAATGAGTCACACAGCCACACAGAGGTTTGGGGATTGCCAAAGGTTGGCTCACACTAATGTAATACGTGTTGGCTGTATTGTTGGGAATTTAAATCTGCTGTAGAAGGCAAGAAAAACAACAACAACAAAAACCATGCAAAATTCGTAAGATCTGTTAAGTACAGATAGTAAGTTGGTAACTTGTGAGACATGCTAGACATAGAATAAATGAAACATGGAGGTTGAACATAGATAAGAAGGATACAAGAACACAAGAGTGTTATTTGTAGATAGAAAGGCATGGAAAAAGCAAGTTATAAGGTAAGGATCATGTTAATTCCAGATTGACAGCTGTCATCCCCAGATGAGCCCCCTTGGTGACGCCCATTATGATCCCATTCTGGCTCCCCGTGTGCTCTTCCCCGGCTGCCCAGAGGGTCATCCGCGTGCTATGGTTGTAGCCAGGGGTACTTGCCTGTGTTTCTCTGGTAGAGCATGTGTTGGCTCCAGGCACCTTTGTTCAATCTCAATTCTGGTTCTCATAACCACACTGTCAGTGGGGAAGGATGCTGGGGGAGAGAGAGAGAAGATGTGAACACTGTGGAACACAGGATTCAGACAGTGTGCTCCTTCCACTCCGCATACACCGTACCCTAAGTGAATTCACCTACCCCACTTCTTTCCCCTTGTTTATTACTGCAAGCTTTAAATTGCTTCCTTAAGCTGGGTAATTTGACCATCTTAAATTGGTCTATGAGCCCTTCTGTTCATGACCTCTGGACAGCTCGCCCAAGAGAGCACTTGGAAGCTGTACGGAGTCAAGATAATTTCCCACGTGACAAACAATAATGATTCATCCCCTAGTGCCGGGGGCATTGCTAGCTAAACAACATTGTAGTCCTGTTAGAAAGAAGGGGAGAATGGCTAAAGTCGGATGTCTGCAGTCACAAGAGTTCACTTAGTCTGGCCTCTTCTGACTCCAGGTCAGATACACTGAGTTCATTTGAGGTAGAGTCCATTCTTCTGATAAACTGCAGATACCGGGCCTTTATAATGTATTGTCATCTATGAAATCCTCTTGGAGGGAAGGACTGGTTCACCTCTCAGGGTCCTGCTGGTCCAGGCTATTAAGATTTTATAAGTTCCTAGACTGGCTAAATACTGAGGTCATTTCATCATTCACACAATAAAGATTCCCTGAGCACTTCCTGTGCGCCATGGGCATGAGGATAATCAGGCACAATTACTGTCTCCCAGAGTTCAGAGTTCAATAGGAAAGCAAACATAAAAAGTGTTTATGAAGATAATATACAGCCGAACTTCTCCACCCCTTTAAGAACCTGCCCTCAGCAAAGCAAAACGTGCTGGAAGTCCAATAAAAGGCAAAAGCACAAGCATCGTGAAGCCCAAAGCCTGTGCCACCTCGTGCCAGCAACACGCTCCAGTTTCTCACTGCCAACCTCCGCCTTGTTCCCATTTATATTTGTCTCGCTCACCTGGCTTGCCCATTGTGATGTGCGCGTTAGTTTTCTGTTGTCCTCCAGGACCCTGTGTCCTGGCTAACGCCATTGTTCCTGCTCTCCTTGGCTTGGCAATCCTACTGAAGGCCTGCTAGTGGACACCTGATGGCTCAGTCTGGCTCCTGCCCTCCCAGCATGCTCTCTGCCTGGGCAGATACTGCACCCTCAACCCAGGCTTCCTAATGGGACTCTCGGTACCCCATGCCAGGATCCAGAGGAGGATGCGAGGACGGAGAGGGAAGGAGAAGTTTTCTGGGGATGGCATTCAGACACACGAATTTGCTCTGGTCACGGCAGCTACTGACACAAAGAATGAGCCCACCCTGGACAAGCACACTCTCTAGGAATGAAGCTAGGGCCTTGGGGAGCTACATTACCTCTTCCAGGCCTCCTCTGAGAGGATGACAGCAAAAAAAACATCTGCTTTCTCGGCATGCTCCTGCACTGCTTGGAATTGTACAAGAGGAAAAAAGTATCGCAAGCCTTGCTGCCTGACTGACAGCACTAGCTCCTGAGGGTTCCATGCTCAGCAGACCTCCCAGAGTTGCTTAGAAATCCTGTGCTTGTACCTAGTCACCACCCTGGCCCATTCCCCATGGCAGCCACTCCAAATAGCAGTCACTCTTCCCCACTCCATCCCCCTTCACACTCAGCTGACACTGTGACCTTTTCTTAACAAAGCAAATCCATTTATTCAGTCAACAAACATTAACTAAAGGTCTACAGTGTGCTAGAGCCATGGGGACTAATCAGGTGTGGTTCCTGCCCTCTCAGGACAGTGGAGTAAGAGAAACACAGGGGCAGACGACAGGCTACACCGCAAGGGAGGCTGCTGGCCAGTTCCAAGGCCCTACCGCAGCCCCAGCCTCCAGTGCTCACCCAACCCAGCACACGTGTCTGCCAATCATGCCTGGACCACCTTCCCTCTGGGATCCAAGAAAGTAGGGCCCCAACTCTTTCGTGGGGCATTCCCTTTTATAGTGCCAGCTATTCCTTCCTTTTCTCACATCTTAAATCTCTCCTCCCTCCCTTCTCCTACCCTCTTTTGCGGCCAACACCCAGAAGTCTCATCTAAAAAAGCCTGTCTTGGGGCTTCCCTGGTGGCGCAGTGGTTAAGAATCCGCCTGCCAATGCAGGGGACATGGGTTCGAGCCCTGGTCTGGGAAGATCCCACATGCCGCGGAGCAACTAAGCCCCAAGTGCCACAACTACTGAGCCTGCGCTCTAGAGTCCGTGATCCACAACTACTGAAGCCCGCGTGCCTAGAGCCTGTGCTCCGCAACAAGAGAAGCCACCACAGTGAGAAGCCTGCGCACCACAATGAAGAATAGCCCCGCTCACCGCAACTAGAGAAAGCTCACGGGCAGCAATGAAGACCCAATGTGGCCAAATATAAAAACAAATAAATAAATTTATAAAAAAATAAAATAAAAAAGCCTGTCTTGACCCCCCTCCCACCTCATGCCCCCTGCTTACCCTCTCCTTCCCTTTCCTGACCAACATCTTGAAGGAACAGTCTACTTTTCAACTCACTCATGTGCCTTTTGTCTCCTGTCAGCCTGTTTTTCATCTCCACATCTCCAAGGAAATTGTTCTTGTAGAGGCCACCACTGACCTCCTAATGGCCAAACCCAATGGCTTCCTTTCCATTCTGATCTTACTCTTCCCCCACTGCGCTGGGCTCCTGTTACTTTGTGATATTGTATATTCTCATGGAGAAAAAGAGCCAAATATATCAGAAGTACATAAAAAGGAAAGAGCGGGAGGCCCCTGTCCCAGCCTCCCACTCCACTCCCTGGGTTGATGCATGGCTTTCCAAATATTTGCCCAGGTATAAACAAAAGTAGAATTCAAGCACATTTAGAGTATGGATTTTAAAAAAGACAAACAACAACAAAAAAACCCCATGAGAAACTGTTATGTCTCATTCTACAAGCTCCATCCCAGCACTGATTTCCCACAGTGGGCCTGGCTCTAGCCCCCCAGACTTGTGAGAAGTTTTCTTTTTACCCCTTGGCACTTCACAAGAGCCAAGCTCCTGGGTATCTCCACTGCATCTGGACTTTGAATCCATTAGGCCTGTGGCTTGAGTCTCTGGGTTTATGTTCTGTTTTTGGTCCATGGAAAAGTTTATCTTGTTTCAGTGCAGTTCCAACTTCTGAATTTTCTTCTCCTGCACCTTATCTATCATTGCGTTGGGCTTCAAAGCATGAACTCTCAGTGCAAGTTCTCTTGCTTAATGGGTGATGATCCTGTCACTGCTATGCTCATCAACCTGCAATGGCTCCCACCTCCCTCAGAGTAAAAGCCTAAGTCCTTATCATGACCTGCCAGGTTGTCTGTGATATAAGCCCCCCACTATTTTTCTGACCTCTTCTCTTGCTCTCTGTGCGCCAATCACACTAGACTCCTCCTCATCCCTAGAGCACGCCTAGCCCATCCCTTTCCCTACCTGGTATGCTCCTCCCCCAGATACCTATGTGGCTTGCTTCCTCATCCTTTGAGTTTTTTCTCAGTGATGCCTTCCCTGGCCACCTCATGTGAAATCTCAGCTCTTCCTACATTTCATCTCTCTCTTCCCTGCTTTGTTTCTTCTCCTCTCTCTTTTGCCACCTCCTCATATACCATGTATTTCATTTTTCTTATTTGTCCTCTGTATTCCCCATATACTGTGAGCTCCATGAGGACAGGGATTTTTGACTGTTTTGCTCACTAATGAATCCCCAGTGCCTGGAACAGTCCCTGGACACTTAGTAGTTCCTCAATAAATGTTGGTTGAATGAATAAAGTGGCTGGGTTCATTTAACAAATATCACGCATGCACTTTGCTCCTGGTCAGTACAAACATTTCTTCTTCGTTCGTGTTCCAAAGGGATGGCCACACTACAATTTAGCCATTTCCCTATGTCCTTATTTCTTGAAACCCTTTCCTCCCTTGGCTTTCCTGCCTCTCTGTCCATTCTTTCCTCTTCCCCTCCATGGATTGCTCTTTACCTGCCCCTTCAGGACTGAGATTCCCCGGGGTTCCACCCACTCGTTCCTGCTCTTCTACACCTTTTCCCTAGCTGGGCTCACCCACACCCTCACGTCATCCATCATCTAGAAGCTCATGACTCACTCCTGTGTCTCCAGCCCAGACATCCTCTTGAGCTCCAGATCCTCATTCGCAGCTACCTTCCAAGTGACACACAAACACCTCTTAACTTAAAACCTCAACTTGTCCAAACTCAGCTTGTACCTTCCCCTTCTTTAATCTTCCTGTCGCAACAAACAGTGACACTGTTTTCCTCTTCTCACAAGACAGAAACTGTGGAATGATCTTTGAATACTCATATTCCTTCATCTCTGTTTGTAGGGTCACCAAATCCTAATTGTGCCTTAGAAACATCTCCTCAACCAGGCCCTCTTCTCCACCCTTCTGTCACTGCCCTAGTCCAGAGCTTTTCACCTCCTGTGGGTTCTAGCAGTGGCTTCCTCACTGGTCTCCCTGACCCGGCTCTCTCCAGCTCATCACCCACATTGCCACCAGATAGCTTGCTAGGAGCCACGCTGGCCACACATGGACTCCTGTCTGCCCACAGAGAACTTCTCTGAAACAGGATTACAACCCTGAACAAGGCAGATGAGCTCCTGCCTTCAAGGGGCTCAGAGTCTGAAGACAGGCACTGAACAAGCAATGAATGTAGATAGGGATGTGTGGTGATGGGGAAAGTACAGACTGTGAGGGGAACAAATAAGAGGGCACCTGATCTAGCAAAGGCTCCAAGGAGACCATGTCGAGGAAGGGGTCGAGATGGAAGATGAACAGGAGTTAACCAGGCACAAAGTCTGTGTGGGCTGTGAGGTGGGGAAGGAGAATATCCCAAGACTGTGAAAGAGAATTTAGAGAAAGAGAGACCCATTCCAGGAACTGAGAGGAGCTAAAGCTCAGAAGAAGAGTGCTGAGGGACAATGCCGAGCTCCCAGTCCATGTTTACCATCTCTTTCCAATTTACAATAATTGTAAGGAAAATTTTTATGTATATTTCTTTCTGCTACATTACAGAAAAGAAGAGGAGAAGATATCTGCAAAGAAAGGATTTCTCCTTGAGGAGGAGGTGGGAGGAGGAGGAGACCACACACAAGAAAAATGTCAGAATGGTATTAGACATCTCATTAGCAACATTGGTTGCTTAGAAGAAAATGGAACAATAGTTCTCAGGGAGAACTATTTTCAACCCAGAATTGTATAACAAGCGAAGCTGTCAATTCAATGAAAGGGAGAATAAAGAAGTGTTCAGACGTTGTAAAAGGTATAATGCTTACCTCGTGTTGAGTGTGAGAGAAAGGAGATATAAGATCCATGAGGTTAAGTAAAATTTCTCAATCTTCAATTTGATTTAGAAGTTTTAGTATGAATTTATGATGTATTTTTTCTCTTTAAAAAATGTATTTCCAGGGTTTCCCTGGTGGCGCAGTGGTTGAGGGTCTGCCTGCCGATGCAGGGGACACGGGTTCGTGCCCTGGTCCGGGAGGATCCCACATGCCACGGAGCGGCTAGGCCTGTGAGCCATGGCCACTGAACCTGTGCGTCCGGAGCCTGTGCTCCGCAACGGGAGAGGCCACAACAGTGAGGGGCCTGCGTACCGCAAAAAAAAAAAAAAAAGTATTTCCAGCACTGTCTACTGAAAAGAGCTAAAAAAAATGACCAATCCAGTAACAATGAGAAATTGTTAACTCCAGGTCTAGGATAGGAAATATACAAGATGAAACTGAAACATCTTATTTCAGACATCAAGGAAGAATGAAGTCAAGAGGGTTAGGAGCCAACTGAACAAAGTTTCCACTGGCAAATAAGAGACAATGTGAGCATTGTTAACTATAATAACTGGAACGAATTGAAACTCATCAAATACATTTAAATTCATGAGTAAAAATTGTAAAGCTCACAGGTTGTCTTTGGAAGATGCTAGGGACCCATTATTTTGACAAATGGTAAAGAAAGGGAATTTATTCAACCCTTCCCATAGAAGCCTCAGGGTAACTAAATAGTAAATGAGGGCAAATTTCTCTCTAATATAGAAACCTTCCAGCTAGTAAATGAAAGAGTGACAAAATAGCACCATGTTGTAATCCCCAATAAAATAATGGATCTAGGCAAGGATCATCAATGGCTGCTCACTCACGTTATAAAAGAGAGAAAGGCAGACATGATGTGCCTCCTTTTGGAAGCACAGGCTACCACCCATGAAGGTGCATCTGCAATAATCAAGCTTGAATCTGCTCAAGACTCTAGATTTTACTACTAATCCACAGGAAGTACAGGAGGTAAAGGACTCTGTCGAATGTCACAACAGGAATGCAAGGAGCAAAATCCAGATTGTGGGAAACTTTACAAGAAAAACAAAAAAAGTTCTTTTTCAACAAATAAATTGTAAGGAAAAAAGAGACAGGGGAACCGTAGATTAAACAAGACTCAAGAGACAGACATATCAAACAACTGTAATTGGATTCAATTCAAACCAGCAAACATTTATATACATCAGGGAAATTTGAACACTGACTGATTATTTGATAACGCTAAGAAATTATAGCTAATTTTTAGGTGTGTTAATGGTATAGTGATTATGGTTTTTTAAAGAGCCCTTACCTGGGAATTCCCTGGCAGTCCAGTGGTTAGGACTCCGCACTCTCACTGCTGAGGGCCCGGGTTTGATCCCTGGTCAGGGAACTAGGATCCCACAAGCCACGCGACATGGCTGGGAAAAAAAAAAAAAAGAGCCCTTACCTTTCAAGATATATACTTAAATATTTACTGGTGATATGATATCTGGAATTTACTTCAAAATAATCTGGGAGTGGTAGGAAGTAACTAGGAATATAGGTGAAACAAGATTGACCATCAGTTGACAATTACTGGAGCTGGTTGATGGGTATATGAGGGTTCATTATTTTATTTTCTCTCCTTTTATACGTGTGTTTAAAGTTTTGCACAACAAAAAGGTAAGAAAAAATTACTGCTTAAGCATCTTTTCTTAGGAAGTTACTTGATAGCATGCTTCAGCAGGTACCAAAAGAGAACGATACGACATTCAGAAACAGTGCACCCAAGCCAGGACAGCAGTCAAGGAGAGTCCCAGGATAAGGGCTGACAGCTGTGCAGCAAGCCTGGCGCCACCAGCCAGACTGATCAGAGGGCTCTCAGAGAGAGGTTGGTGGGAGTGATCCAATAGGCTAGAGAGTACGACAGATGCCCTGGGAAACCCACAGACTGCAAAAAAAAAAAGAAAAGAAGAAGAAGAAGAAGAGAGGCAGTTATACTCCCAGGAAAACAAACAAACAAACAAAAATAGACAAAAAGGCAGGACTCAAATATGAAGCAAAATAAAACATAGCACAGAGGTGAGTTGCAGTGAATGGGTTTTCATGGTTATTATAAAATAAAAAGTGTTTTGCCTTTTAGAATCAACTTAGAAAGCATTTATGGAAGATTTCACTATGGTTAAATGGAATATAAATGTCATCAAAGTGCAAATGTATAAGTCAAGGTATAGGCAAGGAATGGCTGGGCAATGGAAGGCAGATGGTAAGATGGGAGCGCTAATGTTCCCATTTTACAAAGTGGTAAGTTAGGGGTAAATCTGCCCTAGATTGATAAAGAAAGAAATTAGGGCTAAGTATATTTTTTGAGGTTTCAGAACAGACCTGAGAAGGAACTAGGAATAATCTGGGGATGGAGAAGGGAGACAAAAAGTAATAGAAGTCAATTAAACCCTTATTTATTATATTAAGACACTCAAGATTGATAAATCAGGAGACTTCAGTACAAGCATAATACTTGGGATGTGGATGTAACCACCAGAAGTACCAAAACCCAGAGCTAGCCGAAAGAGTTTCTGTACGGAGAGGGCCTGGGGATGGGGAATGCCATGTCAGGGTACAAGTGCTTCCCATTATAAGCTCCTCTGTGCATGTGTTGCGTTGATTAGAAGCTATATCGTAGAGGGTCTTGCAAGCCATTTAAAATGGTTTAGCGTTTTACAAAGACAGCCAAGTGATGTGATTAGATCTGTCTTCTAAATGGCTTGCCCTGGCTACAGATAGAGAATGGAATGGAGATGAGGCCGACTGGGAGCCAAGGACATTGAGCGCAAGGGGACGAGAGGACCATTGCCGACATCTAGGCTGGAGATGATGGCAGCCTGGCATAGGAATGGAGAGAGCTGGATGGATGGAAGAAGTACTAAAGAGGGTGAGGAAGAATCACGCTGCATGCCCAGCCGGGTGGTTGATGGTCCCTTTTATGGGGGAGGGACAGGAGGGTTAGGGAAGAAGATAACCAGTTCAGCTTAGACACACTGGTTTGAGTTATTGGGGTTGTGTGAGGCCCTTAATAGTCTGCCCCAATCACCTTCTCCAGTCTGTGTCTGCACTCATTCACCTCCATTCTCACCACCACCGCCCCCATTCTCTGGCCACCCTGAGCTTCCTGCTATTTCACAAACACACTCTATGCCTTTGCTTATGCTGATGCCTCTTCTGAGAACGCCTACCTCTCCCTTCTCAGCCTGCAGAGTTCCTGGTCATTAGCTCAAATATCTTGTCTTCTCAGGAAGTTTTTAGCTTCTCCCAAGGAGAAGTGCTCCCTCCCCTGGGTGCCCCAGGAGGCTAGGAGATCTCTGTCTGGCCCTAAGCACATCCTCCCATAGATCTCCGTTTATATGTCTGTTTATATGTCTATCTTCCCCACCAGGCTACAGCTTATAGTATAGAGGAACTGTCACTTATTATCTTTATATTTTTACCTCTTAAATTAGAAGTATGAAGATATTTCGTCTTGTTTGCCAACACTCTTAGCTTGGTGATAACGACATGGAATGCCACACTGCAGATGACTCCAAAGGGATGCAGGCACTGCAAGGTGGTGGCGGGTTCTGGGAAAGTGAAAGTCTGTCATGGGTGGAGGAGACAGAAACCAGGAGTTCAGTGAATGAACTAACAAGAAACACACTTCCCCAGCAGAGTGAAATTACCCTGCTGGTCTACCATCTTGCCACATAAAATACCTCACAGAATGAGGAGCCTTCCTCTGGGTCTGGATACCTTTATACTGTCAAGGAGTTTTTGCTCCCAAAATTTGATATACACATCAGGACTCTCCAACACGCAGCTACAGCCATGGGTTTTAGTTGAGACGTGCCTAGGCCAGATCTTGTCATAGCCTTGGGTTATCTGAGACCTAGGGACCTGAGGAATGCTACTTCAGGATGGAATCTTCCATTCCAGTAATATTTGGATAAATCTCCCATGTCCTCCTATCCTTCTGTATTAGTTTTCTGGAGCTGCCATAACAAATTATCACGACCTGGGTAGCTTAAAGCTGCAGAAATGTGTTCTCTCACAGCTCTGGAGACCAGAAGTCTAAAAATCAAGGTGTCGGGAATTCTCCAGTGGTCTGGGCCAGTGGTTAGGACTCCGCGTTTTCACTGCTGAGGGCACAGGTTCAGTCTCTGGTCGGGGAACTAAGATCCCACAAGCTGCATGGCATGGCCAAATAAAATAAATAAAATAAATAAAATCAAGGTGTCGTTAGTCTGTAGCCTCCCCCCAAGGCTCTAGGGGAGCCTGGACTTGACAATCCTTCCTTGACTCTTCCAGCTTCTGGGGGCTGCAGGCATTCCTTGGCTTCCTGCATCACTCCAACCTCTGCTTCGGTCTTCACATAGCCTTCTCCTCTTCTGTGACTTCTGTCTCTTATAAGGACACTTGTCACTGGATTTAACACCTACCTGGATAATTCAGGATGTTCTCGTCTTGGGATCCTTAATTTAATTACATCTGCGAAGACACTTTTTCCAAATACAGTCGCATTCACGGGTTCTGGGATGCAGACATATCTTTGCGGAGGGGGCGGTCCACTATTCAACCCACTACATCTTCTGAATGGAAAATAACAAAGAGGACATAGAATTTGTTAACTTTGAGATGTAAACAATTTGTCTTCATGGAGACATACACAATGTTCTTTAAAAATTTAGACTGAATAGTGAAAAACTACCACAGAGAAGCAGCAGCAAAAAAGCCCAATCCCAAACAACAACATGAACATGACTGTTTTTGTCTTCGCTGTCGCAGCCACACAGAAGGCTCTGTGCAGACTGTGGTCTTATTGTCTCTGCCCTGGAAACTTTCTAAGGCCCAGTATGTTGAGCTCCGAGGACATTAGGACATTGTGACATTTTGCCAAAAATTTTCCACTTAAAAAGGAAAGGATTATTTTATCCAGGAAATTCTATCATCTCTGCCAAAGAAGAGAAGATGGAAGAGGAAGAAGAGAGGAAGGAACACGGCGCCATGTATGAAGAGCCAAGTTGCAGACTCCATCCTTTTTCCACTGAGAGAGAAACCCTCAATAGTTTGTGTTTCAGAGACTGGATGGGAAAGCATAAGCTTTCCTCTGGCTGGGCGCCCCAAGCTCCTCTGTATTTTTGTTCCTTTCTTTTGCTCCAGCCATTCTATGTGGAATTGAAGTCCTGCAGCGTCAGCATAGATGTTTCTGTTGCTTACTATGCTGTGCTCACCTCCATTTGATCAACATCTGAGAAGGTAACCAGAAGTTTACATTTAGAAAAGTCCAGGAAGGCAGACCTCTCCATGGCCTCACTCCTAGCTCCTGAAATTATGGGGCTATTGAACCCCGGTAACCTGTTGTAACATATCCAGGCTGTTTACTGACACCATTTTTGAGAAGGAACAAAGTGATGAGAGTCACTACCACCTGACAAATCGTTACTGTTTTGTCATTATCAGTAGTTATTGAACATATTGAATAACTACTGAATAGTTACTGTAGACAGTGCCCTCTAGCCCATTCTGAAAAAGAAAAATCAAAGCAATGAAAGTCACTATAAGTGACAAACTGTGGCCATTTTATCATTATCAATATTAATTGAACATAGAGCTATATCCTAACTGATGAGGACACAGCATCTTGCTCCTGGGAGCTTGAGCCATTGTGGGAATAGGTAGATGAAAAAAGACCTATATCATCCTTGTTTTCAGTTAGCGCTGCTAGTATTTTATTGACGCTTAATCAAATAAGTAAAACCAGTACTGCTAATGACTTCTTCCCCAGACCACACAGCCTCAGAGGTACAGTTCATCATCCGTTTTTGCTCGTTGTTCAGTGTCACTAATTATTACTCTGAGGGCTGTTAATAAAACTGTTCAATATTTACTTAGCTGATAGTCTCAAAATGGCAAGCAAGCAGATCTTCTGAGGACCCGGAACTAGCCCTTTACTGCCTGCTCTCATCACCTCTTGCTGTTCCCTCTGTTACACAGACCTCAGCTAGACTCCTCCCCTCAACATTCCCTCTAGAAGGGAGGGTCTCCATCAACATATAACTCTCAGTCTTTTCGTATAACTTACTTCAAATTATTGTATTTTGAGCTCTCTGTTAATGAGCTCTTAGAAACGTTGAATAGGAAGTTGGATAAGTTGATATCTAAGGATTCTTTCTCCCTTTACCCACATTGCCCATGGAAGGCAAGATAAACACGGTATGCTAGTACAACAAGAGTTTAGGGAAGAGTTGAGCTACTTCCACCTGTCCATCTCTAAAGCCAGATGCTGTTGGTAGATTTCACATAACCAAACATTTGGTGCTGTCATCTCCAAGCCCATCTGAATGGGTAACCATAATAGAATGGAAGGCTGGCCTCTGGGTTGCTGATTTCTCCACCCTGACCCAAGCAGGGACTCTACTTTACAATTAAGGAAATGTATAAAACAACATTTTGCAGGCCTCTCAAACTAAGCCGTCCTAATGTAGACATTGACCCAGATGAAAGCCCCAAAAGGTCTCTCCGGGGGTTTAAAAATGTATATAATTTTTTGGGGCTTCCCTGGTGACGCAGTGGTTGAGAGTCTGCCTGCCGATGCAGGGGACACGGGTTAATGCCCTGGTCCGGGAGGATCCCACATGCCGCGGAGCGGCTGGGCCTGCGAGCCATGGCCGCTGAGCCTGCGCGTCCGGAGCCTGTGCTCTGCAATGGGAGAGGCCACAACAGTGAGAGGCCCGCATACCGCAAAAAAATAAAATAAAATAAAATAAAAATATATATGTATATAATTTTTTAAGTCAAAACTTGTCTATGAGAATAAAACAGGCCAAGAAGGGTTGACTAAAGGCAGCAAAGGGCATCCTCTTGTGCTACACCTGACCAGGACACAGCTCTCCAAGTCTTCACGGATCAAGTCTCCTGTTCCCTATCAAGCAACCAAGCAACAGTCTGAGGAGTCAGATAAGCCTGAAAAATGAATCACAGATATGAAAACTCAGTTTATAACAGAGGCAAAGGATCTGACATTTGTCACCAAGATTTAGACATAAAGCAAGTCCCTTTGACCTCAGAGAGAACTGGCTTAACAAGTCACAGGGGTGAGAAAAAAGAGGCCCTCTTGCTTCCCCTGGGCTGGTAAGCAAGAACAAAACATGATTTGTTCCTGAAGTCAGGACTGCAAAAGCTTGATATCCGGACAAAGTCCCTTTACAGCCATTCTGGGTAGCCCATCCCCCTCTGTCCCCAGCGCCCCTTCCTGGTGGGGACCCAGACACTCCTCTTCCTTACAGACATTGGTGAGCCTGCAGGGGGCAGAAGAGACAGGCTGTGGTGGGCTAAGCCTAATGGAAGGGGCCTATTCACACCACCATGACAGGGACAAGACAGTTGGAAACATAAAGCCTCCACTAAGGCTCTCTGTGGGGCTCAGGCATGGGGTTCAGAGCAGATTGCAGGGTGGAACAGGCAATGCAATATAACATAATATAACAATGTAACATAACATAATATAATACAGTTATGAAGGCTATTAATTTTATATATTTTTTTAAATGTGCCTTTAAAAATGCAAAGGGCCATCTTCCCCCACCTCCTCCAAATTTGTTACTGAGATAGGAAAAAAAAGTCCTTGTTGCTTTCTCCCATGTTCAAAACACATTACAGAATTTTACCCTTGCTATAAATATACACTTTATGTTTGATTTTCCTAATGTTTACTGGCAAACTTCTGGGTCACTGGAAGAATTGATTCGATGGCCTCACTGGCAGCAGGGCACCAAAATTTAAAAGCAGCCTGGGGAACTGGATGTCATTGGCATCCTCATCCTAATGTCTCCTCAAACTATAAACTAATCATTTAAAATATTAAAGCAGAGTACGTTCAGATGCACAAGCATAAAGGTTTAAGCTAGATTTTTATTTGACGACTTCTTCCCTACTTTATTTATTAAACATACAGGACATCAGTTTTAAGCACTGGTGATCCAATTTTGCACAGTGAATGAGCATGAGCTTTGGAATCAGACAGGCTGGGGTTCGAGTTTGGGCTCAGCCAATTATTAACTGTGACCTTGGGCACATTTCTTTGTATAGCTCAGAGCCTGAAGCCTGTTAAGCATTGTCAGTAAACTTTGCTTGTACCAGCAATTCAGTACAAGCAAAGTATTTAATCTCTTGCCTATTCTTAGTGATCATAGTCAGAATGAGTTCAAACAAAAATCAATAATGATCTTTAACGGGGGAATCTTCTCCCTCTTCCCCTTGGAAAGAGGGGATAGTAACAAAATTCCAAGTTGATTGAGGCTCCACTACCTATGAGATCATGGAAATGATTTTTCCAAGGGACCCAACAATTTGTCCTGAAAAAGCTAAGAAAATAAAATATAAAAAGTAGCTATTGACATGAAAATGGCAACGAAGGAAATGTGACTTTAAAAATGAAAACAGGCAATATAATGCAAGTTCTCCTCCTGAAACTTCTTTGTCACCCATCCCTGTCTTTCTGCCCTAGCTGGATGACCCTCACCATCTCTCACAGGGACCCTGTCATCACCTCTCCAGAGCCCCCTCCTCCACCCATTCACCACATCAGCACTGGTTACAACAGGCTAAGGGAGCATCGGTTATGGAACAATTAGTGGTCTAATCCTATCTGTGTAGAACGGTATATATGGCTGTTTATATATCTATGGATGTAAATAGAAAACCTCAGAGAATAAACCAACAAATATTAAGAGTGGTTCTCTCTAACATGTGATCTGTTCTTTCCATATTTTGGAAACTACTGGGAATTGGGAAAACATCATTATTAATGTTATAATCAGGAAATAATTAAAGCTACTTTTTAAAAAGAAAAAAGAAGAAAGGTTTCCATGGCATTCTACTGCAAACAGGATAAAGTCCAAACTAGCATATAAGGTCTTCCATCCATGACCCCAGATTACTTTGCAAACATTATCTTCTTCTGTGTCTCTGACACATACCCTAAATAGAAAACACACTAGACACTCTTTACCCTGAATTCAGCCTTCGCTGTCCAACTTCCAAGCCCTCCCCTATCTTGTTCTCACAGCCTGTCTCTTGAAGATTTTCCCAGGTGCCTCTCTTAGAATCTACCTGCTAGAAAGCACATAGAGCATTCATTTCATTTGAACACGTAACACAATTAGTTGTGTTTTTCTCTCCACTAAGCAGTAAGCTGTTCAAAGGAAGGTTGTGTCTTCTTCCCAGAAGACTTGGCTCACTGCCTTGCACCCAAAGATAGCCAATAGATGTTCATTGAAATAAATTACAGAAGAGTGAAGAGGACGATACACCTGGGGCAGTTGCAGAAGACTTCGCAGGGGTGGGATTTGAGCTGGGTTTAAAGAAGGGGTAATATTTAAAGAGAAATGATAGCTGATTACATTTAGAATTCTATGGTAAAAACACAAGGACTTTTCCCAAGGACATTGTTGTCATTCTGTTGTAGACTGCTTGATGCTACAGGGTAAACTGATGCTAAAAATTATTTAAAAGGGAGATGTACCTTCGTATTTTTCACTTATATTCTTAAGCTAAAAGGATACAATATTTGCAATTAAAAACTAGTTGTCTAAAAGTGAAAGTGTCATCAGAAAACAAAATTAAAGGACAAACGACAAAGTGGGAAAATATTTACAACATATATAATAAAGGGTTAATAACTACATATCAATAAGAAAATATGGGTAAATGGGGAAAAGAGCAAGGGACAAAAGAACAAAGACAATAAATACGAGGGGAAAAGTTTAACTTCATTAGTAATAAAATAAATGGAAATTAGAAAGAGATACAAATTTTTTGACTTTCAAAATGACAAACGAAAAGATACTGCTTAGTGTCAGTGAGGGAAAGACAAGGGAATTTCATGGGGCTGTAACTTTTCTGGAAAAAAACTTAGCAAAAAGTTTCCAAGAGTTTTAAAAATAATTAATTCCCTTTGACCTAGTAATTCTACTTGTAGGATTCTATCCTAAGGAATTAATCAGAAATGTGCACAAAGTTTTATATATAAGCAACACCATCTGTAAGAATTAAAAACCAGAAACAATGTAGACTATTAAATGTAAGAAAACAGTTAAAGTGTATTACTTTGGAGAAATGTCTATTTAGGTCTTCTGCCCATTTTTGGATTGGGTAGAAGACCTAAATAGACATTTCTCCAAAGAAGATATACAGATTGCCAACAAACAAATGAAAGAATGCTTAACATCATTAATCATTAGAGAAATGCAAATCAAAACTACAATGAGATATCATCTCACACCGTTCAGAATGGCCATCATCAAAAAATCTACAAACAATAAATGCTGGAGAGGGTGTGGAGAAAAGGGAACACTTTTGCACTGTTGGTGGGAATGTAAATTGATACAGCCACTATGGAGAACAGTATGGAGGTTCCTTAAAAAACTACAAATAGAACTACCATACGACCCAGCAATCCCACTACTGGGCATATACCCTGAGAAAACCATAATTCAAAAAGAGCCATGTACCAAAATGTTCATTGCAGCTCTATTTACAATAGCCAGGACATGGAAGCAACCTAAGTGTCCATCAACAGATGAATGGATAAAGCAGATGTGGCACATATATACAATGGAATATTACTCAGCCATAAAGAGAAATGAAATTGAGTTATTTGTAGTGAGGTGGATGGACCTAGAGTCTGTCATACAGAGTGAAGTAAGTCAGAAAGAGAAAAACAAATGCCGTATGCTAACACATATACATGGAATCTAAGAAAAAAAAAAAGGTCATGAAGAACCTAGGGGTAAGACGGGAATAAAGACACAGACCTACTAGAGCATGGACTTGAGGATATAGGGAGGGGGAAGGGTAAGCTGTGACAAAGTGAGAGAGTGGCATTGACACATATACACTACCAAATGTAAAATAGATAGCTAGTGGGAAGTAGCCGCATAGCACAGGGAGATCAGCTAGGTGGTTTGTGACCACCTAGAGGGGTGGGATAGGGAGGGTGGGAGGGAGGGAGACGCAAGAGGGAAGAGATATGGGAACATATGTATATGTATAACTGAGTCACTTTGTTATAAAGCAGAAACTAACACACCATTTTAAAGCAATTATACTCCAATAAAGATGTTAAAAAAAATAAAGTGTATTACTATATATACGTGATCCTGTCATTTAAAAAATCGTATATTTTTTAAAGAATAGTTACTGTCATTGGGGCAAATGCTCACAATATAGTATAAAACGAGGTTACAAAGAAGATTAAATTGAATGCATTCTGGAAACAGAACTGAATACAGAAATTGGGCTTCCCTGCTGGCGCAGTGGTTAAGAATCCGCCTGCCAATGCAGGGCACAAGGGTTCGAAACCTGGTCCAGGAAGATCCCACATGCTGCAGAGCACCTAAGCCCGTGCGCCACAACTACTGAGCCTGCACTCTAGAGCCCGCGAGCCACAACTACTGAAGCCTGCGCACCTAGAGCCTGTGCTCTGCAACAAGAGAAGCCACCGCAATGAGAAGCCCGCGCACCACAACGAAGAGTAGCCCCCGCTCACTGCAGCTAGAGAAAACCCATGAGTAGCAATGAAGACCCAACGCAGCCAAAAAAAAAAAAAGACAGAAATTACCTCTAGGAAATGGGATTGGGGAGAGGGGGACCTTTCACATGTTCTCTCTCTCTTTTTGTTTTTTTAATATAAATTTATTTATTTATTTTTATTTTTGGCTGCTTTGGGTCTTTGTTGCTGCGCGCAGGCTTTTCTCTAGTTGTGGCGAGCGGGGGCTACTCTTCATTGCGGTGCACGGGCTTCTCGTTGGGTGGCTTCTCTTGTTGCAGAGCACGGGCTCTAAGCACGCAGGCTTCAGTAGTTGTGGCACTTGGGCTCAGTAGTTGTGGCTCGCAGGCTCTAGAGCGCAGGCTCAGTAGTTGTGACACACGGGCTTAGTTGCTCCGCGGCATGTGGGATCTTCCCCGAGCAGGTCTCAAACCCGTGTCCCCTGCATTGGCAGCAGATTCTTAACCACTGCGTCACCAGTGAAGACCGTTCTCTCTTTTTTGTTTTTTTTTTTTCAATGAGTAAGAATAATAGTAGTAGCTATACTACCAACAATAATTTGAACGTTTACCGTGGGCCAAGCATTGTTCTAAGTGCTTTATGTTTACTTTCTCACAGAATCCTCACAACAACTTGTTGAAGTAAGTGTAATATTGTCATTCTCCCCCTTCACAGGTAAGAAAATTGAGGCACGGAGAGGTCAAGCAAGTAGCTCAATGTAGAGCTAAGACTCAAGGGTGGCATTTTGGGTGGGATGAATTGGGAGACTGGGATTGACATATATACACTACTGATACTATGCATAAACTAGATAACTAATGAGAACCTACTGTATAGCACAGGGAACCCTACTCAGTGCTCTGTGGTAACCTAAATGGGAAGGAAATCCAGAAAAGAGGGGATATATGTGTACGTATAGCTGATTCACTTTGCTGTGCAGTAGAAACTAACACAACATTGTGAAGCAACTATACGCCAATAAAAATTAATTTAAAAAGAAAGTGCAAGAAAGCAAGATTCCAGAGTCCCTCTCTTCAAGTACTACGGTGCCTCTGATTATATATTTGTAGTACTGTGTTTGTAAATTAAGAACTTGATCCCACCTTTGCCCTGGCTGGTCCCTCTGCTGAAAAAGCTTCTCCTACGTAGCTACTTAAGTCCCTGATCTCTTCAAGTCCTTGCTTAATTGTGGCCTTCACAGTGAGTCCTACTCCTGAAACACAGGGTTCAAACTTGCAACCTGCCCCTCTATTTTACTCTGCTTTATTTTTTCCATAGTATTTCTCTAGCATATTATACAATTTTCAGATTACCATATCACTTCTCTTTGTCCCTCCTCACCTTCCCCCCAGCCCACTATGGGAGCTCCATTAGGTCAGGAGTTTTTATCTGTCTTGCTAATCGATGTATCACAGTCTGAAAAAGTACTGGCAGAAACTAGGTGAGCAACAAATACTTGTGGAGTAAGTGAACTTTTAAAAACATAGCATGATTCCAATTTTACTTTCGTATTGTAAAGCATAAACATGTATATGCATGTGTATGGGGGAGGGAGAAGAAAAATAGTCAAAATGTTAATGGTGATATCAAGTGATATCTTTCCTTCTTTATGTTTTCCTGTGGTTTTATTCCCCAAACTCAATTGGAAAATGTATTATTTTATCATAAGAAAATTCTAAACCTCGGGTGACATGCATTGCCACGCACAACAAATTGTCTTTACTGCAAGTTGCATGAAGCCGTTTTCCTATGTGAAACGCAATCAACAATTCAAGAGGTATTGATGATCTTTAAATAAATTATTGCTTTTAAGCAATCGCCCGGTATTTTGTGGTTAAATATTTCTAAAAGGAATAAAAATCCTTGCCTCGCCTGTCGACCGCGGCATCCCTGGGGAACACACCCACCTAGCAACCCGGAGCCGAGCCTGGCACTACGCCTTTAATTCCCGTGTTGGGAGGTGGGGTGGAGAATTTCCGCTCCCCCACTCTCACCGCGTCCCTGATGGCAGCTGTCACCGGTAAGGCGAGCACCGCGCACGGGGGATGGCGCCCAGCGCCCATTGGACAGAATATAAAGGCTGAAACCTACCCCCGAAGACTGGGAGCCCGGCGGGGCGGCGGCGGGGGACGCGCGCCGCGGCCCCCAGCTCCTTTATCCAGGAGATCCTGGGCCCCGCGGCGCGGGCATGACCGAGGTTCAGCTTCAGGGACACGCCCGTTACGCCTCGTTGAAAACGATCAGGTGAGCCTGGCCGAGGCGGACGTGACTCCTGGAACCCCGGCTCCAGTGCGTCCCAGCTGGCGCCGCGACGTCCACCTGCCCAGCAACCGGGAACAGCTGGTCGGTGGGAGGGGGAGGCCCCGGCTCCCCTGAGGGACCGGACTGACCATGGCGCTGGCCGCGGCCGCCGCCGCTGCGGCCGCCGGAGTGAGCCAGGCGGCAGTGCTGGGCTTTCTGCAGGAGAACGGCGGAAAGGTGCGCGACTCTGAGCTGCGGAGCCGCTTCAAGCCGCTGCTGGATGCCGGCGACCCACGCGGCCGCGCCGCCCGCAGGGACCGTTTCAAGCAGTTTGTCAACGACGTGGCCGTGGTGAAGGAGCTCGACGGCGTCAAATTTGTGGTGCTGAGGAAGAAGCCGCGGCCCCGGGAGGGACCAGAGTCCCTTCCCTCCTGCTTCCTGAGCACCCCGGTGGCATCAGCCCCGCCGTCGAAGATCACCTCCGTCTCACAGGGGGAAACCGCTGCTTCGGGGGCTCCATCCTTGGCCTCGGCGCAGAGGGCAGTGGAACCACCTGAGGACCCGGCTCCGCCATCAGAGCCACAGGACACCCCCGGGGCTCCGGCCTCTGAGCCCACTCAGCTGACTAAGGAGCTGCTGTTAGTCCCAGCCCGGCAGTCAGGGATGCCCTCGGAGCCCCAGATTACAGCCTTTGAGCTGGCCCAGCCCTCCGAGGGACTCTCTGCAGACGTGGCCCCACCGTCCATGGCACCGTCGGAGGCAGCTTTGCCCCATGCAGAACCGCCAGACCCGGAACCTGCGCCTGGGCTGACAAAAGGGCCGCCACCACCCGCTCCGCGCGCGCTGCCTCAAAAGCCCTGCATGCTGCCCGTGCGCTGCGTCCCGGGCCCCGCGGCGCTCCGGATCCGGGCGGAGGAGCAGGGCCTGCGTCGGCAGCTGTCGGAGGAGCCCAGCCCACGTAGCTCCCCGCTGCTGCTGCGGCGGCTCTCAGTTGAGGAGTCCGGCCTGGGCCTCAGCCTGGGCCCCGGCCGCTCCCCGCACCTGAGGCGCCTGTCGCGCGCCGGCCCTCGCCTGCTGAGCCCGGACACCGAGGAGGTGCCCGCCGCACCGCCGCCGTCCGCCGTACCCCTGGAGCCGGCCGAACACGAGTGGCTAGTGCGGGCTGCCGGGGGCCGTTGGACCCACCAGCTGCACGGGCTGCTGCTACGCGACCTCGGCCTGGCGGCCAAACGCGACTTCATGTCTGGTTTCACGGCCCTGCATTGGGCCGCCAAGAGTGGCGACCTCGAGATGGTGCAGCAGCTGGTGGAGATCGCGCGGCGTGGAGGCGCGCGGGTCGACGTGAACGCGCGCTCACACGGCGGCTACACGCCGCTGCACCTGGCAGCTCTGCATGGCCATGAGGATGCAGCGGTGCTGCTGGTGGTCCGCCTGGGTGCGCAGGTGCAGGTGCGTGACCACAGCGGGCGGCGCGCTTACCAGTACCTGCCGTCCGGCGCCTCGTACGCGCTTCGCCGCCTACTTGGCGACCCCATCCTGCGAAGCTCTACCGAGCCCGATGCGACCGCTGGTGGTAGTGGCAGTTTTGCGGCCCGGCGCCCGGTGCAGGTGGCCGCCACCATCCTCAGTTCCACCACCAGCGCGTTTCTGGGCGTCCTGGCCGACGACCTGATGCTCCAGGATCTGGCTCGAGGCATGAGGAAGTCAGGCTCCTTAAGCAAATTCTTGGGTGCCTCGCCCACGGCTCCTCGTAAAAAGACAAAAACCCGCAGTAGTCTGCAGGTCTTTTCAGAAATCTCCCGTCGACCCATTCCGGGGCCCTTGGCTGGTCTAGCGCCCAGCCTACCCCCAGCAACCTGACGGTTCCTGAGGCTACGGCTGAGTTGCTCTAATCGGGCCTGCCTCTCACAGTCTAAGCCTGCCCAAGACAGCAGTCCAAAACCTTCGGCTCCATCTTGTTTCCAACTTTGTCCACTGCAGCCTGTTTCACCCAAGTGGGCCTACGCCTCCAGCTTCTGTCTGAAGCTTGATCTTTCTCCAGAGATGGGATTCAAGATCTCAGTGCGAGCCTCCTATGAAGAACTACAGAAGTCAGGATTGAACTTTGGAGGAAATTTGAAATTTAGGATCAAAGGTTAAGGGGCAGCAGCTGGTCTGGCCCCTGAATGATTTAACCCGATGCCTCTGCATCTATGTACTCCCAAGCCAGAATTAGAGCTCTGTGTGATGATGGGTTGTCAGCTTTAAGATATGTAGTGCTTTTGTAATTTGATGCTTTTATCCTGTTTTTAAATTGAAATGAGGTAAAACAACTTTCATAAAAAAACCTTTTCAAAGTATATTTTTCCAAAATGCTCAGACATTTTCAATCTTTTGCTAAATATTTTGGAATTCTATTAAAAAAAAAGATGATCAAGATCTAAAGGAAATTAGTCCCAACCAACAAAACCCTTGAATGGTTATCTACCTCATTTTAGGCAATCAAGATTCCAGAGAGTCTTGAATACAGAATGTGACCATTGTGAATGTAATTAATTTCAGTTGTACTGAGAATGCTAAATATTAGGAAACAAGTACATCTTGGGAGAAAGTGATTTAACAACGAGAGAAAAGAAAAGAGACACTTTGGCAAATACTTTTAATTTGTGGTTGTCTTTATGGTGAAATATAAACGTGTGTCTTTGGCACTGGTGGCTGGCTACTTTGATATGGCATGAATATTTAATTTTTTAAAGTGTGATTTATTTGTGAATTGCACCATTGTGCCATGTTTCTGAATCTGTGGCTTTCAAATCCAGCTGAGCCTTTCAGTGCAGAAAGTGAACATTCAAAGAAAAAAATGTCATAGCATAACACTAGAAAAATCACTGGTTAAATAGTAACAGATACAATTAAGGAGCAACTATTTTATATGAAAGTTCTGTACAAGCAAAAGGTACGTGATATCCATTTTAAAAAGCCATCTGAAAGCAAACAACTTATTCCAAAATAGCAAATGCAGAATCTCTTTGCTCAGTGACCTTAGAGAGGGGTGGCTTGATTCATCTGTATCTTTGCTCCTATTTGTAATTGAGAAGGGTTTAAGTATTGCCAAGATTTCTCAGGTTCAACACAGTGTAATTAAAATGGCTCTTTTCCCATTTTAAAGATGTGGAATCTATTTGCTCAACCAACCTTTTTATATCATATTGTAATAATGCTCTGCTTTTGCAAATTGGGTTTGCATGTCATTAGTTATGCCAAATAGTTTTTGGGGCACAGGGTACTGGAGTTCCCCTCCCATATGTGTATCAGTGAGGCCTCTGAAATTATTTAAGGCAGTCTTTCATGGAATGTTTTGATTTAAGCAATGAAATAAAGTCTCCCATTTTGTTCCTGCTTGTGTGATGATGCACTTCCCTCAAACATTCTACAGCACTTGCTACTGTATTTTGCTTTTCTTTTCACTTCTTTTCTCCTCATCCTTCTGCCTCTTTCAAGCATTCTACTATTGAAAGAATTTGGATTTCTCTGCAAAAAAAAAAGGAGTCAACCAAACATGGATATGGTAGTCAAATACTGTAGGTAATTGTAGACCCGGATCTGACCTCTCCCACCTTCCTTGCTTGGAACTCTAGCTAAGCTGCATAAATTATTTCAAAATGAAAATTAAAGTCTTCTGCCTCTGCAAAAAAAAAAAAAAAAAAAAAGACAGGAGGCAATAATTAAAGCAATCTCAGTAGCTGAAGGTCTAGGACAGGATAAAATATTAGAGATTTTTCATGGTAAAAGAGAGGCTTGACTGAGACGGATAACAAAGGTTACACACACACAGGTATGACCAGCTTTGAGAAAGACAAAATGTAAACCAGCAAAGTAGTAATAACTAATGTTTATGGCACACTTAAATCAGAGGAGGGTTCTTGAACCGCCAGAAGAATCTTTGAGTTTCAGAAGGGTGTGCTGCAAGCCTGCCCAGTGAAGTAAAAACATTTGGCAAGAGTTTAGGATCAATAAGCCTAAAATTCAGGTGTTAGAAACCACTGCTTTTTCCTTGCAGGCTAAAACTTTCTGAAACTGTAAGTCAGTAGGAAATTACAGTTGATATGCATATGGAAAGTTCTCAAGAACAATATCTGACTAACAGGAGGTACACCTGGGGAAGGATATTTCCAACAACTGACAAAAAAATAGTTGTTCATTGGTTAAGGTAATTTACCTGGTTAAAATTATCACAGGGAAGAGAATCACTCCTCTTAATGGGGGAAGAGTTAATTGCTGATGTAGATGTGTATGAGTCATGTCCAATTTTTATTGTTTCGCTGTACCGTGTCTTTGTTGCTGTGCGCGGGCTTTCTCTAGTTGCAGTGAGCGGGGGCTGCTTTTTCATTGCGGTGCACGGGCTTCTCATTGCAGCGGCTTCTCTTGTTGAGGAGCATAGGCTCCAGGCGTGCAGGCTTCCGTAGTTGTGGCTCACGGGCTCTAGGCGTGCAGGCTTCCGTAGTTGTGGCGCACGGGCTTAGCTGCTCCGGGGTATGCGGGAACTTCCCCGAACAGGGCTCGAATCCGTGTCCCCTGCATTGGCCGGCGGATTCTTAACCACTGCGCTGCCACGGAAGCCCCCACAGCAAGCTTTTTAATACAATTGTACATTTCCTCTAAGGAGGATGGAAGCTGTTCTTTTTTCTTTTTTAAAAAAAAAGTATTTTGGCTGCACTGGGTCTTAGTTGCAGCACGTGGGATCTTTAGTTGTGGCATGCGGACTCTCAGTTGCAGCCTTCATGTGGGATCTAGCTCCCCGACCAGGGATCGAACCTGGGCCCCCTGCATTCGGAGCATGGAGTCTTACCCACTGGACCACCAGGGAAGTCCCTGGAGGCTGTTCTTGAGCATGTGTTACTTACCTAATGGAGACCAGGGTATGGGTAACACACATATGACCTGTGTTTACTAAGTGCCAGGCACAGTTGTAAACACTTTGCAGGTATTAACTACCACCTTACAAGGTATGCACTGTTAGTATCTTGATTCTTAAAGTGAGGAAACTGAAGCTTAGAGAAACTGTAAGTAACTTGTACAGGCCTCACAGCTAGTAACTCTCACAGTCAGGATGGCATCCTGTTGCTCTTTTCCATTACAGTGTCCTGTTGCAGAAAAGCAAGGTGGTCTCATCTCAGCTCTTTATTCATTTAGTGACCTTAGGCAAGTCACCCAAGTCTCCAAGCTCCATCTCCCTCTCTGTGGAACTGGCAGTACATATCCTACAGGCCGTGGGGAGGAAGGAACACAGGGAATGAGTAGGTAAAGTCATCTGTGAACTGCAACACCATCCTGAAATATTACCAGGAGTGCCGAGTTGGTCCCAAAGAGATATCTGGCTGCATTTCAAAACCAAATATCTCTGATCCGTGACGTTGTTCTACATGATCACCATTCTTTTGCCATGTTAGTATTTGTATATACAAACAACAACATTGACTCTACTAGGAAAAATGTTTCCCCACAAAAGGGAAATATCGCTTTATTTAAAATATCACAATGCCTTTCTTAATACACATTCCTCTAGCATCCCCGTCCCCGCAACTTCCGGTCTTAAACAAGCAGTCATTCAGCTTTCTGGACTGAAAGCACCCCTCCACACACGGTTTTAAAGCTGGGCCTTCTCAGGACCCATATTTCCTCCCTTTTCTTTGCCTTTTCCTGGAAGAAATTATTTGACCTTTTAAAATGGTTTAATAAATAGACTCTGTCGCTCTCCAGATAGTTTTATGCCTTGAAACTCTGTGGCTGGCATCACCTTTCCAGAACTGCCACACCTCTGGACTTGAACCTGTGGAGCAGAGGTGGCCTCAGATATTACTGTGGGAAAGAGGAAATAAGGAAGAGATAGTGAGAGAGGGAGGAGGAGGAGGAGAGAGAGAGAGAGAGATGTCTGGACCTCTCCTCAAGAAGGGGAGGAAAAAGTCCTCCTAGTGAGAAGTCAGTGCTGACTTAAGTTTCAAAGACAACAGGTAAACACCCATCATGACTGCCTGTCTAAACTGTAGCTAGGCTGTGACAGTAACGCTACGGGGTCGTTGGGAGGATTGCTTTACAGCATTTCACCTCTTCTCTCTGCTGTCCTCAACCACATTTGACCTAAATGTCCTCATAAGCTTCTGAATTACACGTGACTGAACAGCAAGGTAATTTGTTCCCGTGAGGATTCCTGAGGTTCACGCCAGCCGCTCGCCGAGGTACTTGGTGTGAGGAGCAGGCTGCTCCAGCCAGACTGCGCGTCGGTTTGGGCACCACGGAACCTTGCTTTCCTACTGTTTCCAATTTACAGTCAGAAGGTAAAAAGTGCACTAATTACATCCGTATTAGGAACGGCTGGGGGGCGGGATGACGCGAGTAGGAGAGGAGGGAGGCCCCGGGGCTGCCAGTTGCCAGGCAACAACCGCGCTCTGCTCAATCGGGGCGGGGCGCTGCAGGCCTCAGGGCTGGGGGCGGGACCAGCAGGCGGCGGCGGGCGCAGGCGGCCTGGGGAGGTGCGGACAGAAACCCCAACGGAGGCCCAAGAAACCCTCTTTTCCACCGTGGGGAACCACGTAAGGCTCTTTTTGATACTGATCCTCGAGATCAACACCCCCAGCCTCCCCCTCCCCACTCCTCATTAGCCAACGACTTTCGAACGAAGGCCTAGTGGCAAAGGAAAGGGAGCCAATCTTCCCATAACTGGCGGGCCAGGATTTCTTTCCGACAGACACAAAGGCTTAGCCCCAGCCTTCAGGTCCAACAGGGACACTGCTCAGGACAAGGCAACGTCCCTGTGGCTAGCCCAGAGGGCCTGGTAGCTGGGGAGGCTGCGGGTGGTAAAGCGTGGCTAGAAGCTTTCATCATGAGGAAAACAGTGCCCTCTGCTGGCAGTGTCCAGGAGGGTGGAATTCACCGGAGTCACCCTAGTCTTAGTCTGTGGTGCCAATATAGAACACCTGTGCTGAGCTCATTCTTGCCCTCTGAAGGAATAACGGGGTGTGGAAGGGAGATAAACTGGGGCAGGAAGGAGACGGAGGCAAAATGGAAGGACAGGCGCAGGAGTTGTGGCCCCACTTTTGTGGGCTCGCTCGATCTGGTAGAGACAAGCACAGAAGCCTCATATTTCCCCATGGCAAAAACCAGCGAAGAACCAAAGTGCAGTTTAACCAGACAATGGCAGACGCTGCTTCTCATGCCCATCCCGGGCTGGGAGTGTTTTGTCTGAAATACACAATTTCTACTGGCCTAATGGACGACGTTAAGTGTGTTTCTAAGTATATCACAATGGGAGAATGCAGTGGGGACTGTACAGGGCAAAAGCCAGAAATAAGTAGATTCCATCCAGAACGCGTCTCGAAGCGAGCTGCCCTGCTAGGATCTAAGAGGATCTTAGAGCGGAGGCCCCGCCCACGGCGTTCAAAGGAGAAAAGCAAAGCATAATGTTAGAATCAGCAGGAGCCCCATATGTTTTTTATAAAAAGGCACAATGTGAGCATTGTTCTGTGCTCAATAGCGCGACTGTTATAACTAATGCTTTTGGTATGAATACGACCATTTAACATTCCCAACCAGTTGCACTTAGTGACAATATGCATCAGAAAACGGGCCCGGAAGCAGAGATTTCTCACTTTGAGGTCTGTTGGCTTTAGATACACATACACATGCCTATTAATGTGCCCAGCTCCCAAAAATACACTGAACATTTACATGAACAATGTTCTTGTCCCTGGCCTTAGCAGCTACAAATACTAAGACAGATTTTCAATGTATATTTGAGAACTGAACATTGATTCTATGTACACAAGACTGACACACAGAGGGGAGTGTGTGTCCTGTTTCATACCACTCTAGCCCTTAACTCCCAACCTTAGCCCATCCCCAAACTGCCATCTCCAGAACACAAGAAAAGCTGCCTCTGCAACTCCTCAGCACCACCCCCACAATAATAGGTCTCCAGGTCCCCCATGACTCACCTTCAGCTCCCATCCCCCCAACTGCCCTCCTTAAGCCTGGGTGACCTAGTGGGGACTCCAAAGGAAAGGCGGATAAATTCAGTTTATCCAATTATCCAACATAATTGGAAGAGGAAGAAAGTTCTTTCTGGGTCTTGGAATGAATGTCCCCAAATGTCCAAGTGTACTTGACATTCATCAGGGTTTTTAGGCAGCAAAGCATCTGAATCCATTTTCCATTTGGGGAAGTTCCCTATCCCTTGTCTTGAAGGGAGGCAGTCCCCCACTTCCACTATACTACTCATGTCGGGGGCTTGGGTAAAAACCAGCAAAAGAGACCTGGCCTCAGCCAATCAGGCCTAGCTTTCGTGGTAATAATGCAATCACCAGAATATTTAGGGACTACTGGTGACAGCATCTGCTTGGCCCCTCCAGTTTTCAAGCCTGTTTCTTCAGTCTTTCTAGGGATCCCCAGGGCTGAGTGATGTCCTCCAACAAATCTCTCTTCTGCTCTAGTCTGGCAGGTGTCTGTAGTTTGCCAACAAGATCCCTCCTCCAAGCCAGGCTCCAGGTGATACCGCACACTTCTCACATCAATTTTTTATTGAGAGGGGAAAAAATGGCCATTTTGCATCTTAAGTTGAAGTGCTCCTCTGACTTGTCTCCTCTCCCTCCAACCAACCCTGACCGAAAAGGGGGAATACTGCAGACTTTAAAATTCATAAGTTAATTACCAAATAATCCGCAAGACTTGGGTAAGGCCACATGAGAACACTTGGAAAAAGTACTCCAGGAAGGCCGGGCCTGGGTCTTCCCCACCCCAAGGGAAAAGCACCGAATAAACCAGCGTCATCCCAATAAATCACGTGGGTGAGAGGCAGGGGCAATGCTCCTCACCCCCAGCCCCCTGTAACTAGATGAGGGGAGGGGGGAAGGGCGGTTTATCCGGAGGACGGGTGCCTGGGAGCCAGGCCGGCCTGGGAGTCGCAGGACGACGGCCAAGGTCGGTCCTGACTGTGTCCAGTTGGTCCTGAAGGAGGCGGACCCGCTCGTCCAGGCTGCGCTGCCGGGCCAGGACAGCGGCCTTGCCGACCAACAGGGCGCGATAGGCGCGCAGTTCGTCGGCGGGAAGTGCGCGCGCCAGCACCTCGCGCAGGGCCCGCTCGCGCCGTGCCACATGCTGCTTCAACTCCTTGGCGTCTTCCTGCTGCCGCTGCAGGAGCCCCAGTCGCTGCAGCAGAGAGGCCTGGAGCCGCGGGGCGAGGGCGCCGTGAGCGGGGCGAGGGTGCCGCCGCTCCCGGGAGGCTTCCAGCCGGAGCCCGAAGGCCCCTCACCGCCCCGCCCTCCCCCAGCCCAAACCCGTTACCTGCTCGTCAGGGTCGCCGTCTGCGCCCGCCCGGGCCAGGGCGCGGTGCACGCGGTCCAGGCGACTGCCCAGCAGGAGCAGGAGGCCAAGCACGCGCTCTAGGTCGGCCATGAACCGGCTGAACCGCTCGAGCTCGTGGGGTGCACAGGCCTGGCCGACCGCGGCCTCCAGGGCAGCCCCGCGCCTGGCCCAAGCCTGGGCCGCTCCCTGCAGCTGCTCCTGCTCGGCCTGAAGCTCCCTTAGCGTCTTTTGAAGGAGGTCCGCCAGCTCCACCTGCAGGGAGGGCGCGGGTACCTCAGTCTGGAGGCAGGGCCCTGACTTAGCCCAGCCTCTAATAGCCCCTCCACACTCACTTTCTTGGCTTGGATGCTGTTAATTGGCTCGGGGAGACCCGGGCCGCATGGCTCGTCAGGCACAGCGTAGGTGGTAAGGTTTTCAGGCCTTGTCTCCTCCTGAGAAGCTGGCAGGCGCTGGGTGGAGTTAAGTAGGTAAGAGCTGGGGACAAAACCAGAGTTCCTTGGGTCGTCCTGCCCCAGGCTGCATGGGCTTAGAATCCCCTGAGTCCCTGGTACCCCTCACTCACCTTGACGCAGAAGTACCAGCTGCTTCCTCTCCAGCCTCTCCACAGGCTGGCCTCATTGCAGCCCAGACCTCGGCTAAAGGAATCAGCCCATCCAGCAGGCCCAGGGATGGCTCTGGGCTGGGATAGGAGGTAAGAGTGTCACTCAGAGAGGGATCCAATCTGGCCAGCTCCTGAACCAGCTCCTCGAGGCGTGGACTGGGCCATGTTGACCTGGAACCAGTCTGGCCAGTGCCCCAAGCCAGGGCAGTGTGGTCAGAAGGCCCCAGGGTATCATTGCCTGGAGGTCTCAGGGCATCACATGGGAGAGGTTTGAGGGGGTCAGTCTCTGCAGCTGTGGGGGGATCAGTGGTCAGCAGTCCAGTGGGGTCAAAGGTTGCAATGTCACCATTTGCAGTCCCAGGGGGACTACAGCATGTAGGTCTGGAGACACTCACAGAACCGTTTACCCCCTGCCAACAGTCATCCGCCCCTGCAGTCTCCGGGTGCTCATGGAGGGGCTGCTCTGAGGGGATTATAGCCTGGTCAGCCCTCTGACCCAAGCCAGCTCCATACTGCCGGTCAGAGGCATGGACACTGGAAGTGGAAGAGATACTAAATCAGAAAAAGTTCTGGCCAAAGATAAATGGTGGCCTCCAAGGGCCATCTACCTCCCCCACCTCACCCCCCTGGCTCCCAGCCACCAGCCAGGAGAGGGTTCCCTGCCCCTCCAGCATTTTGTAGATGTGTGTAGGAAGGGATACGTATCTCACTCTGCTTGAAAGCCTGAGGAAATTCACCTGTTTGGGAGCCCCAGGGGAGCATGGGAGTCTGCAGGTGATCTCATTCTGACCAGCGGGGCTTCTTCCAGGAAAACTTCATCATCAGGAAGGGATGGGAGCCGGGCAGACACAATGCAGTTCTCTGAGGCCCTATGCTCCCAGTCAGAGGGACTGCTCTGGGGGCCCTCTGCAGAACACACCACTGCAACTTCCTTCTGAGTCAGGAACCTGGAAGCAGGGACCCCACACTGACCACGGGGACCAGGAAGGAAGATTCTGTTTCTGCGCCAGACAGACAGTAGGGTGTTGAGGGTGGGATTAGGGGATGTGGTTTGCAAAAGACAGAAGGCTCAAACTGAGGGTGAGTGGGAGGCCCTCTTCTTTCTTGAGCAAGAGATATGAAAGCTGCCTCCCCCCAGCTTTCAGTCCCCAGAGTGGTCCATTTCTCTCACCTGGAAACTTTGGTCTGAAACAATGGTCTGGGGGTTTCTGCTCCTTGGGGAACAGCCTGGAAAGGCAAGCAGTTGGATGAAATGTTGCTCAAGTTTTCAATCTTCTGGATGCCCCCAAGCCAAGCTTGCTGCCCCTATCTTCCATACCTGGGCAATGGGCATGACCCCTTCTGGACTTCCCCAGGGGGACAAGACTTCCCCCGAAGCGCTCTGACTCCGACCAGCAGGCCTATAGGCATTGCTGAGCCTCAAGGACCGGGGTTTCGGGTCCTCTAGGCTTCGGGGCTGGGTCGCAGGCAGCCATCTGATCTGGTGACCTTCGAACTCTGCCAGCGTCCGCTGCTGCCATTCCCGGGGCTCCGGCCTGGCGAGGCCAGAGCTGGAGCAGGCCTCCCCCGAGCATTCCCCCGCCAACCCACCGCCCCGACCCACGCAATCCAGCTTTCCCGGCTCTGAGAAGCACCACTGCCGCTGCTGGTTGGCGAGGCGTCCCCTGCCGGCGGTTACCGGCGCGGGAGCCCCGGGGCGCGCCGGCTCCGCTTCCCCGCCGGGGTGGCTGAGCAAGGCAGAGCGCGGGTGCGCGGCGGAGGGCCGCGCGGGGGCCGCGGGCCGCAGACGGGCGGGCAGGCTCATGCGGAGCTCCTTGCGCTGGAAGGACGTCTCCCGGAGCACTCGCCGCTGCGCGCCCTGCAGCCGCTGGCGGTAGGCGGCCCGCGACGCGGGCGGACTGGGTGGCTCGGCTGCCCGCGCCGCGGCCTCCGCCTCGGCCGCCAGCGCGTACAGCAACGGGGTGGTCTGGCGGCTGAGCGGCCCCGGGGTCCCCCGGATCTCGGGGGGACGAGGCCCACTGCGTGCGGCGGCCGCGGGCCGGGGCTGCGGGGAGGTGCGAAGCCCGGCGGTGGGTGCCGGGCCGCCCCACACCACGCGCACGTAGTCCCAGTCCAGGTAGGGAAGTTGGTGGGTCCCCGGCGACGGTGTGCGCGGCTCAGGACCGCCAGAGGCGGCGGAGAAAGAGCTGTAGGCCGAGTCGGCGCGCGCGGACAGCCGCCGCAGGTCCAGGCTGCGAGTGGACGAGGCCGGCGAGGCGCAGTCGCCTCCAGGACCCAGAGCCTCCATGGCTGCGCGGACGCGGGCAGAGGCTGGCCAGCTCTGTGGGGCCTGGAAAAGCATAGATGGGGTGGTGGGTGAGGCGCTCCGGGTTAGGGTTAGGACAACCTCCTGGCACCTCCAACACGGACATGCTTACACATCCCCTCCCTAGTCTCACGACCCTTATTAGCGCTGGCACCCCCCCATCTCCCTAGTCTGGAATGGCAAGGGCAGTAGGACCAGGGGAACAGCTCTGGAGATTGAGGGCCTTAGCTCAGGGGAAGGAACTAGCGACTAGCGCATCCCCCGCTGGGGCTCTTCTGGCCCGCAGCCCCGGCTTCTACCCTGGCACCTCCTGGAGCTCTGAGAATGTACCCATGCTCCTGCCCTCCCCAACCCTGTCCCACCCTGGCGGCTTCCTGGCTGCTTTGTTAGCTTCTCCATGTGATCTTTCCCTGATAAACAATGGTCAAGAACGATCTGAGATCACAGGGGAGACAAGAAAGGAGGGGGAAAGACCCAGGTCAGGTGGCAGGGGCAGCTTCACAGCCTTCCTCCCTCCCTCTGGGCCAGTTATGTTCCAGGTGCTTTGAATAAATATTTGTCTTGAACCGCACAACTGCTGTCTGCATTTTACAGATGAGGACACTGAAGTTCTGAAGGGGGAATGATTTGCCCAGAGGCACACAGCTGGTAAGAGGCAGCTGAGCCCTGCCTGGAATCTGGGCCTGCCTCCAAGCTTACTGCAGCCAGAATCAATTTCCTAGAAGCAAACCCTGCTGAAAGCCAGTTCACCCCCAGCCCCCTCCAACAAAGCCCAGCCTCCACTATGGGAAACAATCGCCCCCATCCCTTCAAAATACTGGCAGATTCCAGGATAATATGGCCCCTGCTTGGGAGACTCTCTGCCTTTTGTCTAGGAATGACAGGCTCACCCCCTCTTTTTCCTGCCACTCTTGCTCCTCCTATAGGGCGCAGCTTAGAGGTCTCCTGACCCTTTGGGATCCCTACAGTGTCCTGAGCTTCCTGCATCACAGCACTCATCGCCCTGCATTGTGATTGTTGGCTTGCTTTGATTCCCTCTCCCCATTCCCACCCCTGAGCTTCCTGAGGACAGGCCCTGCACTTACTCATCTCTGCACCCTCGGTGCCTGGCATGTAGTCGATGTTAAGCATTTGTTGAATGACAAGGAAAGGAGCAGCCTTTCAGGGAGTAGATGGGGGTGGCTTTGCTGGAGAAGGTTGAGGGCTTCTTTGCTTCTACCCACTTTTCTCTCCCTATTAGTCTTTTTGAGAAAGGGGACAGAATGAGTGAGGCAGTTGCCACCCATGGACACTGACCAGGTTACTCAGGTTATTAGGAACCAGAAGAGCAGGCAAGCACAGCTTGGAACAGGAATGGCCAGAAATCAATACTTCCCCAGTGGCAGGAGGGGGAGCAAGGGGAGGAGCTAGGTAGGTGTGCCTGGGTCAGGGGTGAAAGCAGCTTTGAGTCTTGGGAACTGAAGGCTCCCTATGGGCTATAGGGACTTTGGGGGTGGGGTGGGGGGCGGGCTTGCCTTTCCTGAGCTGCTTGGCTGGGATTGCAGAGGAGGGTGGCCCACAGTGGGGTGGAAACTGAAAAACAGACTTATGTGAGCCTCTAGACACTTTTTGGAGCTCAGGATCACCCTCTACCCCATTCCCTGAGACCCCAGATGCTACAGATTGCTGGGTAGGGCAGGTAGGGAGGTTAGTGGAGGGAGGATATGATGTTTCCTAAAGGGGCAAAGCGGTACCTCCAACATTCCCAGGAGGGGATCTCAGCTGACCTGGTACCAGAACATCTTGACATCACCCACCTGGAGGCATCTTTGAGCCCATTAAGGCCAGCCCTGCAGGTTGGTCTTCACTCAGGCTTGGGGACCATTTCTGCAAAGTAGTTTATACTCTCTGAACTTCAGAAAGACAAGAAGCTACTCTGAGTAGCAGCCCCTGCGAGGACAGTCACCTTCTCTTGGTAACTCCCCCTAGCCACCCAGACAATAGCTCTCTCTCTTCCTATCCTTCTGAGCCCAGCTTGGGAGCACTGTTTACCCTGGCTCATGCCACCCATTCTTGACTTTCGTTGCATCTATAGGCATGGGTAACTGTTCTAATACAAAGATGTTTCCTCAAAAAAGGCCTTGACAATTCTATCTTATTTGTGAGTTACTGACTGATAAAGGATTCTGAGTTCACCAAATAAAAACAGTTCAGATGGATAACTAAAATGTGTGTACATTTTCTTATTGACCTTAACTTGTCTCGAGGATGCTTTTGCAGTGGTAACCCAAGCACCTGATACCCATGCAGGATGCTCACACTGTGCCCTTTGTAGAACCTGTTATGCCAGGAGGGTCCAGCTCCTTTAGTGTGTTTTGGGGCCTCAGCCCAAAGAGCAAAGAGTTTTCACACTTGTCTGGCTGCAGGGAGCCTCTTGCAGTTCAGCCAGTCCTTGTGGCTGGGAGTAGCCACACCCCAGGAGCCCTAGCATCAGCATTAGTGTCAACTGTGGGCTGGGCTGCAGAGCCAGTGCCTGCATTGAATGTAAGTCCAGAGGCTAGAACTCAAAGAACCTTTTGCCAAGCCTCGTCAGAGTAGGGGGAGCAGTGTGAAATCCCTGCTAGAAAACCACCAGATTGGGGTCATGCGGTATTGGGGTCATTTGTGATAAACTTATCACCTGAATCAAAGAGCAAGCGAGGAAAAGGAGACAAGGATGACTTCCGTGTTCAGAGCTAGGGGCTGGGGAGGTGGAGGTGCCGGTCCCAGGAATGAGGAAGCTGAGACGGGGACTAGCCAAGGGATCCAGTGCTCAGTCTGGGGCCTGTGGGCTTTGTAGTGTTTGTGGCAAGTCTGGCAAGCAGGTGGTAAGTTGAGATGTGTGTCTGGACCTCAGGAGAGAGGTTGGACCAGGCAAGAAAGCAGACCCAGGTTTTTAATTAGAGGTTCTTGGGGAAATCCATGAAGACAGCTTCCAGTGGGTAAAGTCACACAAAGGCAACGGAAACAGATCCAGGTAAGGTGACCAGAAAGGCAGACAACCTCAAATGATCAACAATGATCAGGAATTAAATCATATCTTTCCCAAAGGCCACCTCACGTCTGACCTCTCTTATGGAGAGGTTGTCCAGGCCACCCCACCTGGATGGTCCGTTAGGGAGACTGCCTCGCTGCCTGCACGGCAGTCTCCCTGCCGGACTGAGTATCTAGGTCCTGGGCCGTGTCTTGAATTCCACCACTCCAGACCAGGTCTAGAAGGGCAGGCATTTTGGTAAGTTCCGTGGCTCTCCCAGTTCCCTCCGGCACCCCATTCTCCCGGCCTGTCAGCACCACAGCTCACGTCGCGAAGCGTCTGCTCTCAGCTCGCTCCCGCCCACATGTAGAGTCTCCGTAGACTCTAGCTCTGTGCCACGGTCAGGAAACGCGGGATGCTGGCGGCACTTGGGGAGAGGAAGCCGCGGTCGAGATCGTACCACATACCTGGGGCTTCAAGCTGAGTCGAGGCGCTCCAGGGAGGAAAGAGGCGCAGGCCTGGCGGCCACAGGGGGCGACAGAGTCACGCAGTGCGGCTGGAGAGCGAGGCCTCGGGGACGCTGGGAGAGCGGATGGCCCCTGGCTGGCGCATTTCTCGGCCTTTCCTGTTGGTTGGGTTCACCGTCGGGGAAGGAGGGCTCAGAACACGCGGAGGGAACCGCGCGATCGTGGACCGGAGAGGCCAGGATACCCCAGTGGCTGCGCGGTCGAAAGGCGGGAGCCGGAGGTTGCAGGGTGAGACCCCACTGCGTGCTCGGGTCCCCCGGGCGCACTCCCCAGCAGCTCCCGCTGTTGCCGGCTCTGCGCCCCCCACCCCTCTGCGAAGGGGCCAAGCGCGCAGGGCCTTGACTCGCGCAGACCAGACTCCGCGCGGAGCCCAACCCCTCCAGACCCAACGACGCGCGGGCTGCTCGGCGGCGCCCCAGCTACCCCACCCGCTCCTAGCGGTGGGGCTCGCTCTGCCGCCCCCGGGAAGGGCGTTTCCGCCGCCCACTCCCGGCCGTCCGGCCCCGCGGCCTCACCGAGTACCTGAGCTCCAACGCGAGACGCGCTGCTGGGCGCCCGCGGCCGCGCGGTGACATCAGAGTCCCGGCCTCGGGCTCCCGACCCCACCTCCAGGCTCCGGCTGCCGCGGGGGAGGCGCCACGTCCGGCTCCCGGGGGCGGGAGCGCGGAACGGCGGCGCTGCCCCGGGAGCCGCCCGCCCCTTCGTAGTGTCCGCTTGCCGGCCTAGACCTGGGTCCAGGGGTTGGACGCGCGTTCCCCCGCCGGGCACAGACCTCTTGCTCCAGCTGAAGAAGATGGAAAGTAGGGGAAGGGTCACCAAGGCGCTCGCCCGCCCGCCTCCGCCCAGCGCGTTCTTACCGCCGGTAGCGCGCGAGCCCGAGCCCCGAGGGTCCAGGCCACCCGTTCTGTGGGAAAGCCCAGGCCGGGTGCCCACACGGGCACCCCATTCCTTTCAGAAAGTTTGGCCAAGTAAGCAGACCCGCCACTGTCCTTGTCCCTCTGAGTACAGTTCGGATGCTAATGCACCATCCCTTGACCAACTGTCCCTCCAGATACTCCATTTCCAGAACTCTTCCAGCTCTTTGATTCCCAGCGTGGGCTCTTCTTCTCCCATGTTTGCCCGTTTTCTTTTCATTTCTCCCACTACCCCACACAGTCTGGGCCCTTACGGCCAGCCACCTGAAAGGGGAGGGAGAGGAAGGGAAGGAGAGGGGAGGCTCTGCTGACGTCTGTGTTCACTCCCGCTACCCTCAGTGGGTCCTTTAGGTGCTGAACTATGCATATCCCCTGTGGCCTCGATAGGGTTTACGCCAGCCATAGAGTCTGGCTCTTGAGGTTTTCACCTTTGGGGATCTCCAGGCTCCAAAGAATGCTCTGAATTCATCTGTCATTGTGCATTCCTCACTGCTCTGTCCTCAGCCTTCCTTGCCCCCACTTCCCAAACCTTTATCCTATGGATACTGGCTCTGCGAAGAAATGCTCCCTTCCCTTGGGCTTCCCTGGTGGCGCAGTGGTTGAGAGTCCGCCTGCCGATGCAGGGGACACGGGTTCGTGCCCCGGTCCGGGAGGATCCCACATGCCACGGAGCCCCAGCTATTGCTGTGGTTGCCCTCACTCTCCCACAGAATCATCATGCCTGGGGGCAGGGACCATATCCCCCTATCTTGGCATCCTCGGCTGACAAGATTTGTTGTGGTAATAACCAGGACCCAGACACCCAGACCGGGGGTCAAGGCTGCCACTTTCTGGGGGCACTAAGAGCCTGGGGAACTCTGAATGCTTGGATCTTCTAGGGGATGGAGGCAGCAGGCACCTGAGCCTGGCTTCTGATTGGCACCCTCCTGGCTCTGGTTCTTCTTCAAACACCATCCTGACCCAGGCATCAGCTTCAGCTGGAGCTGGAGCTCTGGACTCTCAAGACAATGGCTCAGAACTTCTTGGCTTTGAACACCTGCCCTTTTAAGATCCCGATCCGCATGGTTGGTCTCAGAGCAGTATTACAGTAGAGGGAACACAATCCAGCAACCAAAAGCCAATTCAAAATTGTTCAAGATTTTAATTTATATTTTTAAAAAGTATATTTCTTGACAACCATGAAGTGGACACACTGTCCACAGCAATTCTTGTTAACCCGCTCCTCTTCCCGTCCCCTTATTTCTGTTGCACACGCCGCAGAAACTCTCTGCCGAACTTCTCCAAAACTGAAATCCCGCCCACCCACTTCTCTGCTTGCCTCTTCTTGTCGTCTGAGAAAGAGAAACAGCCCCTGACATCTGGATGTTGGCCTGGGACTATCAGCTAGGCCTTGGTGTTGTAGAAGTTGATCTGACATTCACAGCCAAGGCCTTGGAGTTCTCCTGTTGCACATAAACAATTTCACAGGACATCAACAAGGCCATCTGTAACCATGATGGGTCAAGACAAAAACAAGACCATTCTGTAATCATATCCAAACACAGACAAACCATGAACGTTGTCCAAGTCCCAAAAATGACCAAATGTCTTTCTATCCTGGATAATACGCCAGTGCGGTTTCCTTGCCAACTGCAGCTTTAACTTTGCTTTAGTTATTCCTTTTTCTAGATAAGATTTAAGATACCCAATCATAGAATTACTCTTGCTTCCCAACAGCATCAAACACTGAGAAAAGTCCTGCTTCTTTAATTCTCTCCAAAATCACTAATACAAGCCCAAGTCCTGTAAGTCCTCTCTAAGGCCCTCTTACCAAGATGCTCCATGGTTCCCCATCCTGTGTGTTCCCCTCACTGTAACAAGTAATACACTCCATTTTTTTCAACTATTGGTGTGTTCCTCAGGGTCTTTGACTGGAGGGCATTTCATTATTGCAAAAGCCCGAAGAACCTTAGAGGGGAGGAAGGGGACAAAACTGCTGCCAAGTCGGAGTCTCCTTTAGTGGTGGCAGTAGTTGGGGAGCAGGGGCCATGGAGAAGATGGACACATGCACATATTAATCATGTTTTTCTACTACATAAAAAGACATGCCTGTGCCCCTCAGTATCTCAGTACTTTCCCAGGCCTGGGAGAGTTCAGCTGACAATATATGGGTCAGAGAACCACCACCCAACCTAGCCCTTCCTCAATTTCACAAGCAAGATAATTGTAAACGGGAAAGCCACTAAGTTTTGGGGTAGTTTGTTAAACAGTAATAGATAACTGTAACAGGGTATGTAAATTTTCAAATTTGGTTAATCTCAAATTTCTTACAACGAGTTTGTACCAATTTGTATTCCCATTAATATATATGAGAGTGCCCATTTTCCTACATCCTCACTAACACAGTACATTATCAGACTTTTGACCTCTGAAATATGAAAGGTGAAAATAATATGTTTTAATTTACATTTCTTTTTTATATATAAAATTGCATATCATTTTGTACATTTAAAAGCCATTTGTATTAACTTCTGTCATCTGTCAACTTTCTTTGCCCATTTTTCTATCAAATTATTGGTCTTTTTTATTGACTTGTAAGATCTCTTTATATATTAAGGCAGTTAACTTTTTTTTAATATGTGGCAAATATTTTCCCAAGTTTGTGTCTTTTGACTTTGTTTGTGGTAGCAGTGAATTTATAACCTGTGGTTGAGGCAAAAGATGTTTCTTTCTTGTAGACAGTAACTACATAGCTGTCTTGATAATTCAGAGACTGTCATGTATAGGTTAAAATACACTAAAGGCCAGAAATCATTCAACGAATCATGTTGTCTATTTTTGGAGATCCAACAAAGCACGAATCATTGTTTTTACACAAGTGTCTACTTAAATTGTAAGTGTTCCCTTAGAGCAAGTTTGTTTTCTTTTTAATTATGCAATGAATTCACCACACTTGTTCCTATAAATAGGAAGGCAACCACAAGAAAAAGTATAGGGAGAATGGAGCACCCCCTCTTCTATGGGGGCATCTGGCAGGAAGGCCTCTGGGTGAGCCTGGGTAGGGACTGGATGTCCCAGGGATTGAACCAAAGTTCCCTTTGAGATCAGCAGTTCCCGGGAAGGAATGCTGGGCAGTCACATTCCTACTGAGTACACATACCTTTTCCCTACAGACACTGGGTGACTCCTCAGCCTCTGTTTGATCTGGCCATAAGAACTCAGCTTTTCTTCTCTAGCCTTGCCTCGAGCTCCAGGCCTGGGACCATTCCATCCTCCTGGTCCTCCCTCATTCAGATGTTACCGACACATCCCTGGCCAAGAGACATTCAAGGAGATAGCTGGATGCAGGCCTCTCTCCTCTTCTACCTACTCCAGAGGACTCAAGACACATAAGTGGTAACCAAGTGAGCTTTTCCACTTTGCTTTGCTGGCCTCCCAGGACCCAGATGAAAAATGTTTCTTATGCTTCATTTTGGTCCCCAAGAGTAGAAAGAAACTCAAGACTATGAACAAGACCCCCAATAGCATCCCCAGGGAGGGCAACAGTTGGCTCAAGCCTGGGAATGGCCAGACTGCCCCTTCTGTGTTCAGGCACTATAAAAGGGATGAGATGGTCTCCAAAGGCTCCTCTCCTAAAACTGCCTTCTGTTTGAGCTAAATCCACCAGGTCTCTGCTCACCAAGGAGTCATCTGATCAGCATTTGCAACGGGAGGCCACTCTAACTCTAGAACTCTGGGCCTCAGGCTGCACACAGAAGCATTAGTGCAGGACTGGGTCACAGCATGCCACATGTACGTGGGATGGATTTTGGTCATTGGCTATGGAAGCAGATAATGCATGTTCTTAACATTCACTGAGAAAATCTTGCTGATTTTAACTGATGTGTCTGGTCAGTTACTCACATGGAAGAGACTTTGTTCTAAAACCTGAGGGTGCGTATGTCTGTCATCCATCATGGTTCATGAGTTTTGGGGACCCTGCCAGGAGTGACTGTGACAACACACACACACATACACACACACACAGTCTAGTTGACAGCTTTTTGTGCTTCAAGGGAAGCATTAGAGAAGTTTAAAAAAGGAGGACAGGGAGCTGTTCTCCAGTTCACTGTATCCCAGGTATAAGAAAACCAGCAGTGAGAAAGCGAGCATGAGTCCACAGCCTGGCAGACCTAAGTGTGAATGCCAGTATGACCCTGGAGACATCCCAACCTTCCTGAACCTTCATTTCCTCATCTGTAAAATGGATACTACTATATGTTTGACAGGTAAAGATTAAATGAGATTTCATCAGATATACTCAGCAGTGGGCTCACAGGAGACCATCAATAAGTGGTGTTAGGGGGCTTCCCTGGTGGCACGGTGGTTGAGAATCTGCCTGCTAATGCAGGGGACACGGGTTCGAGCCCCGGTCTGGGAGGATCCCACATGCTGCGGAGCAACTGGGCCCGTGAGCCACAACTACTGAGCCTGTGCATCTGAAGCCTGTGCTCCGCAACAAGAGGCCGCGACGGTGAGAGAGGCCCGCGCACCGCGATGAAGAGTGGCCCCCGCTTGCCACAACTAGAGAAAGCCCTCGCACAGAAACAAAGACCCAACACGGCAAAAATAAATTTAAAAAAAAAAAAAAGGTGTTAGTTATAATTCCTCACTTCAGCTTCTCTTGTAGGGAAGACAATCTTGACTAAATCCCAGCCTCAATTTTATCTCTAGGGATTGGTTGATACACCAGAGGTCTCCAATGAGTGTTGGTCCTCTCCTAAGCTTTGCTTACTGCTCCCCCAGACAGGGCCGTGGTGGGCATCTGAACTCTTCCTTCCTGGGGGAACACACATTGTGTAGGTCTTGGGGAGACAGAGCCCCTCCTCCCACTTGAAAGCCAGCTTACCACAGTGCAAGCCTTCCGACCTGGCTTGACCAATGTGATGCTCCTGCCAGGGACTGGGACTCTCATGTGAGTGACATAGTGATGTAGGGACAGGTGAGAAACCATCAGGAGTTGGGGGTGTGTATAGTGGTGGTCCTAACCTGTCTCCTGATGTTGCTATCCATCCTCCTTTGGTTCCTGTCTATTTTCATAGGCTGGTCCTCCTGCCTTTTAGTCAGTTCTGTGGGCCACCAGACCTCCTTCCAATGCATCCCTTTTTTGAGTTTAAGAGCTTGTTGCTGCTGCCTGAACCTAAGAAGTTTCTGATATAGAGCCAAGACACCTTTTTAGTACTTTTTTTTTTTTTTTTTTTTGCAGTACACGGGCCTCTCACTGCTGCGGCCTCTCCGATTGCGGAGCACAGGCTCCAGACGCGCAGGCTCGGTGGCCATGGCTCACGGGCCCAGCCGCTCCGCAGCATGTGGGATCCTCCCGGACCGGGGCACGAACCCGTGTCCCCTGCATCGGCAGGCGGACTCCCAACCACTGCGCCAGCAGGGAAACCCCAAGACACCTTTTAATACTGGGATGCCAGTGTTAGACTGGAGGAAAATCTGGGCAGACTTGGGTGTTCAGAGGTACTCCTTCCTTGGAAGAAGCAACCGCTAGGCAAGAGGGCAAGAGAGACCTCCCATAGCTGCTCTGGGGCTGAGGGGATGCAGTCCCTGCCCTTTGATGTGTCTGGAGATCCTCTAACAAGGCTTACACAAGCTCAAAACTAGCAACTCAGGAAACAGGATAAAGCAGCGCAGGAGAAATACAAGGCAGACAAGTTCCCTGTTCAAAGTCATACATTTGCTATGAAAATGAAAACAAGATTTCCCTTGATAAACATAAAATCAAAGACAAGAAAATTTGGAGATCGGTTGCTTTTTCCTATTCCTACACTAAAGAGAGTTGACCTGGATTCTACCTGTTTTTTTTAATTTTTATTTTTTAAACACCAGCATGAACCAAAAGACTAAGCTGATGTCAGGCCAAGGTGGGCCTGGCTGGAGACCCTGAAGCATAGGCTCCCGTCCCATAGCCACCCCCCATAGAGGGTTCGGCACATGCTGAAGCTTCTTCTTTTCTTCCCTTTCCTACTAGCAAACGTCCGTGGGAAGGACCCATCGTGACGCTGAGTTATACAACCCTTGAGCCAAGTGCCGCCTCCTCGGTGAAACATCCTTGTTATCCCTAGGCAGAGTTCATTGTTCCCTGCTGCACCTAACATTATATTGTAGAATATATACTCATTTACTTGTGTGTCTGCCCCATAAAGCAGATTGTGAAGTCTTGAAGGAAATGACCATGCCTGGCAGTACCAGGCTCAGAACTACTATCAGTGATTGTTGAATGAATGCAAGCGGGAGACCTGACCCCACGTGAACATCTGAGTCACTCCTCTATTCTGTGAATTCACAGCTGGTAGCAATATCCTAAGGATGGCCTTGGTCCCCAGGACTCAGTGATTAGAGTGTGTGTGCACGCTTTAAAGTTTACCTTTCTTTTTTTCACTTTCTCCTGTTGGTGGTTTTAACTAAATGATGTCACTTACCATATTAGAAGGGGCTACTTTCTTTTCAGAGTAGACTGCTTCAGTCACTAACTTGAGCACAGCAAACAGAGGTTTGGGAGCTGCTGCGATGGATGGAAGCAAGGATTTCTAAGAGTTCATTTGGGTTTTCAAATCCTTTGCACTGGTTCTTAGAAGTAGATTAATAATCTTTACTAGTGATGGCAATAAGTCCTAGTTCACAGTCTGTGAACAGAGGTTCTTTTGGAAAATGTAGTCAGTGCCTGAAAAGAATTAAAAATGAAGCCAAACTGCAACCCTCTGGTCTTCCTGGAGCAGTGAGGGCTTTATCTAAATTAGATTCACCTTAGCATGCTAAACAGCTTACAATTCAACAATAAAAAGACAATCCAGTTTTTTTAATGGGTAAAGGATTTGAAAAGACATCTCCCCCAAGAAGATATACAAATGGCCAATAAGCACATGAAAAGATACTCAACATCAAATACAAATCAAAACCACAAGGTACCACTTCACATCCACTAGAATGGCTATAATCAAAAAGACAGACATTAAGTGTTGGCAAGGATGTAGAGAAATTGGCATCTTCATGCGCTGCTGCTGGGAATGTAAAATGGTGCAGCTGCTTTGGAAACATTTTGTCAGTTCATCAAACAATTAAATATAGTTACCATATGAGCCAGAAAGTCCACTCTTAGGTATATAACCAAGAGAATTGAAAACATATGTTTCATGCAAAAAACGTGTACATGAATGTTTATAGCACCATTATTCATAATAGCCAGAAAGTGGTAACAACCCAAATGGCCATCAACAGATGAATGGATAAACAAAATGTTGCATATCCATACTATGGCATATTCTTTAGCCATAAAAAGAAATTAAGTACTGATACATGCTACAACAAGCATGGACCTTGAAAACATTATGCTAAGGGGAAGCAAAAAGACAGACAAAAAGACCATGTATTGGGACTTCCCTGGTGGTTCAGTGGCTAAGACTCCGTGCTCCCAATGCAGGGGGCCTGGGTTCTATCCCTGGTCAGGGAACTAGATCCCACATGCCGCAACTAAGAGTTCACATGCTGCAACTAAAGATCTCACGTGCCACAACTAAGACCTGGGGCAACCAAATTAAAAAAACACAAAATGTCTAGAAGAGGCAAATCTATAGAGACAGAAAACAGATTGGTGGCTGCTAGAGGAGGAGTGGGTGTGGGGAGAGTGTATTAATTGGTATGAAGTTCTGTTTGGGGACCATGAAAATATTCTGGAATTATTATAGATATTGGTGATAGGTGCGCCACCTTGTGAGTATACTAAAAATCACTAAAGTGTATGCTTTGAAGTGATGAATTTTAGGGTATGTGAATTTTTCTCTCTGTATGTGTATGTACTATGGCTGCACAATGTACACATAGAGTTAACAGTTGTTGCTGACATTGGCCCATTCTTGCTCAAGATATTCATATATAAGCAAGAAATGGTCTTTACTAAGGGCTGTAACCTCTCTGACATTTTAAGTGTGTGTCACTAAATGCAGAAAGAAAGCTCGTGTATTCTTTTTTTTTTTTTTTTTTTTTGCGGTACGCGGGCCTCTCACTGCTGTGGCTTCTTCCGCTGCGGAGCACAGGCTCCGGACGCGCAGGCTCAGCGGCCATGGCTCACGGGCCCAGCCGCTCCGCGGCATGTGGGATCTTCCCAGACCGGGGCACGAACCCGTGTCCCCTGAATCGGCAGGCAGACTCCCAACCACTGCACCACCAGGGAAGTCCAGCTCGTGTATTCTTGCACTAATTTACCCACTAGCCCAGAGCACCATCTGCTCACAGACCTAAAACCATCTTGCATGCCAGGAGATCTCAGGTTTATCTGTGGGCCACAAGTCTCAATATTCACATGCATGGATGTCACATGACTGAAATTACTATTGAGGATGAATTAAAGTCTACTAGTTTGTTTTTTTTTTTAAGTCTTTAGCAGCAATACGAAAGGAGTCCTATCAAAAGTATATAGCCTAGGGACTTCCATGGTGGTCCAGTGGGTAAGACTCCATGCTCCCAATGCAGGGGGCCCAGGTTCAATCCCTGGTCGGGGAACTAGATCCCACATACCTCAACTAAGAGTTTGCACGCTACAGCTAAGAAGTCCACGTGTCGAAGCTAAAGATCCCGCATGCCGCAACTAAGACCCAGGGCAGCCAAAATAAATAAATATATTTTTTCAAAAAGTATATAGCCTAGTACTACCTGTTATCAAATTTTGATCTGACTTGAAAATATAATCAGAATACCTAAATTACTGTCAGGACCTATTAAGTGAAGGCATATTCCAATCTGACACCATATGTGTATCTTCATGGTAATTCTCAGCTTCACACGTGTGGTTTCTTCTAAGAAAAAGAATGTCAGCAGAACTAGGTCCAGGGTCTTTCTGGTGGACAGAGTTTATCAGTTCCTCTGACTTGGATGGGGCAGATAATCAGCCCCTGAGAACTATACTCCAAAGGTAGCTACAAAAAATTAATGCAAGCTTCTGTACATATCAGTCTGTGCCTCTCTCCTCAAGTTGTTGTCACTGTTCTCATCAGTGAGAGCTGTGACTTATCTTTTACCAACAATGATTCTACCAGGCTTGGGCAGTTCCATAGTGGGAAAGAAGTACATTCGAGTATCATTATTCGAAAGACAGCTAGGAGGAGTAACTGTACCAGATTAAGTGATAAATATATAGTCGTCCCTTGGTATCGAGGGGATTGGTTCCAGGACCCCCTGCGGATACCAGACTCCATGATGTTCAAGTCCCTTATATAAAGCAGTGTAGTACAGTCAGCCCTCCCTATCCACAGTTTGCACGTCCTGAGGTGGGTCGAATCCAGGTGCAGAACGCCATCCGTACTGACGGTTGACTGAATAATGTGTGTACTTTGTGTCAGGAACTCTACCTTGGGGTGGGGGCAATATCAGGGTGGAGTTAAGAGTGAAATCACATGAGGAAGAAGCTGTTGTGCGGCCCAAGAGAAATAGAATGAGCCACAAATGTAGTCTTAAGTTATCTAATAGCCACATTAAAAAGTAAAAGAGAAACAGGTGAAATAAATGTTAATATATATTAAATATATATACATATTTAATATATCCAAATATATTCAACATGTAACTAATATAACAAAATTAGGTGTTTTACATTTTTTCATACTAAGTCTTTGAGATCTGGTGTGTATTTTACCTTCACAGCTCACCTCAGTTTTGATAAGCCACATTTTAAATGCTCAATAGCCACATGTAGCAAGTGACTACTGTATTGGACAGCACAGGTTCGGAGCATCTTAGTTATGGTGGTATTAATAAAAGCAGCACTTAGTGAGAGTCTATTTGCATGACATTGTTCTAAGCTCTTTAGATGTATTAACTTAGTTAATCCACAAGACAACCCTATGAAATAGGTATTGTTTTTCCCCCATTTTACAGATGAGGAAACTGGGTTCACAGAGGTTAACTCACTTGCCTGAAGTTACAGCCAGGGTGGTTCCAGAACTCATGCTCTGTTCCCTGGGGCGTGCCTACTGTCCTCTCTGGAATATGATCTGATGAGTAGTAATAAACCAAGTACTGCTCTCTTGGGGATTCTTTTTACCTCATCTGCCTATAGTTTTGATGGAGAAGGAGCAGGATAAGATGAAGCCATGAATTCCAGGAAGTGCTCAATGTCTGACATCAACTCAGAAAATCCCCGAGATTCCTTAATCTCCACAACGCTGCTTTAGCCCTTTACAAATATTTCAGACTGGTAATGGTCAAGGGTATGAACACAACGAAAACTTACGATCCTGATTACTTTCTTCTCCAATCATGCAATGATTTGCAAGGTTTGAAGTACAAATTTTCCTGGCAAATGATGCAATGGAAGCTAGGCACATTCACCTTTATTTCGACTTTAATAAACTCTTAAGCTTGTATTTCCCTTTTCTGCAGGTACAATTGAACTCAGTTTTCCTACATTTAGACAAAACTTCAGATTATTTATTGGCAGGTAGTTAATACTAGTCCTGCTAGTCAATAGTATCTAATGAAGTACTTTTTTACATTAAATATGGTATGCATCCCAAATATTGGATGTTCTCCTGTTTTAGACATACTTTCACTTTCCTTAACCAAAACTGACTAGACCAGGATTAGATGGTGAAGTTTATGGAAGCCATCAAATAGAGACATGTGGAAAGTTCTTTTCAGGTCACAAAGGGATTACAGTTTGCAATAGAGTTTTTCTTACCCACTTTCTCTAAGCAGAGGTTTGAACAAGGACTTTACATGCTGCTTAAAGATGTACCCATTTTTGATTTGGAGAGCTGAGCACATGCACTGGTCTCTAGTCCCTCCCACTAACATTAGAAGTGATTATCAAATATAACCATAGGGCAAAGAACAGGTAAGGAGAGCACAGCAGGTGTGTGAACAAAGTTTTGGAATTAAGATTGTCTGGAAGAATGAGCAGAGCTAATTAAAAAAGAAACCTAAACCTGCAGGGGGTGGGGATGTCATTGAGAAGCTAGGTGAGTCACAGCAGAGAATGCTGGGAAGCTCAGGAAATGAAGATGCCATGTGCTATGGAAGGCAGCCGTGCCAGCAACAACTAAGTGGGTATTGCCCGAGTATGTAGATGGAACAGTTGGACCCAGTGTGTACTCCCCCACCCCAAGCAGCTCGGGGATCACCCGCCACCCAGAAGGAGACTAGGGGTTGACTTTGTGGAAGAGTTGAATCAAACATGTTCCATACAGAAGAGTTGAAGCAAAGAGGCATGGTGGAGGTTGGGGGAAGAGATGCAATATTGGGATAAAAAGGGATTAGGTAAAATCTTACAGCCCTTTGCACTGCTGGGCTCTAAGAACACCAGCAGCTAAGTGTACATCTTTGCCCCATCTTCCTCCCACAAGAAGGCTGGATAATTCTTTTGTGGAAAAACTTAAAGAAACAGAGGAGCCTCAAACTAAAGAGCCCATTAATTAACACATCCTACCCTCTCATACAGAGCTTCCAACAGCTTTCTAAAGCCTTACACGTATAAATGGACAACAAAAAACATTTGAGAAAAGCCTCCAACATTAAAGGCAAAGACTGAAACAAACAGAAACAAAACAAAACTCAAGAAATAATGCAAGAACAAACAGAACAAAGAAAAACTATAATTAAGAGGCAGCTCATGTGGATGGGAATATGAAGCCAGGGAATGGGATAAGTTTTATCCTCTCATTTCACCATAAGAACCTAAGTGTCTTCTCTTAGTAGAAGGTTGCCATCCTACAACCTGAGAGAAATAGGCCAAGTAACAAACAGAGAAGCCACAAAAATAAATTTCAAGTTTCTTCACGTCTCTGCATCCCCATCTCCACTGCCATACTCCAAGGCAGCATAATCTCTTCCCTGGACCATGACAATAGCCCCCTAAAACCCAGAAGTTCTCTCTGCTTCAGACTCATCTCTGCCAAACAACACTACATAGAACACTGAGATGATATTTAAAGAAATGAATCTAACCATTTCAGGCCCCGAATTAAACACTCTCAAGGGCTTCCTATTGAACCTAGCATAAAAATCCAACCCCCTTGTGCTGGCCAACAAGGTCTTGTATCATCTGGTCTGTCTACTTTTTCAGCCTCATCTCCTCCCACTCCACTTGCCCTTCTGCCCATTCTTTCTCCTTTCCCACTTGCAATCACACGCAGTTCTTCCTGTTCTTTGAACACAAGTTTCTTCTCACGTCCATTTGCTCTGCTAGAAGTTCCTGTATATGGCTACTTGTGTTGTTTGTTTTCGTCTGTCTCTTCCCCACCGTAATAGACACTCCATGAGATCAAGTGCCACGACTATATTGTTTACCACTCTCATATCAGCATCTAGAAGGGTCCCTTACATGTAGTATATGCCCAATAAATATTGAATAAATAAAATTGTAGTTTAAAAGTCTCCAAGTTTCTGATGAATATAGATACAAAAATCTTCAACAAAATATTAGCAAACCAAATCCAACAATACGTTAAAAGGATCATACATCACGATCAAGTGGGATCTATCCAGGGATGCAAGGATTTTTCAGTACCTGCCAATCAATGTGATACACCACATTAACAAATTGAATAAAAACCATATGATTGATTCTATACATAGAGAATCTGAAAGATGCTACCAGAAAACTACTAGAGCTAATCAATGAATTTGGTAAAGTAGCAGGGTACAAAATTAATATACAGGAATCTCTTGCATTCATATACACTAATCATGAAAAATCTGAAGAAGAAATTAAGGAAACACTCCCATTTTCCACGGCAACAAAAAGAATAAAATACCTAGGAATAAACCTACCTAAGGAGACAAAAGACCTGTATGCAGAAAACTATAAGACACTGATGAAAGAAATTAAAGATGATACAAACAGATGGAGAGATATATCATGTTTTTGGATTAGAAGAATCAACCTTGTGAAAATGACTATACTACCCAACGCAATCTATAGATTCAATGCAATCCCTATCAAACTACCAATGGCATTTTTCACAGAACTACAACAAAAAATTTCAAAATTTGTATGGAAACACAAAAGACCCCGAATAGCCAAAGCAATCTTGAGAAAGAAAAATGAAGCTGGAGGAATCAGGCTCCCTGACTTCAGACTATACTACAAAGCTACAGTAATCAAGAAAGTATGCTACTGGCATAAAAACAGAAATATAGATCAATGGAACAGGATAGAAAGCCCAGAGATAAACCCACGTACATATGTCCACCTTATCTTTGATAAAGGATGAAAGAATATACAATGGAGAAAAGACATCCTCTTCAATAAGTGGTGCTGGGAAAACTGGTCAGCTACATGTAAAAGAATGAAATTAGAACCCTCCCTAACACCATACACAAAAATAAACTCAAAATGGATTAAAGACCTAAATGTAAGGCCAGACACTCTCAAACTCTTAGAGGAAAACACAGGCAGAACACTCTATGACATAAATCATAACAAGATCCTTTTTGACCCATCTCCTAGAGAAATGGAAATAAAAACAAAAATAAACAAATGGGACCTAATGAAACTTAAACACTTTTGCACAGCAAAGGAAACCATAAACAAGACAAAAAGACAACCCTCAGAATGGAGAAAGTATTTGCAAATGAAGCAACTGACAAAGGATTAATCTCCAAAATTTACAAGCAGTTCATGCAGCTCAATATCAAAAAAACAAACAACTCAATCCAAAAATGGGCAGAAGACCTAAACAGACATTTCTCCAAAGAAGATTTACAGATTGCCAACAAACACATGAAAGGATGGCTCAACATCACTAATCATTAGAGAAATGCAAATCAAAACTACAATGAGGTATCACCTCACACCTGTCAGAATGGCCATCATCAAAAAATCTACAAACAAAAAATGCTGGAGAGGGTGTGGAGAAAAGGGAACACTCTTGCACTGCTGGTGGGAATGTAAATTGATACAGCCACTATGGAGAACAGTATGGAGGTTCCTTAAAAAAATAAAAATTGAACTACCGTATGACCCAGCAATCCTACTACTGGGTATGTACCCTAAGAAAACCATAATTCAAAAAGAGTCATGTACCACAATGTTCATTGCAGCTCTATTTACAATAGTCAGGACATGGAAGCAACCTAAGTCCATCTACAGATGAATGGATAAAGATGTGGCACATATATACAATGGAATATTACTCAGCCATAAAAAGAAATGAAATTGAGTTATTTGTAGTGAGGTGGATGGACCTAGAGTCCGTCATACAGAGTGAAGTAAGTCAGAAAGAGAAAAACAAATACCATATGCTAACACATATATATGGAATCTAAAAAAAAAAAATGGTTCTGAAGAACCTAGGGGCAGGACAGGAATAAAGATGCAGACGTAGAGAATGGACTTGAGGACACGGGGAGTGGGAAGGGTAAGCTGAGATGAAGTGAGAGAGTGGCATTGACATATATATGCTAACAAATGTAAAAAGGATAGCTAGTGGGAAGCAGCTGCATAGCACAGGGAGATCAGCTTGGTGCTTTGTGACCACCTAGAAGGGTGGGACAGGGAGGGTGGGAGGGAGATGCAAGAGGGAGGGGATATGGGGATATATGTATGCGTATAGCTGATTCACTTTGTTATACAGCAGAAACTAACACAACAATGTAAAGCAATTATACCTCAATAAAGATGTTAAAAAAAACCTCATATGATCATCTCATTAAATGCAGGAAAAACTTTTGACAAAACTCAATATCCATTTATGATTAAAAAAAAACCTCTCTAGAAAGTAGGTATAGGGAAACATACCTCAAAATATAATAAAGGCCATATATGACAAACCCAAAGCTACCATCATTCTCAACAGTGAAAAGCTGAAAGCATTTCCACTAAGATCAGGAACAAGACAAGAATGTCCAATCTTGCCACTCTTATTGAACATAGTTTTGGAAGTCCTAGCCACAGCAATCAGAGAAGAAATAAAAGGAATCTAAATTGGAATGCAAGAAGTAAAACTGTCACTGTTTGCAGATGACATACATAGAAAATATACATACTATACATGGAAAGTAAACATACAATACATATAAAATCCTAAAGATGCCACCAGAAAACTACTAGAGCTCATCCAAGAATTCAGTAAAGTTGCAGGACACAAAATTAATGCACAGAAATCCCTTGCATTCCTATACACTAACAACAAAAGATCAGAAAAGGAAATTAAGGGAACAATCCCATTTACCATTGCAGCAAAAAAAGTAAAATACCTAGGAATAAACTTACCTAAGGAGGTAAAACACCTGTACTCAGAAAACCGTAAGACACAGATGAAAGAAACTGAAGACAACGTAAACAGATGGAAATATGTACCATGTTCTTGGATTGGAAGAATTAATATTGTTAAGATGACCATACTACCCAAGGCAATCTGCAGATTTACTGCAATCCCTATTAAACTACCAATGGCATTCTTCACAGAACTAGAACAAATAATTTTAAAATTTGTGTGGAAACACAAAAGACCATGAATAGCCAATATAGCCTTGATAAAGAAGAACAGAGCTGGAGCAATCACACTTCTTGACTTCAAACTATACTACAAAGCTAGAGTAATCAAAGCTTTGGAACAGAACAGAGAGCCCATAAATGAACGCACACATGTATAGTCAATTAACCTATGACAAAGGAGGCAAGCACATACAATGGAGAAAAAACAGTCTCCTCAAAAAGTAGTGCTAGGAAAACTGGACAGCTACATGTAAAAGAATGAAATTAGAACATTCTCTAACACCATATACAAAAGTAAACTCAAAATGGATTAAAGACCTAAATGTAAGACCAGATACCATAAAATTCCGAGAGGCAAACATAGGCAGAAGACCCTTTGCCATAAATCTTTGCAATATTTTTTTGGATCTGTCTCCTAAAGCAAAGGAAATAAAAGCAAAAATAAACAAATGGGACCTAATTAAACTTAAAAGCTTCTGCAGAGCAAAGGAAATCATTGAGAAAATAAAAAGACAACCTATAGAATGGGAAAAAATAATTGCGAATGATATGGCCAATAAGGGGTTAATATCCAAAACATATCAACAGCTCATACAACTCAAAGAAACAAACTCAATTAAAAAATGGGCAGAAGACTTGACTAGACATTTTTCAAAAGAGGACACGCAGATGGCCAACTGGTACATGAAAAGATGCTCAACATCGCTAATCATCAGGGAAATGCAAATTAAAACCACAATGAGGTATCACCTCACACCTGTTAGAATGGCTATCATCAAATAGAACACAAATAACAAATGTTGAGGATGTGGAGAAAAGAGAACCCTCATACACTGTTGGTGAGAATGTAAACTGGTGCATACACTACGGAAAACAGTATGGAGGTTTTAAAAACATCTAAACATAGAATTACCATATGACCCAATGATTCTGCTCCTGGGTATATATCCACAAGAAACAGAAACACTAATTTGAAAAGATAAATGCACCCCAGTGTTCATAGCAGCATTATTTACAATTGCCAAGAAAGTAAAGTAAGCGCTCATCAACAGATGAGTGGATAAAGAAAATGTGGCATATATATATATATATGTATATACTCACGTATATATATATATATACACATACAATGGAATATTGCTCAATCATAAAAAAGAATGAAATTTTGCCATTTGCCATAACATGGATGAACTTGGAGGGTATTATGCCAAGTGAAATAAGTCAGACAAAGACAAATACTGTATATCATTCACATGTGGAATCGAAAAATGCAACAAACTAGTGAATAAAAAAAAAAAGAAACAGACTCACAGTTATAGAGAATAAACTAGTGGTTACCAGTGGGGAGAGGGAAGTGGGGAGGGGCAAGATAGGGGTAGGGGATTAAGAGGTACAAACAATTATGTATAAAATAAGCTACAAGGATGTACTGTACAACACAGAATATAGCCAATATTTTATAGTAACTGGAAATGGAGTATAACTTAAAAACTGTAACCTGCTATATTATACACCTGCAACATACTATTGTACATCAACTATACTTCAATTAAAAAACCCTCAAAATTTCAAAGGTAGAGATGAAATGGTGTTAGACAAAAAAATATTGAACCATTATTTCCACCCAGAGATATCAAAACTTTATTGATGTTAGGGTCAACATTTCCCTTGACCCAAGTTGGTTTCAACGTGTGAAAAATTCTAACTTAGTGTATCAATGTCAATATCCTAGTTGTGACAGTATGCTATAGTTTTGCAAGATGTTATTGAGGGAACTGGATAAAGGATACATGTGATCTCTCTATTATTTCTTACAATTACATGTGAATCTATAATTATCTTTAAAAAGTTTAATTAAAAAATTCTAAAGGTAAGATAATTTAGTATTCATTCAGCCTGCTTATGTAGTACCACCCCAAAATGTATTCCTCCACAGAATGTTCTGTGGTGCTGAACGCTCACTGTTGGAACTTAATAATAAAGGAAGTCTCCATTTCTGGTAGGTGATATATTTTTCCCGGAGCTGAGGACATCAGACTGTTCTTAAGCACACACAGCACCTGCCCATAGTCAGTGTTCAATAAATATTTATTCAATGAGCTAATTATTTCTGAGAATGCCAAAATGACATCCAGGCACAGGCTATGAACTCCTAACACTGCCTGTCACAGCACTTCAATGTGCAAAGACACCAGCACCACAGACAGGTCTGTAAATGACTCTGAACTGTTCACAAAGCACTTATTCTTAATAAGATGTCCAAAATATACAGCTGACTCTTATCCACATTTATCTAGTTACTCAATTCTTCCATACAAGTTGTATTACGTAGTAAGGTAGAACGAAGAAATTACTGTCAGGCCATCTATAAAATCCTGTTCTTTAAATGGATATTGAAATAGTCCTAGTCTTACTGACCAATCAAGCCCCTTTCCAAAAATTGACTAGTATAAATGGGGTTTGGGAAGGACATCTCCATCAGGAAGTAATTAACCACATGAAGAGAACCTACTTGGCTTGTCAATTCTGGTAAAGGATGAAGTGTCTAAATCTCCAGGTTGTGTTTATTTTTCCGTCTATTTATAGAACAGTTAATGTATAAAACAGCATACTTTTCTGCTCTATCATAATCCACTCAGCCAATCTCTATATTTAAGGAATGTTTTGGGGACTTAACATCCTCTAAATATTCTAAAGAGTATTTTAAGTGTTTTAATTTCATTTCAATTATTTTATAAGTTACAATCTCTCCAAAGTTGCAAATTGAAATCAATTACTTAAATTTTTGATATAAACCAAGTTCTTCTGTCTGAGCATTTTTCTTTTATCACTTATATAGTCAGGAATACTTCCTCCTTTACCTCGTGAAAGAGCAACTTAATTTTTCCCACAGGCTGTCTAAATTGAGTTCTGAACCAACTCGAGCAGCTGCTGCTCCTGAAGCTGATTAGTAAAACAAAGTATTCAGCGTAACACAGGAGTTGATTTAAACCGATAAAGAGCAGGAAACTCAGAGCTGAAGGAGAACCCAGCTCCTGACATGGCCCATTGTTCCTTGGTACACTAAGGCACTCATCAAGTTAGGTGACCTCGTATCTCATCTGGACTAAATACCAAAGCTGAATGCACCTATTTAAGGCAGATGAAGCCTCATCCTTGAATTTCCAGATCTAAATCACTATGGTCCTTTCTCATTTATTTTCTAAATTGGCAGCTTTTATAAGAGTAACTGAAGAAACACAGGTTTCATACGGAGAAGGCAGTTAGGAGACTAGTGTATCCTCCTCGATTGTGTAGAAGAGAATCTTTGAAGTTTAAATTCAGCAGATATAGAAGCCCTGCATATTAACGCTGTCCTCTGAATGAAAGAGACTAGATTTACAAATAAAGCCTAAAGGGATGGGGGAAGTAAAGCTTACGGTTTTCAAGCTATCATTACTCAGCTATAGCATCAAAACACTGTGCAAAAGTGTTTTAAGTCAGTCAATTTTAGAACTTACCTATACGGATGAACTATAATATTTATCTACTCCTAATTTTGGCATTGACCCTAATACTTAACTTCCACCAAAACTACCCCACCATTTTCTTCTTTTCAAAACCTCTGATTGCCGACCATATTCCATACTCAGCCGCAGAACTAGGCCATGAAAAAAAAAAAACCACCCCAAAACAACAATAAAGCAAAACAAACTCCCCTGTTTAAGGGGGAAAAAAATGTCAGTTTTGGGCATTTGGGGAACTATGAGGAATCCTTAAAGTTGATGTAGATTTCATGTGGTCCATTTGAAAACAGCCATATTTAAGGGAGATTTACCTTTAAATAAGCTCAGTTGTACCTTGCCACCATCACTCATGCCCTGGCCATTCCAAATATTTTTTTACTCCTAAGAATGACAGAGAATGATACAAAACCCTGAAACACCATTTTATCTCTTATACTTGCAGCTTCATTTACCCAAGAGTAATGACTCCTTCAAGTTATACAACAGATGGCAAAGTTATTTGGAAACTAGGCCACCTAAAACTTTTCAGTCCCATTTTTTGGAAAAAATGTTTTTTGGAGGGAAAAAATCATGAGCAGATAGAGCATTTTGGACAGTGTGTGCAGGTTTTTAAGGTGTATACAAGATAACACCAGGAAACAATTCAAAAATAAAGCTAAGAAAACAATTTCA